>NC_088216.1:80453076-80548933 GCF_036934945.1 Oncorhynchus masou masou
GGTTGCTGATAATGGGCCTCTTTACGCCTATGTACATATTCCATAGAAACAATCAGCCGTTTCCAGCTGCATTAGTCATTTACAACATTAACAATGTCTACACTGTATTTATGGTCAATTTGGTGTTATTTTAATGGACAAAAACTGTGCTTTTCTTTCAGAACAAGGACATTTTTAAGTGACCCCAAACTTTTGAACGGCGGTGTATGTTATTTGACGTTGTTTCGATGTTGATAGTAAAATTATGTTTGAATCAGCATCATTGATTCAACTTCATGCCATCAACATAAATAAAGACGTATTTTGAAATAAAATTGCAAGCCACAGTCCAAAGATGACTGCCTCTGTGTACAATGCTTAGCTTTGGAAAATCAGCTGTGTGGGATTCAGCTGAGCTATCATGTCAACACATTTAGACACTGATCAGCTTCCATGCTCATTTGCATAGACTGCCTAAATAACTTGAATAGTTGAAAGTAACTCCTCTGACTGTTTTACAGAAGCTGTATGTGAAAGTAAATTTGGAGCGAGGTTGGGATTATGTAGGCTACATTGATATCCGATTTGCCAAATGGACATCATTTCAACGTGAAGCTATGTATACTATCATTCATCCATGGTTGATTGGATCTTTGGAAGTTAAGAAGTAGTTACCATTTTCCATTTAAAATATGATGCCAAATTCATGATATTAATAATACACTTTGTGAAATAGGTAACGTAGAGATGAGGTCTTAAGGGCAGATATTCAGAAGGATGCAGAAGGTTCTGTTGGAAAGGTGTCCATATTTATTCACAACGTGATAGTCGGCAATGACTGGTAGACAATAGACTTACTTCTCATACAAAACAACGAACCGCACTAAGCCTAAAACAGGCTTTCCATGTAGCTTCCAAAGCTCTTGCAGGTTGGCTCAAGCAGCCTCACCACTTGAATTCTAAAACAGAACTCCAAAAGGAGCCGAAACATACAAGGTACACTTCCTGGAACATACCAATATGTATGGTGACATAACGCCAAAATGTGGCTCACACAAATGTATCTGGCTTACTCATAAACAGACGTGACCACTTCCATGTACACTTTAAATTAGGCACACGTTAAACAACCATCATGAATAGTTACCTGAAGGGAACCAGCGAATGGCAGCAACCTGCACTCTATAAAGAAAAGGTTCCTGGAGTGTCTTTTAGGGGTTCTTCAAATTGAAACTGTGGAGGAACCCTTATAAGTAATTTGAAGAACCCTTTCTTCAAAGAACCCCTTTGAATGGATCCTTGAAGAACCTTTTGGGTTAATTATTATGAATAACAAAAATATGCATTACAATAACAACAATAACACTTTATTTTCGTTGTCAGTGTTTATTATGATTTTAGTGGCAAAGCAGAATAAAACAAACATATATGAGGTAAACTCCCAGCAGAGTCCCAAGTCCAATGGGTATATCCTCTGGCGTGTGTTGATGTTGTATTGATGTGTTGATGTTCTCCGTATCCATAGCCAGAATGATTTTGCAGTGCATGGTGAACGAACAGGTTTCCTGTTATATTCATCAGAGGTGTAGGGAGGGTGAAGTCTGTGAATCCAAAAAAGAGTAGTTATACAGATTACAGGCACACAACAGTATACATACGTGGTAAATGTGAATGAAATAAATTGTATTTTGGACATACCTTGTCCATAACGTAGAGGCCTATGGGATATTCATTGAAGAGGTAAGGGAGGACAATGGTAAATCTGATCTGCATTACATACTGTACAAATACCAACTGACATACATTTGTATGCCTCCTCATCTGTATACCTGCAGACAGACAAAAGTGAGCAGTTCAGTCATCTGCACCCATTACAGCTTTCCTTTAACATATTCTTATGGACTACAGTACATATTCTTATGGACTACAGTACATATTCTTACCTCTTTGTTTATTGATATCTACTGAATTGTGTCCATTTTCTGTTTTAGAAAGATTTGCACCAATATGAAAAGATAGGCAGTGTCATCACAAAACAATTTAGATCATACAAGGGCCATTCCTTACCTTAAATTGAGGAGATCTTTAACATGTTCAGTTAAGTGCCTTACCTGCTGTCCTTTCAAATTCAAATCCAAGTGCTTCAGTTGGGCAATTAGAATCCTGCAAGAACCCGCACCAACTAAGGAGGTTCCTCGGTGAACCCCACCTCCTATGGGGTTCTTGGAAGAACCTTTTTGGGGCAATTTTCAGGACCAAGAACGCTCGGGTTATTCAAATGACTTTGATGATCTTAGAAGAACCCTTGTTGATACCTTCATTTTTGGAGTGCAGTAACATATAGGGGTACACAACCCAAATGACACAGACAAGACAGGACACACGGAGCTTCGACACAACGTGGGAAGTATGGACAAAGGAAAGCATTAACAGAAGGAAACACACAGAGTCTTTAACTTGTGTTACAATGATTCTGTGCACCGAACCAACATTCACTCTTGTAGGCTAGAAACTGGAAAATAACTGCATTTAAGTCTGGAACCGATAATACCTTTCCATACAAACATTTTCCTACCAACATTTTCCTACCGAACTGGGAATGAACTATAAACAGTAGCTTACTGCTAACAAAGGAGCTAAAAAATAATACATTTACTATATGTCCATTATAATGCTACTAGAAAGAAATGGCAAAATGCATAAGAGACAGAATATTTTAATGTAGGGCCTAATGGCAGATTAGACAGTGTGCACCATTTGTGAAGAGTGGGCATAAATAGACATCATCACACAATTTTACCTTTGGATGTTTTCTTGTATATGAAGGATGGTTGGTTGATTTCAAATTTATCTAAACGTTATTAATATGTTGGATTCACGTTTTCCATCTCAACCAAAAATCTTTGTTGAAAAGTAGGACTAAATCAAACTTTATTTGAAGTGCATTTAAAGTTGGATTTGATTTAGTGATATTCTTTAAATGTGATTTTCGATGATGGACACGTGAATCCAACATACACTATAAATACAAATGTATGTGGACACCCCTTAAAATTGGTGGATTCGGCTTTTTCAGCCACACCATTGCTGACCGGTGTATAAAATTGAGCACACAGCCATGCAATCGCCATAGAAAAACACTGGCAGGAGAATGGCCTTATTTGAAGAGCTCAGTGACTTTCAACGTGGCACCGTCATAGGATGCCACCTTTCCAACAAGTCAGTTCGTCAAATTTCTGTCATGCTAGAGCTGCCCCGGTCCACTGTAAGTGCTGTTATTGTGAATTGGAAACATCTAGAAGCAACAACGACTCAGCAGCGAAGTGGTAGCCCACACAAACTCACAGAATGGGACTGCCGAGTGCAGAAGCGCATATTTCTTAAAAATCGCCTGTCTTCGGTTGCAACACTCACTACCGAGTTCCAAACTGCCTCTGGAAGCAACGTCAGCAGAAGAACTGTTCATCGGGTTTGGGTTTCCATGGCCTAACAGCCGCACAAAAGCCTGAGATCACCAGGCGCAATGCCAAGTGTCGGCTGGAGTGGCGTAAAGCTCGCCGCCATTGGACTCTGTAGCAGTTAAAATGCATTCTCTGGAGTGATGAATCACGCTTCACCATCTGGCAGTCTGACGGACAAATCTAGGTTTGGCGGATACCAGGAGAACGATACCTACCCCAATACATAGTGCCAACTGTCAAGTTTGGTGGATGAAGAATAATGGTCTGGGGCTGTTACTTATGGTTCAGACTAGGCCCCTTAGTTCCAGTGAAGGGAAATCTTTACACTACAGCACACAATGACATTCCAAATGATTATGTGCTTCCAACTTTGTGGTAACATTTTGGGGAAGACCCTTTCCTGTTTCAGCATGACAATGCCTCTGTGTACAAAGTGAGGTCCATACAGAAATGGTTTGACAAGATTGCTGTGGAAGAACTTGACTGGCCTGCAAAGAGCCCTGACCTCAATCCCATCGAACACCTTTGGAATAAATTGGAACACCGACATGCGAGCCATGCCTACATGGCACCACATCAGTTTCTGACCTCACTAATGCGCTTTTCGCTGAAGGGAAGTGAGTCGCCGCAGCAATATACCAATATCTAGTGGAAAGCCTTCCCATAAAAGTGGAGGCTGTTATAGCAGCAAAGGGGGGACCAACTCCATTTTAATGCCCAAGATTTGGAATGAAATGTTCGACAAGCGGGTATCCTGTCATGTGGTGTGTATATATAGTGTCTTCAGAAAGTATTCACACCCCTTGTCTTTTTCCACATTTTGTTGTGTTACAGCCTGAAATTAAAATGGATTCAATTGAGATATTGTGTCACAGGCCTACACACAATGCTATCAACAAGGCAGGTCCTATAGGCCCTAGTTTTGTCGAACCTGGACTACTGTCTAGTTGTGTGGTCTGGTGCCACAAAGATAAATTCACAGGATAATGCTCCATGCCACAAGGCTAGGATTGTCCAGGAATTATTCCATGAACATGACAGTGAATTCACCTTACTGCAGTGGCCTGGTGCCCAGTCACCAGATTTCAGTCCAATTGAGCATCTGTGGGACGAGATGGAACGAGCTATTTGGAGTAGAGATCCACTACCAGCCAACTTGACACAACTGTGAAAAGCATTGAAGTCAACATTGTCCAGCATCCCTGTGGAACGGTTTCGACACCTTGTAGAGTCCATGCCCCAACAAATTGAGGCTGCTCTGAGGGCAAAAGGGGGTGCAACTCAATATTAGGAAAGTGAAAAATATTTGTTCTATTTCTATGTGCAATGTTCAATGTATGCATAGTTCTGATGATTATGTTGAAATTAGATAGATGTAAAAAAACTGTTAGTCAGGTAAAGTCAATGTATATAAATGTAAGTTTTACCCTAATTTCAATGTTTACAATGCTAGTTGAAATGAGATGGAAATAGTATCGTACTGGACAATGATTTTTTTCAAATACAATGTATTATACAATGTATTTTCCACATTGATTCACAATACATAGACAAATTATGTTGAACGAACATTGATTCCACCAGTGTGTGCCCAGTGTCCACATTGTTTCAACAGCAGTTCTCCATAACTATCAGGAATCCAGGTAAGACCCAAGTGCAGACGGTGTGATGTAAATGTTTATTGTAACAACAGCGCCAGGCAAACGGCAGGTCAAGGCAGGCAAGAATCGATAATCCAGAGTGGGAGCAAAGGTACAGGACGGCAGGCAAGCTCAGGGTCAGGGACAGACAGAGTGGTCAGGCGGGCAGGTACAGAGTCAGGACAAGCAAGGGTCAAAAACCAGGAGGATGAGAAAAAGAGAGGCTGGGAAAAGACAGGAGCTGACTGGAACAAACACTGGTAAGCTTGACAAACAAGATTAACTGGCAACAGACAAACAGAAAATACAGGTGTAAGTACACATGGGATAATGGGGAAGATGGGTGATACCTGGAGGGGGCTGGAGACAAGCACAAGAACAGGTGAAACAGATCAGGGCGTAACAGTACCCCCCCCCCTCTAGGGACACCACCTGGGCGGATACCTGGTTGACTGGGGTGCTGGCGGTGAAAGTCAACGATGAGGTCCAAGATTAGCGGAAACCCAGCACCTCTACACCGGGCTGTAACCCTCCCAGTCATCAAGGTACTGAAAACCTTTGCCCAGTGGTTGAACCCTCAGGAGGCATCTCACCGTGTATGCTGGCAGGCAATTGATGACACGGGGGGAGGGATGGGCCTAGAAACAGAAGACAAGGGGCAATCAGACAATTTTGAATCTAGACATAGAAAAGACAAAATCTAGACAAAATCTACGGAGGGTACGGGGCAAACAGCAGAGGGGCTAACGATCTTGGAGCGGGGGGAAATGTCTCGGCTTCCGGCACTATAGCGGCCTGCCAGCACCTCAGGCTTGACCTTCTTGGATACCAGTCGGTGCTGCGGAAACGAAGTGGCCCGGACCTTACTGAACCCCTCCCGGAGGTCCTGTTACTCTGCGGAGCGGTCCGGGGCAATTTCCAAGCCCCCAGAAAGACATCCCGGGGCAGGCAGAGCTGACTTCAGGCAATGAGTGAGGCAGGACAGGCCCAAGCCCATAATTGCACCAGTAGTTCAGTCAATGGAGGGATTGTGTCACTGGAGCCAAGATAATTCCACTGGAACCTGAGGCGAGTCAACCAGCAGGAATTGGATCGTCTCGCTGTGGTTCCTCGACACTTGTAGGTTGACGGGGGTTGTCTGGTGGGTGACCTGGCCTGTACAGCACCCATCCAATGCTATAACACCCATGGGAATGGAGAGGGGTTAAGTGGGGATGCCCAGCTAGGATGCCAGGGTAAACTCCATGAGACTCACATCGGCCCTTGAGTCGATGAGTTCCTGCAGGGACTTGAACTGGTCACCCCACAGCAGTGTGGAATGGAAAGGGGGGGGAGGCGAGTAATGGGAGAAGAACAATTATCTTTAAGACCTCCACTCTCCTCACTCCAACAAATGAGCTAGGTCTCTTGAAGGGACATGTAGACACAAAATGACCGGCAGTACCACAATACAGACAACCCTTCATCTCAAGTCTGCATATGCGTTCTGTCGGAGACAGCCTCGCCTTGCCGAGCTGTATCAGCTCGTTGTCACGGTTTTTGGAAAAAGAGGACCAATGTGCAGCGTGGTGAGTGTACATACTTTTAATAGTGGATGTCGCCGACAAAACAATAAACAATACAGAAACAAACCGTGAAGCTTAAGGCTAAGTGCCATCAAACAAAGTTACCCTTTTTCCCACCTGTGTTTGTGGGAGGTTATCTAAGTATGGTTCCAAATCAGAGACAACGATGGACAGCTGTCCCTGATTGAGAACCATACCCGGCCAAAACATAGAAATAGAAAATCATAGAAACACAAAACATAGAATGCCCACCCCAACTCACGCACTTACCAAACCAAAATAGAGACATAAAAAGTATCTCTAAGGTCATGGCGTGACATTCGTGAAGAGGTGAATCGACAGTCTCTGGAGGCTCTTGGAGGGACTCGGGTAAGTTCGGATCCTCTCGGGGACGTAGACGTCGGGGACTTCCGGAGTTCATCAGCTGCAAGGTGGGATCCCTGAGTGAGCTATTGGGACTGCAATCGGACCTCTTCTCCCTACTAAGTTCCTGTAGCCGACCATCAATCCGTATGGTTAAATGGTGATGGTGGATTGTTGCTCCCACACCGACATGGCCCAGGCGAGTGCCCTCCTGGACGTAAGCATAATAATGTACACTAACTTTGAGTGGTCCGAGGGGAACAAAGGCTGCAGCTCGAAAACAAGGGAGCACTGGGAGAGAAAGGCCCGGCATGTTCTGGAATCTCCGTCGTAGCACTCAAGGGGGAGGTAAGCGGGGTGCCCTGGGACCCGGGGTGACGGTGCTGTTACCAGCCAGGTTACAGAAGGGTTGGGAGTTTACCGTCGTGGTAGGCCGCCTAGTAGGCAGATGGCGGATTTGGTCCCGCTGGGTCAGCGGCCAAGGTTTACTTGTGATGTTAAGACCACGGCCTGGTAACCCTTCCATCAGACTGCAAACGACATCTAAGGCTCGTGTCTGACAATCTAGGTGGCTCCTTGGGAGGAGGAGATGGCGTTGCGGAGCTGGTCCAAGTCTGCTGGGTCAAATAGAGACAAATAGAGGTTAGCCTATATACAGAGACAATTAATTGAATTTCTAAGTAGACCAGACCCCACTGCTATTGTATTGGTGACTATGGGAGACCCCCCCCCCCATTTAGTAGACTAGAACTGACCATTTTTTTCAATGAACTACAGTATCTTCATTTATGCACCATATTTGGTTTAAACTCCCAAAACAGGCTAAACCACTAACAACTAAGAACAGCAGTGGTGCGTGGGTAAAATCACTGAGGATGCCAAGCTGGGAAAAAAGCCATATTTCAACCTATGTTGTGATAATTGCATTGTTTGCTCCATAACCCATTAGTTCATACACCATTGTGATATACAATAAGGCAGAGACAACAAAAAGACAAGTTACACAGTGGCGGAATGAATTCAACCACACATTTGTTTCATCACAAAACCGGAGAGCCACATCGGGCCAGTAAAGTCCCCAAAGCAAATATTTCATGTAACAAGTTAAAACAAGTTACATGACCTATGATCAAGCAAGTTAATGTTTCTAACAGTTTACTAAACAACAACTGATTTAGAACCACAGAGAGTTACCGCAAGTCAGCACAAAGACAACAGGAGCACTTCCTCCACTATTCCAGCACCATTTCTACTTAAACTTTTAAACATCATCAAATCAACTAGGCTATATTCTTAGTCTAATACAGTGAAAATGATTTAGCCCAATCAACATTGCTAAATATCATGTGGCTGTCCATGGCACTGATTTATCTGTGTGTCTGTGTGTGCGCAAGTAGAAAGAACTTGTTGACTCACCCTCCTTGTAGACTAGATGCCATTCCCCTCTCTTTCATGTTGGCAAAAGGGTCTAGGCCTCTGTCATATAATAGTACACACTTTCAGTTTTTGTTGTCCTAGACTAATCTGCCTGGCAAAATTATTTGTAGCCTAACTTCCTCGCAGAGGCAACAATGAACCAGCTACATTAGCTAGCTAGTTAACACGAGCCGACAAAAAGTTTAGGTGGGACCATTGGAGCCAATGAAAGGGCAGATATGCGTGTGAACACAGGAACAACTCCGATAGGAAGTCATTTTTTTGTTTCCAAAATGGTACGTGCGCCTGTATCTCGCTCAGCTGTAGAAGAACGCAAGTCTGTAAATTTTTTTAAACATTTTTTACATCACTCTGACGTTTAATGACGTGCCACAACCCATTCATACATAAAGCAGCACACTGTCATAAACCATAGCAATGTACATTTCAATGTACAGCATGTCACACCATACATAACAGCATACACTTATATTAGTTCATTCGCAAACAACCCAGCCATTATGAAACTTCTATTTGATCAAATAAGCCTTTCGCTGCCTCCAGCTCGGCTTTGGGGCAGCAATATCCCCCTGGTTCTGCCCAGGGCCCTTTCCCGTCTAGGATCTCCTCCCAAGTCCATTTCTCCAAATGGTGCAGCCTCTCCCACTGCTGCTGCTCCTCCTGCTGCTGCTGCTTCTCCTGCTGCTGCTGCTTCTCCTGCTGCTGCTTTTGCTGCAGCTTACCACACCGCTTGGCCCTTGGTTGGTGGGTGATTCTGTTAAGGTTCTACTCCTCCTCCTCCTCCTCCTCCTCCTCCTCCTCCTCCTCCTCCTCCTCCTCCTCCTCCTCCTCCTCCTCCTCCTCCTCCTCCTCCTCGGTGTAGCAGGGATCCCTATCTTGTGTAAACAAACACAGAGACAGGAACAATCACCCACAAAACCCAACACCAAACAGGCTACCTAAATATGGTTCCCAATCAGTGACAATGACTAACACCTGCCTCTGATTGAGAACCATATCAGGCCCAAACACAGAAACAGACAAACAAGACATCCAACATAGAATGCCCACTCAGATCACACCCTGACCAAACAAAACATAGAACATACAAAGCAAACTATGGACAGATACAGCTACCTGAGGTAGAACAAAACACATCCCTAATGTCTAAAAATAGTTTACTGCAGAAGTGGTTACAGTATATGTATAGATATTATGAATAGATGTCTTCCAAAATCCAATATGGCCTTGCCATAGTACCATTTAATGGAGGTTAAAGTACGTGTAAATATGAATTTTGGAGATGAGAGGCATTTATTCAGAATTGTGTACAACATTCATGTCCAAAATGACTGTTTTGGTGTAATTATTTTCTGAATCCATTATGGCCAACATGATTACACTCAAACACCTTCTCCTTTATAGAAGTGGCCCTTGTTTTTTGTCTTGCATTATTCTGTCTTTAAAAGTGCTTCATAAGGCTCTTGGTATATCTAAGACTCAGTGGCACTACCATGCCTCTGTGTTTGAATAGCTAAAGCCACATAGCTTTTCAATGTGTGCTCATGTTTAAATCTCATTCAGACTTACAGCATAACAATGGGCAATTCCGCAAATATAATAAGAAGCCTTTCACAACACAAGCACACAGTAGCGTAACCAAGTTACAGAAAAGCAACCTTTAACACAGCAGTCGCATCCTCTAAGAGCGTATATGAACAGCTCTAACCTTTCGCCTGTTTTCCTCATTGAAACTAAGGTTGAGGGCAGTGTGCAATGTCGATTCAAAGTCTGATAAAAAATATTTTTCTCGACAGCAAAATACAAAAAATTTGGTTCCAGCGTACATCGTGGAGTCATTTGGATTGGTTTTGAAATGGTTTTAAATGTTACTTCAATACATATAGTGAAGGGCCACTAAGGATTTCTTGTCAATTATTGTCAGATTGTGTTGGTTCATTGTGGTGAACACCTGCCTTATGCGCTTGACATCATGTTTGGTTGCATTCTACCCAATATTTTCATTTATTTCACCTTTATTTAACGAGGCAAGTCAGTCTTATTTTCAATGACAGCCTAGGAACAGTGGGTTAACTGCCTTGTTCAGGGGCAGAATGGCAGATTTTACCTTGTCAGCTCAGGGATTCAATCTTGCAACATTTCAGTTAAAAGTCCAACACTCTAACCACTAGGATACCTGCCACCAAGTCAACATGTATGGCAACTCCAGGGTAGGCAGCCAGGATGGTGGTCATGGTTTTCTGGAAAAGGTCATGTGCCCGCTCAACCATAACTGTAGAAGAGTGCCCTGCAAATTCCATTGTGCATCACGAATGCAGGGAGCCAGCGGAAGGTCATTGGACTAGCAATTATATCACAATGGGGACAAGATGTAAAGTTAGGGTTAGTATGAGGATGTCAAGAGTCCAGGGTTGGATTTTCTTTCCTTTTATTGGAGCGTCCAAGTTGAATCATTGATCCTCAAAGAGGTGTGGAATACTTGGTGTTGCCATGCCAAGCAGTCTGCTGCCTTTTCTGTATACGAAACAAAAGTGTTTGAGTGTAACTATAGCAGGAATATTGGATTTCCAACAAAGTTGAATTGTACAGAAATAGTCTTGAGTGCAGGTCATAAGGACAGCACACAAATCTGAAAGATGTCTCTCATTTAAAACATGTATATATACAGGTGACTGTATCACAATTTAATGGTATTGTGGCAGCCATATGCAATTTTGGATGCCATATTGGATTAGTGGTCAAATCTGGGAGTGGCCCCAAATGTAACTGTAAGAGTAGGAGCTGAACAAATATAATCTTTCACTGAAATAGACAACTATAATTTATGTCTGAGCCCAGTTGTTTTTCTCAGAGCCCATTAGATTAAAATAATTACATCACCAAAAGAACATGTGTAACTGTATGTATTTTTGTCAGACTGGACCATACAGCACTGAATGAGAGTTAATCTGATATTTTCGTCTATTGTATCTCTGTGTTAATAGCACAGGAGGCTGACGACGTGGAGAATGGCTCAAAAATAATGTCCGGAACGGAGCAAATATAATGGCATCAAACACCTGGAAACCATGTGTTTGATGTATTTGTTTCCGTTCCACTAATGCCGCTCCATTCATTGCCAAGAGCCCCTTATCCCCAATTAAGGTGCCACCAGCCTCCTGTGGTTTACAGGTCTATATTTCCAAGATGCATTAAGATATCCTTAATATGTTTCTTTGTGTATGTAGGGCAATCAACAGACTACTTGTATTCCAAATTGCAGCAATATTAGTGCTTGCAATATTGGGTTAATGAGATTATAGAGCCCATCCCCCTTCCGGCCAGGCATTATTCTGCATGATTTGAGTTTAGAGGGTGTGTCACAATATTTATCAATTTAACCACTTGTCATAACTTTACTTTCATTAATCTGATGACTATTATTTGTTTAATCCACTAACTATGTTTAATTGTTACCCGATTAAATTAATCATGTAACAATTAACTCACTAGGATTTGGGGCACCACGGAAGACGTTGTTTAACCTCTCTAGGGTATGCGGGACGTCCCACCTGGCCAACGTCCAGTGAGATTGCAGAGCGCCAAATTCAAATACAGAAATACCCATTATAAAAATTCAGAAAAGATACAACTATTTTACATATATTAAAGATTAACTTCTTGTGAATCCAACCACGGTGTCAGATTTAAAAAAATGCTTTACGGCGAAAGCATACCTTACAATTATTTGAGAACATAGCCCAGCAGACAAATCATTACAAACAGTAGCCAGCCAAGTAGAAGAGTTACACAAGTCAGTAATAGAGATAAAATGAATCACTTACCTTTTATGATCTTCATATGATTGCACTCAGAATTCAATAAATGTTCCTTTTGTTCGACAAAGTCTCTCTTTATATCCAAAAACCTCTGTTTTGTTTGCGCGTTTTCTTCAGTAATCCACAGGCTCAAACGCAGTCACAGCAGGTAGACCAAAAAATCTAAATTGTATCCGTAAAGTTCATAGAAACATGTCAAACAATGTTTATATTCAATCCTCAGGTTGTTTTTAGCCTAAATAATCGATAATATTTCAACCGGACAATAACATCGTCAATATAAAAGGTGAACAAGAAAGGCACTCTCTCGGTCGCGCGCATGAAAAAGCTCTGTGACACGGCAGGGTCCACTCATTCAGACTGCTCTTACTCCCTTATTTTTCAGAATACAAGCCTGAAACAATTTCTAACGACTGTTGACATCTAGTGGAAGGCATAGGAACTGCAATTTGAGTCCTAAGTTAATGGATACTGTAACTTCCTGAATGGATTTTTCTCAGATTTTTGCCTGCCAAATCAGTTCTGTTATACTCAAAGACATTATTGTAACAGTTTTGGAATCTTTAGAGTGTTTTCTATTCAAATCCAGTAATTATATGCCTATCCTATCTTCTGGGCCTGAGTAGAAGGCAGTTTCATTTGGGAACACTTTTCATCCAAAATTCCAAATGCTGCCCCCTACCCTAGAGAAGTTAGAGTTACCATTTCCCAAATTAAACTCTATAATGGCTTTACCTATAACATTCATAAAACAGTCAACATATGAATTGTAACCTCTTATCATACCATCATTCTGAACAATCGTAACCTTCTTGGATCTGCAAAAATTCCAGCCTTGCTCATGATTCAGTATTACATTAATTGTTTTAATAATTTATTTACTAGCTAACTAAATAACAACACAAAATAAACATACGCCCTTTGCATCAGACAAGGGTCCGTAGTGGACTGAAACAATATGACGGCTTATAACACAGAGATTGAGAGGGGGAAAAAGAGAGAGATAGATGGACACTTATTGTGGATACATTCTATAACTATTCACCCATTAATATACTTTGCACACAAATCGCTGCTCGTTTGGAGTAAGAAATCATGAATGTATTTATGTGTGAAATGCCTCCGTTCATCGTTTATCTCTGTCGGAACCAAGCCTTCTTGGTTCCGACAAAGAGTTTTGGTTGGCCTTCTCTCAGACTTGAATGTAGGGCTCTGATTGTGCAGAAGAGGTCACAATGTTCTTCTTCTTATTTGTCCATGGCTTCAATGACTTGTCATGTAGTCTAGAGCAAGCGGACAAGCTCTCTGACCTCACTTGAGGCTTGGCTACTTAATTAACTTCTAAGACAGTTGGCAGGGTAGCCTAGTGGTTAGAGCGTTGGGCTAGTAACCAGAAGGTTGTAAGTTCAAATCCCTGAGCTGACAAGGTACAAATCTGTCGTCCTGCCCCTGAACAGGCAGTTAATCCACTGTTCCTAGGCCGTCATTGAAAACAAGAATTTGTTCTTAACTGACTTGCCTAGTTAATTGAAGAGATAGGGGGCAGCATTTCTACTTTTTGATAAATAGCGTGCACAATTTCAACTTCCTGCTACTCATGCCAGGAAAATATTATATGCATATGATTAGTAGGTGTGGATAGAAAACACTCTGAAGTTTCTAAAACTGGTTCAATCATGTCTGTGACTATAACAAAACTTATGTATCAGGCAAAACCCCTAGGAAAAACTGTTCAGAAAAGAAGAAAACAATTCCCCTCTGACAATTCCCTCAATTGTCTTTGTCAAGGGAAATTAGATAGCGCCCATTTTACAGTTCCTACGACTTCCACAGGATGTCACCAGTATTTGGAATTGGGTTGAAGTTAATCATTGGTGAAACGAAGAAGAGGCAGTTCCTGGTACACGTTACACTTTTGATAGTTATGCAAGAGGGAAAGAGGAGCATGTTTGTTTACATTACATTTCCATTACATTTAAGTCATTTAGCAGATGCTCTTATCCAGAGCGACTTACAAATTGGTGAATTCACCTTCTGACATCCAGTGGAACAGCCACTTTACAATAGTGCATCTAAATCATTTAAGGGGGGGGGGGGGGTGAGAAGGATTACTTATCCTATCCTAGGTATTCCTTGAAGAGGTGGGGTTTCAGGTGGAAGGTGACTATCCGGAAGGTGACTATCGAATACAGTTTGCCCCGTCTACAATTTGATCGATTATTAACCTTTAAAAATACCTAAAGTTGTATTACAAAAGTAGTTTGAAATATTTTGGCAAAGTTTATAGTCAACTTTTGAAATGTTTTGGAGTGACGTTGTGTTTTGGAAAGCTGTTTTTTTTCTGGATCAAACCTGCTTTATAAATGGACATTTTGGGTATACATGGACAGAATTAATCGAAAAAAGGACCAATTGTGATGTTTATGGGACATATTGGAGTGCCAACAAAGAAGCTTGTCAAAGGTAATGCATGTTTTATATTTTATTTCAGCGTTTTGTGTAGCGCCGGCTACGCTAATTCTTTTGTTTACAACTCGTTCAGGTGGTTCAGGGTGGGGTGCATGCTATCAGATAATAGCTTCTCATGCTTTCGCCGAAAAGCATTTTTAAAATCTGACATGTTGGCTGGATTCACAACGAGTGTAGCTTTAATTGAGTACCCTGCATGTGTGATTTAATTAAAGTTTTGAGTTTTATCGCTTTTTATTTGAATTTGGCGCCATGCATTTCCCGAGGCTATTGGCCACTTGAGACGCTAGCGTCTCACTATCCCTAAGAGGATTATTAATGTACAAAGGATGCCAAAAACTATCATTCATTAGAAATCGAAAATCACATTCAAATCTTAACACACATACGTTCATAAATGTTCATATTATATACACAACATATTGGATGGAAACTTGACAGTTTCCTTAAAGTGTATATACTTTCCCAGTTACTGTATTTCAATTTCATGCATACAGTTGTTAATGACATCACAAAATGAAAAGCAATATTATATTTGTTTTCCACATTCTTTATGTTAAAATTATTGTTCCATTATCCACTTTTTGGACGTTAGAGTTTAGAGCAGGCAAAACTCTCTGGAGACAAAGGGACATTCCTTTAACCAATACTGGCGGGTAAAGAGAGAATGTCTCCCTCTCTTTTCATTTACGACAGGGTGTAAACGGTCGATCATCCAGCAGCTCCCCCTCTGTGGGAGACAGAGAGGCCTGGTTACCATCCCCCCCAGTCTGATCTGACCCATTCTGATCCTCACAGGACAGTCATGACACACTTTTGCAGTATAATATTTTTTCACAACCATACATTTCATAAATGGGAGACATAATAGATGTGAAAAACCATGGTTGTGTTTTGTTCTACCTCAGGTAGGGGGGATCTCAAAAACTAAAGCCCTTATTCAGGAATGGCCACTAGCCTATTGTATTTGCTGCACTGACGAAGGCATGGGATTAGTGACTTCGATTTGGGGATGGTGCAGCAGATCGGTGGGCTACACCTTTGGTGATATAGTTTCTTATGCAACAGTATATTGTGTCCAATTCCCTCAGTATTATACTTTTTGAATGGGCGCCCATCACAGATAGATATTGCCTTGGACTATCAAAAAGCTCTCAATGTTTGATTTTGCGTGGCAGATTTCCCAATGACACATTGCTTCTACATTGTGCTTGACTAGGATTTGTGTGAACGTACTCACGTCAAGTTAAACCAAATCATTAAAATGATATGAAAATGATAAGTGGCATAGAGATGGAATTGAATGCAATTTGGGCTATCTTCCCACAAGTGAATGTGGGCATGTACAGCTAAAGAACCAAGTCACGCTATATGGGTTTAAACTTTGAAGAGCTAGTTCTTCTGGGGACATTTCTCCTCTTACCTACTCCTGTATCAAAGCAGCTCTGCTCCTGTAGTAATATTGCAATTACCATTTCACAGTCTCTTCAGAGAAACCATCCCAATGGTTTGATGCCGTACAAGGTGCAGACTCCGATATGACAGCTTTGTAGGAAAGAAAGGAGTGGGAAACGTGCTGATGGAAGAATAGGAAAGGAGGAATCCAATAGGAGAAAGTGTGATGATTCATCCAATATCTTCCTCCTCTCTGATCTGTCATTCGACAGAAGGGATAAGAGGTGTCAAGAGGAATGTGGAATTTCTATAAAAGACACAACATATTGGTCTGATGTTGCCTTAGCGTCATCTTAACATGTTGGTCTGACGTTGCCTTAGTGTCATCTTAACATGTTGGTCCGATGTTGCCTTAATGTCATCTTAACATGTTGGTCTGACGTTGCCTTAGTGTCATCTTAACATGTTGGTCCGATGTTGCCTTAATGTCATCTTTATTAACATGTTGGTCTGACGTTGACTTAGTGTCATCTTAACATGTTGGTCCGATGTTGCCTTAATGTCATCTTAACATGTTGGTCTGACGTTGCCTTAGTGTCATCTTAACATGTTGGTCCGATGTTGCCTTAATGTCATCTTTGGATCGGGAACGGTCGGGAGAAGGTTAAGAAGCAACATAATTGTATGGAGGAAATATCTGATTTAAGTACTGACAGTAAGAACCGAAAGAGATATAGTACATGTAATCAAGACATGAGAATACACGTCATACAAAAAATGTTGCAACATAACAATGCTAGGCACATTAGTACAGTAGGCTAGTTTTCCTATTGAGTATGTTGAAAAGAGGCGTGTGGGAGCTAACTTTCATGCCTTTCGACCTTGGGAGTCCATGGCAACCCTTTTAAATTCAAGATAGAGAGGTGGGTGGGTAGATAGGTAGGGAGGGAGAGAGAGAGAGACAGCATGTGAGAGAAAAAATTTGTCTCATCATTCCACACAGGATTGCAGCAAAAGGAGTTTTGACAGAAAAAGAAAGCAGTGAAAAGCTCAAACCAACACAAATCCCTTCTCTCATCTCTAGCCCCTCTCATTCTGTGTGGTGTTTCTCATCGCTCCTCCTCTGCTTTATCTTGCAGGAATTCACTCAGCAACCCGGAGAATTGAGCCGAGTGGCCTGAAGGCTCTGACACGAATCAACCAACCCCCAACCCCCAAGGGAAGGGGAGAGATTAAAAACTCCTGATCGACGTGGAGGGAGAGAGTAAGAGAAGGAGGGAGAGAGAGATAGGGGGAAAAAAGAGCTTATCATACACCTTTGCTCTTCTTAATGCCCCCTGTGAGGGATCGCCATAGGCAGGGTGGTGAGTAACAGCGGGCAGAGGAGTAGCTGCCCACCACACTAGTCAGACCATGGAGTGAGGAGAATAGAAGGAAATAAAAAGATAAGAAAAGAAGAGGATATATCCTTTGAAGAACCAAACTTAGAGCAAAGCAACGAGACACATCACCTGTTTGGTATCCACCTCTTCGAAAAGTATTATTAAGGTTAACCCCCATGACATAAAGTAGTGTTCTCTGTGTTCCTGATTCCGCCTGGTTCTAGAGTGTATCAGTATTCGTGTCTGGGCTGTGGTCATGGTGTCTCAGCTCCAGGGGTGTGCTTTGCATCGGACAGACAGGATCTGTCACAGAGGCAGTTTGATCAGGCTCTTACTTCTACTCTACTGTTCTCTCATGACCGCCCAGGCTGCCAAACCCAAAGGCCCGGGTGGCACACACCTCAACTCCATCCGCATCGACGGAGACATCTCCCTGGGAGGCCTGTTCCCTGTGCACGCCAGGGGCAATGAAGGCAAGGCCTGTGGGGAGCTGAAGAAGGAGAAGGGGATCCATCGTCTGGAGGCCATGCTGTTCGCCCTGGACCGTATCAACAACGACCATTCCCTGCTGCCCAACATCACGCTGGGAGCACGCATTCTAGACACGTGTTCCCGGGACACCCACGCCCTGGAGCAGTCACTTACCTTCGTCCAGGCCCTCATCGAGAAGGACGGGACGGACGTCAAGTGTCTTGGCGGGGGAGCACCCATCATCACCAAGCCTGAGAGGGTAGTGGGAGTCATTGGAGCCTCGTCCAGCTCTGTGTCCATCATGGTGGCCAACATACTGCGGCTCTTCAAGGTAAGGACCACCCCTTGGGGGTCTTCACTACATGGTTGTGTGGTTGTGGTGGAGTGTTTACAGTGTGAGTGTCTCTTGGTGGGTCAAACTCAACCAATTTTTATAGATGCAGGCCAGCGAAGCCACGACACAACACAACAGTAGACAATGCATTAAATGTACTTTAACGGTGACCACAAACTGTTAGGACCTACATACAGCTGTCCCGACCGCAGAGCTTTCCTTTAAGCACCATGGAGTGAATCCTTATCACCGCTACACCTGGCTATCAGCTGAGCCACGTCTGGCAGCAAAACATTTTACTCACTCTCATTTACTGCCATTTTAAAAACCATAGCTGATGTCTGACTTCTTTAAATAAAATGTGTTTCTACTGGTTCCTTGTGGATTGTTGTAACTCGATAACAACCACATTCTCCTTCAATAATAATACATGCCGACATGAGTTTTGACTTTAGAACCACACACAAACATTATTACATTGATGTTCAGTAAATTCATAATGTTTGTCTTCATGTATTTAACACTTAGCTCTAAGTATAAGCAAGTGCAAGAAAATGAGCGGCGACGAAGTAGGCCTATTTGTTCAGCACTTTCAAAATGGACAGCAACAGAAATTCTGATAGATGTTAGTAAAGATAAAATCAGCAAGATGTTGAGGCCTTAACTTTACTCTTCATAAAGTCACCACACAGAGAGAGAGAGAGAGAGACCACACTCACACAGTGAGAGAGAGAGCGAGAGAGAGAGAGACCACACGCACACAGAGAGAGAGAGACCACACACACACACAGAGAGAGAGAGATTTTGCACTTTGCACGTTTTATAGACAATGTACTGGTGCAGAGACAGTGCATTGAGCAAACTAAACCACCATCGCAATATGAAATGGAATTACATTTGGCCCATTACTGAACTTCTGTTTAAAAATAAATGCTTGAATTGGATTGTCATTGGCAAAAATGGTTACAGACCCAACAAAATAGCATGCCCTTCCTTGTGGAGAAAAGCACACAAACTAATTATAATACATAAAGTAAACAATACAATTAAATGCATAATTGAATTGCCTAAAGTGTGACCCACCAGCTGGATTTGGTCCTATGTAGCAAAATTTGAAAATGTGTTTTTTTAAGATGGAATAAAAGTAGAAAACGGTAGATCATACACTGCAGTTGAGGAACAATGGGAAAGTAATTCTGTTTTGAAAGTTGATAAACTTGTAACCCCAATTTTGAGAAAATAGCTGTTGAATGTTTTGGTAAACCTACTGGAGAGCTCTTCTTTGTCTACCCAATTCAACATTGTTCACACCCTCTTAAGCCTTAGCCCTATCCATCTCTTTAAGGATTCACATGTGAGACCACGTGCTAAACAGAATGAGTAGTGTAGTAAACAACCAAAGATTTCAAGTCTAAAAGTGGTAAAAGTAGTAGACTACATTAAGGAAAAAAATCCAGGTAAAATACACTTTATCTAGTCCTTGGCCTATAACCTCAAATCAAAGCAAATTTATTTGTCACATACACATGTTAGCAGATGTTAATGGGGCGGCAGGGTAGCCTAGTGGTTAGAGTGTTGGACTAGCAACCGAAAGGTTGCAAGTTAAAATCCCCGAGCTGACAAGGTACATCTGTCATTCTGCCCCTGAACAGGCAGTTAACCCACTGTTCCTAGGCAGTCGTTCAAAATAAGTATTTGTTCTTAACTGACTTGCCAAGTTAAATAAAATAAAATAAAAAATAAAAATGCGAGTGTAGCGAAATGCTTGTGCTTCTAGTTCTGACAATGCAGTAATAACCAACAAGTAATCTAACTAACAATTCCAAAACTAATTTCTTATACACAGTGTAAGGGGATAAAGAATATGTACATAAAGATATGAATGAGTGATGGTAATCTGACTTTGGTGCAGGTCATGTTGTTCTTCACATTACTGTCTCTGATAAAGATGTAAACAGTACAGTGAAATGGTCACTTGCATAGTAACAATATCAAAAACAGTTTTTAGATGACTCTTACCCAGACATACTTATCTAAATTGATGGGTCATGTTAAATAAATGCCAGCACAACTAGCTAAGTGGATGGGTCACTATTGTCTAGACATGTACACATGTTCATGAAGTACAATAGATGGCCATTAACACCCCCAGACACACATGACTAACTTGATGGTTCATGTGATCATCTGGAAAACTGGAGTCTTTTGTTTAGACATGTAGCTAGCGAAACAATGAACTGGCAAAATCGCAACTCACACTACTACCAATACAAACATTGTCATAGCTGTAGTATGAATCTGCAGGTAGCTAAAGCAGAAAGTAGCACCTACTAAATTCAGGGCGTCAATGTTGTTGAGAAAAGTAGCAAAACGTTTGTAGTTCTTGATGGCAAACGTTATTTCTTTCAAAAACGCAGCTATAGAAAGGACAATCTACACATACTGAGCAGCTCACATTATAGACAGAAGCATGCTACACGGTAGACCAATCCAAACTCATGTCCAGCCCATCCATTATCTAAGCCAATCATGGCTGGCGGGAGGGTTCCTCTCTTTTTCGTGGCTAAACCAACTAGGCTTGTAATTTAACAATTGTATTCGTATTTACAGATGTAATACAAGTTTGTTATTATGGCACATGAAAGATCACATATTCCTGAAGGCATGTCTGACAAAAAAAACTTTTTTTTATAATAGAAATGCGAATATGTTCTCATGCCTCTAGTAGTAGTGACGTGCGACATGCACCTAGCTCCCTGAAACGGGTCACAAATGATGAATAAGATACTAATGAGATAGTCCTACACTGGGTATATGAAACATTAAAACACATGCTCTTTCCATGATATGACCAGGTGAATCGAGGTGAAGGCTATGATCCCTTATTGATGTCACTTGTTAAATCCACTTCGATCAGTGTAAATGAGACAGGTTAAAGAAGGATTTTAAGCCTTGAGACAAATGAGAAAGGATTGTGTATGTGTGCCATTCAGAGGGTGAATGGGAAAGAAAAAATATTTAAGTGCCTTTGAACGATGTATGGATGTAGATGCCAGGCCCACCGGTTTGTGTCAAGAACTGCAAAGCTGTTGGGTTTTTCACGCTCAACAGTTTCCCATGTGTATCAAGAATGGTCCACCACCCAAAGGACATCCAACCAAATTGATACAACTGTGGGAAGCTTTGGCGTCAACATGGGCCAGCATCCCTGTGGAACGCTTTCGACACCTTGTAGAGTTCATGCCCAGACGAATTGAGGCAGTTCTGAGGGCAGAAGGGGATGCAAATCAATATTAGGAAGGTGTTCCTAATGATTGGTATACTCAGTGAATATAAGCAATGTAAAAATGAAGATATACAAACTAACTACGGATTATGGCAACGATGAACAGATAAGACACAAGACATGAGCGAGCTGAGATGGACATAGCCTATATGCCTCATTCAGCACTATTTAAATGGACAGTGCCAGAAATTAGAACATGGGCTGTTCTTATAGTATTCTCCTTATCCACCAAGTCAGAACTGTGTAGTAAATAACGTGGAGACATAAGCAGACAATGAAAGCTCTTACAATATTAGATGATGACATTTCTCTAAAACAGGCTATAGGCTGCACCACCAAGTCAGAACAGTAGACTAACTTCTGAGGGGGAGAGGGTCCAAATTTTTATGCTACTTAGCTTCTTACATATAGTGTTACTTTCTTAGCTACAGTATTAACATCTCCCTGGCATATTACACCACTTATGCATCATACAAGACATATTTTTGGACTCACCATTGTTGTACTGTGCTCACTTGAACAGAATGGTGGAGTGGGGGTCCTTGTGGGCAAACTTCTCAATTATTTTGTTGTCAAAGTCTGTCTTCTCTGGATGATGTCATGCTGGATTGACAGCATGGCCAATGCATTCAACCTTTTCTGGCCCATGGTGCTGCATTTTAATTGGATTGCGATGATGATGTACCCTTAAAACTTCTTGTGACTCCCAAACCCGCATGCGGGAGCGTAATCATCGCCTGAAACGAATTAGCATAACGCAACGGACATAAATATCCCTAGAAAATATTCCTATTCATGAACATCACAAATGAAATATATTGAGACACGGCTTAGCCTTTTGTTAATCACCCTGCCATCTCAGATTTTCAAAACATGCTTTACAGCCAAAGCTAGACAAGCATTTGTGTAAGTTTATCGATAGCCTAGCATAGCATTATGCCCTGGTAGCAGCAGGCAATCTTGTCACGAAAATCAGAAAAGCAATCAAATTAAATCATTTACCTTTGATGAACTTAGGATGTTTTCACTCACGAGACTGCCAGGTACATAGCCAAAGTTCATTTTTTCCCAAAATATTATTTTTGTAGGCGAAATAGCTTTGTTTGTTCTTCACGTTTGGCTGATAAATCGCCCGGAAATTGCGGTCACGACAACGCCGACAAAATATTCCAAATTAGCTCCATAATATCAACAGAAACATGGCAAACGTTGTTGTGAATCAATCCTCAAGGTGTTTTTCTAATATCTATTTGATAATATATCTGTTGGGACAATTAGTTTTTCAGTAGGCCCGATTGGAGTAATGGCTACCTCTGTATTTTACGCGAGAGTCACTCTGGGAGCCATCGTGTGACCACTTACGCAATGTAGCCGCCTACGGCTATTCTTCAACATAAATGCATAAAACTACGTCACAATGCTGTAGACACCTTGGGGAATAGGTAGAAAGTGTAAGCTTGTTGATAGGACATTCACAACTCAATAGGGACTCATTGAAACGCAGCACTTTCAAAACATGGGGCACTTCCGGATTGGATTTTTCTCAGGCTTTCGCCTGCAACATCAGTTCTGTTATACTCACAGACAATATCTTTACAGTTTTGGAAACGTTAGTGTTTTCTATCCAAAGCTGTCAATCATATGCATATTCTAGTATCTTGTCTTGACAAAATATCCTGTTTAAAACGGGAACGTTTTTTTTCTCCAAACATAAAAATACTGCCCCTAGAGTCGCAACAGGATTTATTAATAAGGTGTTGGTCGTCAGAATGGCTTTGTAGCCTGTAATCTCTTACACGCATCGGATTCAAAAATACACCTGAAAATGCCTAGGCAGGAGTAGGCCGACTCGTCATGGCACTGTAGTGCTGTCTCACAATTGCCACACTATTTAATGCATGCTATAATTCTGGAATTCATTCTACACATACCTATTCTCCTTTGTTTGTTGGTTGTGAAGGCCATGGCTCGTCTATGTGTGGTGTGTAGCTGAGCCACAATGTTTGTTTTCCCCAGTAATCCAAGTTTACCTGCATTGTCTACCTGTGATGCAAAATTCTCATGTTTTGTGACCCTTTCAGACAGATGTTCTAAATCCTTAAACCCAGACTTGGAAAACAAGCCTTCTCCATTGAGTAGCAGGGAGGGGTCGCAAAATACTGAAATGCAATGCTTGTAGTTTGCCACTGCTTCCTTCCAAACTACTCATTGTTGAATTTGTGATTTCTGACTTGTTTATGTCCTATGGCCGAAGAGCGCAGAGATGTTTTGTCTCTTATTTCTCTTCATATGACAAGGATTTAAAAGGATTTGCTAGTAGATTGTTGATGTGATTCATGATGATGACTGCTTATCTAGCTAGCTAGTATCATGACGTGGCCCTTTCTGGGTATAGATCGTGGCTTCCCTCTCGCTCTCACTATCTCCTACACCCAGGTTCTGTTATCTCAGGTTGTAAATTCCTGATGCAGACTCTCTCTCTCTAGAGAGTTTCACAGTAGAACAAAGGAACTTCTACTACATCACAGAATTTGAGAATTGAACAATATTCATGTATTGGAGAATGTGTAAATGGTCAGTGGAGAAGACAGCTACGACCCGATCCGTTTTGTTTCATATTTGGGACCTCATGAAAGACAATACAGCCACATTACCATAACTCTGTTTATACAGGTGCCTTATAAAGTTTGTATCTAATTATTGTATAAAATGAATGAGTAAAGATGAAACTGTTTGTGAAATGATGTGATGTTAAACCTTTAATGTGATTGGCCCCGTGAGCACAGACATGATCAGCCATCATAGAACCGCCTTTTCTTTTGTTACGAATAAAACCCCATCCGGAGGAAATCCTCTTCAGACCATGCGTACCTCGTTGTAAGCTGAGGTGGCACAGGATTGAGTAAAACTGAGCAAACCCACAGTGTGAGCTGTGATTGCGAGTAGTTTAGACTAAGAAAACCCACAGTGTGATCTGTGATTTTGAGTAGTTTAGATTAAGCAAACCCACAGCGTGATTTATGATTGTGAATAGTTATTGAATTCCTAACCATACCACGTGGAACATTGGCTACACTGCTGGAAATCTTTAAACTCTGAGACTATCGATCCCGACAGAATAAGAGCAAATCTTGGATACTAATTACTAGTCTGCAGCTAGAAATTACGGAAACCTGGGATTAGAATACCGACATCCGCCGAAACATCTTGTCACGCCCTGGTCAAAATATATTGTGTTTGTCTGCATTTATTTGGTCAGGCCGGGGTGTGACATGGGTTTTTGTGGTGTGTTTTGTTATCTAGCAAAGTCTATGGCTGTCTGGAGTGGTTCTCAATCAGAGGCAGGTGTTTATCGTTGTCTCTGATTGGGAACCATATTTAGGCAGCCATATTCTTTGAGTGTTTCGTGGATGATTATTCCTGTCACCAGATAGGCTGTATAGGTTTTCACGGTCCGTTTGTTGTTTTTGTATTGGTCATTTTCATCGTCATTAAACATGTCTCAAAAATACCACGCTGCGTTTTGGTCCGCTTCTCCTTCACCAGACGAAAGTCGTTACACATCTATTCTATGATAACATTTCTGAATGGTACTCTGAAGTAACGAAATACTTTGATCTTCGGGAAAACAGAAAGAGAGAGAGATACTCGGATGAACTCTCCAGCAGACAGAACGGATTCCAACAGAAAAGATCACGACACCTGGGCGTAAATATTTATTGATTGCAATTATTCCCGAATGAGTGAGCCTTCATGTGCAAAGGATTAGCATTTCAATTAATATAATTATCAATTGTGTGTAGTGATCCCTTTTGTCTCTCCCTCTCTTTCTCAGTCCACACCCACTTCCCTTTGTCCACCAAGCCGTCATATCGGCTTAGCCCACTAGGGAATCTTCCCTATCATTTGTTAGTAACATATATATACTGTTTGTTTGTTTATGCATTTCTGTGATTATTTAGTTCATAATTAATGATTAAGCCTATTGTTGTATGGATGAGTCATAGTAAAGGCTATGTTTGTGCAGACAATCAACAATTTATGACGTTTGGAATGAGACTGACGTGAGGTAAAGAAGAATTAATTAACAGAAGACTAATTGATCAGATATTAAAATATCTGAAGAGTTATATTCGGAAAATTATAACTTTGTAATCTGAAGATTTTCCATGGTGCCCTGACTTCCTAGTTAATTACATTTACATAATTTGTTTAATCACATAATAATAATTAGAGAATTTATTTGATAAAATAAGTCTTCACTTTTAATGATCCCAAAGATACAACACTGGTTTGCTAGCTAAGATGTTGAAAGTATGTTGTTGACATGATCAGTCCAATCAAAGCAGTACCCAAGGGGGCTTGAACTACCTAGCTCTCTCGTAGATTCTGCGGTGAAGTAGTGTACCCATGAGTGACAGAACCCTGAGCCAATCACGGCCCCTCCACCACAGAAAGCACTGAGCTAGGCTGAAACACCTGCATTTTGGCGCTGCTTACTCAAGAATGAGTTTGGATGCTGCTTTATTAACTCAATGATTTTCTTCATTGTTTGCTAAATTGATATTTGACATGAATTAATGCCAGAAATACATGCAAAACATGCCTTTTTTTAATAGGTTGGGCTCAAAACAGATGGGTCTTCGCACCACCTGCCCTGAAATACGGGTCGCCACTGATTGATGTGTTTGCAGTGTTGTAGTGAATGTCTGATATATATATACACTGTGGTGTTTGCAGTGTTGGATGTGTTAGGGCTAGTGAGTAGCCGGCCAATCTTTATATTTCAAGTCTAGCCAATTTGGATCTATTTGCTTGCTAACGAGATAGAACATTTGAATTGTTATGAATACACCCTTGAATACACACTGTTTGAAGAACAGTGAGTGGTGGGACACAATGGAAATAGTCTGTGTAGCCATTTGATTATCTATTCAGGAGTCTTATGGCTTGAGGGCAAAAGCTGCTGAGAAGCCTTTTGGTCCTCGACTTGGCGCTCCGGTACCGCTTGCCATGCGGTAGCAGAGAGAACAGTCTATGACTGGGGTGGAAAGGGTCTTTGACAATTTCAGAATGAGAACGATTCCTTATATACATAAATTTTAATGCTCATTGCACATTTATAAAACATAGACTAGATAGCCACATACTGTTATGTGCTAGCTAAAATGCTGCTAGCGGTACATAGTGTTGTCACAACACCAAGTTTAGTATCAAGATCTGCGATACCAAGAGAAAAAAACAAGACCTGTTAGCCAAAGTCACAGAATGGCACTTGATCCAGACAGATCTTTTGAGTTCAATATCATTACATTTGAGATGTATTAATGCATGCAGTAGTAAATCAGTTATAAAGTCACAATTTTATTTTATATATTTTTTTAAACAATCTAACTACATAACATAATAACCATCACTTGAACGTTACATCTAGATTTAGCCTATTTAAAATACAGGTGAATGCATAGTCTATAGAATTGTGTGCATGCACTGAGTTATTGAGCTTGTTTTGGCTGATTTCATGGGGCTACAGATGAAAAACAATCTGTTTCCCTTCCATTTGGGACATATTTTATTGTACTGCATAGAAGAAGCAATCTCTTCTTATTTAAAAGTGCATTCACACACACACTCAGTTCGAGGCTCGAGCAAAGATAATCTTGACTGGGAGAGATGTGAGGTGTTTTTTTTTGGTGAAATCAGCAATATTTTTCATTATAGTTTGCATATTATCACAAACAAGGTAGTGGGTCTAGGGTAGTGAATTGATGTTAGCTTCAGCTGTAAGATAGCAAGGAAACGTAGCCTACAGACCTGGAAGCTGCCGTTATCTTCTTGCATTGTAAAGTGTTCTAGCCTTTAATGGACATTGTTTTGCGAACTGTAATTAACAGTTTCAACAGTGATGCAGCAACGGCCTCCCAGTGAGTGCAGTGGTTCCTCAGGACAGGCTAAAACCAGTATGAGAAGGGAGCTAAACAAATAAAAATATATTTTATATTTGAGATTCTTCAAAGTTGCCACCCTTTGCCTTGATGACAGCTTACTGGGAGTCTTTGCTGCATATTGTTAGCTCCCTTCTCATACTGGTTCTAGCCTGTCCTGAGGAACCACTGCACTCACTGGGAGGCTGGGCTGCATCTTGTTAATAATATTGTGGTTACTGCATGATTTAATATGTGTTATTTCATCGTTTTAATGTCTTAACTAGGGATAGGCATCCTGTCAACGGGACAGTTGTAAATCATGCAGCGCATTGTGTCACGATCGCAGATTTTAGAGAAACAACACATGTCGGTACTTTATCAAATAAGCACCAATCGGTGGCAAACTAAGCTAGCTAGATAGCCAATGAGCTGGGCTTTATGAGAAACCCCGTATCTGTCGCAAAATGTAGCTGCAACAGCAAGCCTTTTCATTTTGGACAAAACTATAAGAATATGGAGAGTTATGAAAACTGTGTGTTTTGCAAATGTTAAACTTTTAATATGGCTGCTAATACTGGAAAAGCTAAATCAAAGTCCAAGTATACAGATTTGACAATATTCTTGCAGAAAAATGTAATGTGAATGTAAATGTCTCCTCCACGATTTGCCCAAATGTACCTGGGTGACTTCACACTAAATGTCATGTTATACTTCAAGTTATCCGTCTGAAACTTTCACATACACTGCTTTCACACATACTTGTGGACACCATCCGAATTACAACCAGAGTGATGGATAGATGTCGGACCTTTCTGTTTCATTGCAAAGATGGTGGTAGAAACCCCCCCCAAAAAACGGTTGATTTTTTTATTTGTATTTTCTTCTACCAGATATATTGTGTTATTCTCCTACATTCATTTCACATCTCCACAACCTTCAATATGTTTCATTTCAAATGGTACCAAGAATATGCATATCCTTGCTTCAGGGCCTGAACTACAGGCAGTTAGATTTGGATGTCATTTTAGGCGAAAATTGCAAAGAAGGGGCTACCCCTAAGAAGTGTAAATATCTGACTCCACACCATGGGAGTTCCCATAATCTTGCAATAATCCCATTGGCCATTTCAATCTAACCATCCTTTGTCTCAGTTGCTAAGCAATCGCAGCTAGTACCTCTCACCCATAGAGTTGTATAGATGGTACATAGATGGTACATAGTCAAAACTACAAGTACATCTCTATGCTCTCACTATCCTGAATAATAGGATGCAACAGCAGTTCATGTCATTGTCTCCTAATAGAACAATGACAGTTTGTCTTTCGACCCGGATTCATTACTTTGATTGCCTGCCCCCCCCATGATAGAAAAATAGAAAAAAGTCATTTTCATCCAGATGCTGTACTTAGTCATAGAGCATACCGAATCCCATGGTTTCACTAATTTATAAGCCCAGACATCTTAATTGCTTTCTCTGATCTGCTACTTCTGCTGTTGTTCAGGTTTGATTGCTGGAGTTGGCTCCAACCTGTCAAACTACTGCCATTTCATTGAGTCATTCATTCCTTCTGATAAGAAATGCTTTGCCTTTACTCTCCTGGAAGTCATGCATTCAGACTGCGTTGTAAGACTAATTGGATATTTTGCATATCTATTACTAAACATCTCACTATTTGTGATAATTGGATTATATATTTTATCCTGATAAAATTCATAAAAAATGATTCTGGTAAAGACAAGACAGGCACTTCCAGCGATGTATTATCTTTATCACAGATCCTTCCCGATGCTGAAGTTACATGCATCATCATGAATAATGGTGGCTCAGTTATGAATGGGTGTTTACACAAGCAAAGCTCTGCCTGTGTAACGCCATTCATCTGGCAGAAGGCTGTGATCAAAGAGCTCCAGTGGACGGGGAGGGTGGGTGAGGGACATGGCTTTGACAGCCCTTATGTTCTGCCATAAATACCTTGAATGCTCCAAGCTGACTCCAACATCACAGGGCTATACAGTACCTACCAGGAGGAGTGTATCCTCTATCCTCCTCAGCCTGGCTGTAAGCATAGCCCTGAGTGAGCCCAGCATGGTGGCGGGCTCTTACAATAATAAGCATCTCCGACAGCACTCTCTGATCCCTTTCGCTCAGGAAGCCTGTTGGAAGTCCTGCGTCATTAGCACAGCATACTCTTATCATTACTGCATATAGCAGGTTTCCCTACCTATTTAATGTGGCTCTCTCTGATCTCTTCTTCATCTCCCCCTTTACTCCCCTCCTATTTCTACATGACCCCCATCAAACTCCCCTCATGAAAACAGTCATGTGATGCCGGTAGACAGTTCGATCTGGATGTGGAGAAAACCTGAAGTTGGCCACATGTTGAGTCAACACTGTTCTAATTATAGGGATCATATCAAATCAAATATATTTCTAAAGCCCTTCTTACATCAGCTGATAATCAAAGTGCTGTACAGAAACCCAGCCTAAAACCCCAAACAGCAAGCAATGCAGGTGTAGAAGCACGGTGGCTAGAAAGGCCAAAACCTAGGAAGAAACCTAGAGAGGAACCAGGCTATGAGGGGTGGCCAGTCGTCTTCTGGCTGTGCCGGGTGGAGATTATAACAGAACATGGCCAAGATGTTCAAATGTTCATAAATGACCAGCATGGTCAAATAATAGCAATCACAGTGAACAGGTCAGGGTTCCATAGCCACAGGCAGAACAGTTGAAACTGGAGCAGCAGGGGACAACAAGGAGTCATCATGCCAGGTAGTCCTGAGGTATGGTCCTAGGGCTCAGGTCCTCCAATAGAGAGAAAGAGAGAATTAGAGAGAGCATACTTAAATTCACACAGGACACTGGATAAGGCAGGAGAAATACTCCAGGCATGGAAGAACACCAGAGAATCCCAGGCAGAGAATCCCAGTGGACAGAGGGAAACCGGCCAGGCAGAAACAGCAAGGGCGGTTCGTTGCTCCAGTGCCTTTCCGTTCACCTTCACACACCTGGGCCAGACTACACTCAGTCATAGGACCTACTGAAGAGATGAGTCTTCAATAAAGACTTAAAGGTTGAGACCGAGTCTGCGTCTCTCACATGGGTAGGCAGACCATTCCATAAAAATGGAGACCTATAGGAGAAAGCCCTGCCTCCAGCTGTTTGCTTAGAAATTCTAGGGACAATTAGGAGGCCTGCGTCTTGTGACCGTAGCATACATGTAGGTATGTACGGCAGGACCAAATCGGAAAGATAGGTAGGAGCAAGCCCATGTAATGCTTTGGAGGTTAGCAGGAAAACCTTGAAATCAGCCATTGCTTTGACAGGAAGCCAGTGTAGGGAGGCTAGCACTGGAGTAATATGATCATTTTTTTTGGTTCTAGTCAGGATTCTAGCAGCCATTTTTAGCACTAACTGAAGTTTATGTAGTGCTTTATCCGGGTAGTCGGAAAGTAGAGCATTTCAGTAGTCTAACCTAGGAGTAACAAAAGCATGGATTAATTTTTCTGCATCATTTTTGGACAGAAAATGTATAATTTTTGCAATGATATGTAAATGGAAAAAGCTGTCCTTGAATCAGTCTTGCTATGTTCATCAAAAGAGAGATCAGGGTCCAGAGTAACGCCGAGGTCCTTCACAGTTTTGTTTGAGACGACTGTACAACCATCAAGATTAGTTGTCAGATTCAACAGAAGATCTCTTTGTTTCTTGGGACCTAGAACAAGTATCTCTGTTTTGTCCGGGTTAAAAAGTAGAACGTTTGCAGCCATCCACTTCCTTATGTCTGAAACACATGCTTCTAGTGGGGGCAATTTTGGAGCTTCACCATTTTTCATTGAAATGTACAGCTGTGTGTCATCCGCATAGCAGTGAAAGTTAACATTATGTTTTCGAATGACATCCCCAAGAGGTAAAATATATATAGTGAAAACAATAGTGGTCCTAAAATGGAACCTTTAGGAACACCAACATTTACATTTGATTTGTCAAAGGACAAACCATTTACAGAGACAAACTGATATCTTTCGGACAGATAAGATCTAAACCAGGCCAGAACTTGTCCGTGTAGACCAATTTGGGTTTCCAATCTCTCCCAAAAAAATGTGGTGATCGATGGTATCAAAAGCAGGACTAAGGTCTAGGAGCACGAGGACAGATAGAGAGTCTTTATCTGACGCCATTAATATGTGCAGTATCAGTGCTATGATGTGGTCTTAAACCAGACTGAAGCATTTCGTATGGATTGTTTGTCTTCAGGAATGCAGTGAGTTGCTACGCAACAGCTTTTTCTAAACATTTTGAGAGGAATGGGAGACTCGATATAGGCTGATAGTTTTTTATATTTTCTGGGTCAAGGTTTGGCTTTTTCAAGAGAGGCTTTATTACTGCCACTTTTAGTGAGTTTGGTGCACATCCGGTGGATAGAGAGCCATTTATTATGTTCAACATAGGAGGGCCAAGCATAGGAAGTAGCTATTTCAGTAGTTTAGTTGGATTAGGGTCCAGTATGCATCTTGAAGGTTTAGATACCATGATTATTTTCATCATTGTGTCAAGAGATATAGTACTAAAACACTTGAGTGTCTCCCTTGATCCTAGGTCCTGGCAGAGTTGTGCAGACTCAGGACAACTGAGCTATGGAGGAAAACGCAGATTTAAAGAGGAGTCTGTAATTTTCTTTCTAATGATCATGATATCTTTCTCAAAGAAGTTCATGAATTAATTACTGCTGAAGTGAATGCAATCCTCTCTTGGAGAATGCTGCTTTTTAGTTAGCTTTGCGTCAGTATTTACATTTACATTTAAGTCATTTAGCAGACGCTCTTATCCAGAGCGACTTACAAATGGGTGAATTCACCTTCTGACATCAGTGGAACAGCCACTTTACAATAGTGCATCTAAATCATTTAAGGGGGGGTGAGAAGGATTGCTTTATCCTATCCTAGGTATTCCTTGAAGAGGTGGGGTTTCAGGTGTCTCCGGAAGGTGGTGATTGACTCCGCTGTCCTGGCGTCGTGAGGGAGTTTGTTCCACCATTGGGGGGCCAGAGCAGCGAACAGTTTTGACTGGGCTGAGCGGGAACTGTACTTCCTCAGTGGTAGGGAGGCGAGCAGGCCAGAGGTGGATGAATGCAGTGCCCTTGTTTGGGTGTAGGGCCTGATCAGAGCCTGGAGGTACTGCGGTGCCGTTCCCCTCACAGCTCCGTAGGCAAGCACCATGGTCTTGTAGCGGATGCGAGCTTCAACTGGAAGCCAGTGGAGAGAGCGGAGGAGCGGGGTGACGTGAGAGAACTTGGGAAGGTTGAACACCAGACGGGCTGCGGCGTTCTGGATGAGTTGTAGGGGTTTAATGGCACAGGCAGGGAGCCCCGCCAACAGCGAGTTGCAGTAATCCAGACGGGAGATGACAAGTGCCTGGATTAGGACCTGCGCCGCTTCCTGTGTGAGGCAGGGGCGTACTCTGCGGATGTTGTAGAGCATGAACCTACAGGAACGGGCCACCGCCTTGATGTTAGTTGAGAACGACAGGGTGTTGTCCAGGATCACGCCAAGGTTCTTAGCGCTCTGGGAGGAGGAAACAATGGAGTTGTCAACCGTGATGGCGAGATCATGGAACGGGCAGTCCTTCCCCGGGAGGAAGAGCAGCTCCGTCTTGCCGAGGTTCAGCTTGAGGTGGTGATCCGTCATCCACACTGATATGTCTGCCAGACATGCAGAGATGCGATTCGCCACCTGGTCATCAGAAGGGGAAAGGAGAAGATTAATTGTGTGTCGTCTGCATAGCAATGATAGGAGAGACCATGTGAGGTTATGACAGAGCCAAGTGACTTGGTGTATAGCGAGAATAGGAGAGGGCCTAGAACAGAGCCCTGGGGGACACCAGTGGTGAGAGCGCATGGCGAGGAGACAGATTCTCGCCACGCCACCTGGTAGGAGCGACCTGTCAGGTAGGACGCAATCCAAGCGTGGGCCGCACCGGAGATGCCCAACTCGGAGAGGGTGGAGAGGAGGATCTGATGGTTCACAGTGTCGAAGGCAGCCGATAGGTCTAGAAGGATGAGAGCAGAGGAGAGAGAGTTAGCTTTAGCAGTGCGGAGCGCCTCCGTGATACAGAGAAGAGCAGTCTCAGTTGAATGACTAGTCTTGAAACCTGACTGATTTGGATCAAGAAGGTCATTCTGAGAGAGATAGCGGGAGAGCTGGCCAAGGACGGCACGTTCAAGAGTTTTGGAGAGAAAAAGAAAGAAGGGATACTGGTCTGTAGTTGTTGACATCGGAGGGATCGAGTGTAGGTTTTTTCAGAAGGGGTGCAACTCTCGCTCTCTTGAAGACGGAAGGGACGTAGCCAGCGGTCAGGGATGAGTTGATGAGCGAGGTGAGGTAAGGGAGAAGGTCTCCGGAAATGGTCTGGAGAAGAGAGGAGGGGATAGGGTCAAGCGGGCAGGTTGTTGGGTGGCCGGCCGTCACAAGAAGCGAGATTTCATCTGGAGAGAGAGGGGAGAAAGAGGTCAGAGCACAGGGTAGGGCAGTGTGAGCAGAACCAGCGGTGTCGTTTGACTTAGCAAATGAGGATCGGATGTCGTCGACCTTCTTTTCAAAATGGTTGACGAAGTCATCTGCAGAGAGGGAGGAGGGGGGGAGGGGGAGGAGGATTCAGGAGGAGGAGAAGGTGGCAAAGAGCTTCCTAGGGTTAGAGGCAGATGCTTGGAATTTAGAGTGGAAGAAAGTGGCTTTAGCAGCAGAGACAGAGGAGGAAAATGTAGAGAGGAGGGAGTGAAAGGATGCCAGGTCCGCAGGGAGGCGAGTTTTCCTCCATTTCCGCTCGGCTGCCCGGAGCACTGTTCTGTGAGCTCGCAGTGAGTCGTCGAGCCACGGAGCGGGAGGGAGGACCGAGCCGGCCTGGAGGATAGGGGACATAGAGAGTCAAAGGATGCAGAAAGGGAAGAGAGGAGGGTTGAGGAGGCAGAATCAGGAGATAGGTTGGAGAAGGTATGAGCAGAGGGAAGAGATGATAGGATGGAAGAGGAGAGAGTAGCGGGGAGAGAGAGCGAAGGTTGGGACGGCGCGATACCATCCGAGTAGGGGCAGTGTGGGAAGTGTTGGATGAGAGCGAGAGGGAAAAGGATACAAGGTAGTGGTCGGAGACTTGGAGGGGAGTTGCAATGAGGTTAGTGGAAGAACAGCATCTAGTAAAGATGAGGTCGAGCGTATTGCCTGCGAGTAGGGGGGGAAGGTGAGAGGGTGAGGTCAAAAGAGGAGAGGAGTGGAAAGAAGGAGGCAGAGAGGAATGAGTCAAAGGTAGACGTGGGGAGGTTAAAGTCGCCCAGGACTGTGAGAGGTGAGCCGTCCTCAGGAAAGGAGCTTATCAAGGCATCAAGCTCATTGATGAACTCTCCGAGGGAACCTGGAGGGCGATAAATGATAAGGATGTTAAGCTTGAAAGGGCTGGTAACTGTGACAGCATGGAATTCAAAGGAGGCGATAGACAGATGGGTAAGGGGAGAAAGAGAGAATGACCACTTGGGAGAGATGAGGATCCCGGTGCCACCACCCCGCTGACCAGAAGCTCTCGGGGTGTGCGAGAACACGTGGGCGGACGAAGAGAGAGCAGTAGGAGTAGCAGTGTTGTCTGTGGTGATCCATGTTTCCGTCAGTGCCAAGAAGTCGAGGGACTGGAGGGAGGCATCAAAAATAAATGTTGGATTGTTCTTATTTTCCTCAATTAAGTTGGAAAAATAGGATGATCGAGCAGCAGTGAGGGCTCTTTGATACTGCACGGTACCAAGCTAGTTGGAAGACATCCAGTTTGGTGTGGCGCCATTTCTGTACCATTTTTCTGGAAGTTTGCTTCAGAGCTCAGGTATTTTCTGTACACCAGGGAGCTAGTTTCTAATGACAAATGTTTTTTGTTTTTAGGGATTCAACTGCATCTAGGGTATTGCGCAAGGTTAAATTGAGGTCCTCAGTTAGGAGTTAACTGATTTGTGTCCCCTGACGTCCTTGGGTAGCCAGAGAGAGTCTGGAAGGGCATCAAGGAATCTTTGGATTGTCAGAATTTATAGCACAACTTTTGATGCTCCTTGGTTGGGGTCTGTGCAGATTATTTGTTGCGATTGCAAACGTAATAAAATGGTGGTCCAATAGTCCAGGATTATGAGGAAAAACATTAAGATCCACAACATTTATTCCATGGGACAAAACTAGGTCCAGAGTATGACTGTGGCAGTGAGTCGATGATGGCTCCGAAAGCGTTTTGGAGTGGGTCTGTGGACTTTTCCATGTGAATATTAAAGTCACCAAAAATTAGAATATTATCTGCTATGACTACAAGGTCCGATAGGAATTTAGGGAACTCATTGAGAAATACTGTATATGGCCCAGGAGGCCTGTAAACAGTAGCTATAAAAAAGTGATTGAGGAGGATATGGTCACTAGTGTAACCAGGAGGTGAGGCCTCATTTAACACCGTAAATTCATTAGGCTTAAGCCATGTTTCAGCCAACCAATCACATCAGGATCAGTCAGGATAACCACAATACAGTGCCTCCCTTTCTTGGGTCTCACTGGTGAACATTCGAGAACATTAGGACACAGCTCCTCATTCCAGTGATTTCTTTATTTTCGCAATTGTATACATTGTAAAAAAATGTAGTGAATACATCAAAACTATGAAATAACACATATGTTATCATGTAGTAACCAAAAAATTAATCAAAATATATTTTAGAATCTTCAAAGTAGCCACCCTTTGCCTTGATGACAGCTTTGAACACTCTTGGCATTCTCTCAACCAGCTTCACCTGGCATGCTTTTCCAACAGTCTTGAAGGTCTTGAAGGAGTTCCCACATATGCTGAGCACTTGTTGGCTGCTTTCTCTTCCCTCTGCGGTCCAAATCATCCCAAACCATCTCAATGGGGTTGAGGTCGGGGGATTATGGCGGCCAGGTCATCGGATACAGCACTCCATCACTCTCCTTCTTGGTCAAATATCCCTACACAACCTGGAGGTGTTTTGGCTCATTGTCCTGTTAAAAAAGAAATTATAGTCCCACTAAGCGTAGATCAGATGGGACAGTGTTTCGCTGCACAATGCTGTGGTAACCATGCAGGTTAAGTGTACCTTGAATTCTAAATAAATCTCAGACAGTGTCACCAGTAAAGTACCCCCACGCCGTCACACCTCGTCCTCCATGCTTCACAGTGGGAACCACATATGCTGAGAACATCCATTCACCTACTCTGCGTCTCACAAAGATTTGGACTCATCAGACCGAAGGACAGATTTCCACTGTTTTAATGTCCATTGCTTGCGTTTTTTGGCCCAAGTAAGTCTCTTCTTATTATTGGTGTCCTTTAGTAGTGGTTTCTTTGCAGCAATTTGACCATGAAGGCCTGATTCAGTTGATATTGAGATGTGTCTATTACTTAAGCTCTGTGAAGCATTTATTTAGGCTGCAATCTGAGGCTGGTAACTCTAATTAACCTCTTACACTTATGGTGGCGCTATTTCATTTTTGGAAGAAAAACGTTCCCGTTTTAAACAAGATATTTTGTCACAAAAAGATGCTCGACTATGCATATAATTGCTACTGTTCGAAAGAAAACACTCTGACGTGTCCAGAAATACAAATATCTTCTCTGTGCGTGCCCTTTAACGTGAGCTTCAGGCAAAACCAAGATGACTTGGCATCCAGGAAATGACAAGGATTTTGAGGCTCTGTCTTTCATGATCTCCTTATATGGCTGTGAACGCAAGAGGAATGAGTCTGCCCTTTCTGTCGTTTCCCCAAGGTGTCTGCAGCATTGTGCCGTATTTGTAGGCAGATCGTTGGAAGATTGACCATAAGAGACCACATTTACCACGTGTCCGCCCGGTGTCCTGCGCCGAAATTGGTGCGCAAAGTCACCTGCCAGTATTTTTCCATGGGGCACAGAGAGAGAAGCAAGCTTCCAAGAACTGCATGTCAATGAAGAGATATGTGAAAAAACACCTTGAGGATTGATTCCAAACAACGTTTGCCATGTTTCGGTCGATATTATGTAGTTAATCCGGAAAAAGTTTCACGTTGTAGGTGACTGCATTTTCGGTTCGTTTCGGTAGCCAGGCGCAATGTAGAAAACGGAACGATTTCTCCTACACACAGACGCTTTCAGGAAACACTGCGCATTTGGTATGTGGCTGGGAGTCTCCTCATTGAAAACATCAGAAGCTCTTCAAAGGTAAATGATTTTATTTATTTGGTTATCTGGCTTTTGTGAAAATGTTGCGTGCTACATGCTACACAAAATGCTATGCTAGCTTTGCATACTCTTACACAAATTAGTCAATTTCTATGGTTCAAAAGCATATTTTGAAAATCTGAGATGACAGTGTTGTTAAGAAAAGGCTAAGCTTGAGAGCAAACGCATTATTGTAATTTTATTTGCGATTTTCAGAAATCGTTAACGTTGCGTTATGCTAATGAGCCTGAGGCTTAGTCACAATCCCGGATCCGGGATGGGGAGTTTCAAGAGGTTAACTTAGCCTCTGCAACAGAGGTAACTCTGGGTCTTCCTTTCCTGTGGCGGTCCTCATGAGAGCCAGTTTCATCATTGCGCTTTCCTTGAAGAAACCTTCAAAGTTCTTGAAATTTTCCTGATTGACTGACCTTCATTTCTTAAATGATGGACCGTCATTTCTTCTTGCTTATTTGAACTGTTTTTGCCATAATTTGGATTTTTACCAAATAGGGCTATCTTCTGTATACCACCCCTACCTTGTCACAACACAACCAATTGGCTGAAACTCATGAAGAAGGAAAGAGCTTCCACAAATTAACTTTGACCAAGGTACACCTGTTAATTGAAAAGCATTCCAGTTCCACCTTGTGAAGCTGGTTGAGAGAATGCCTAGACTGCAAAGCAGTCATCAAGGTAAAGTGGTGGCTACTTTGAGGAATCTGAAATGTAAAATATATTTTTGATTGTTTAACACTGTTTTGGTTTCTACATGATTCCATATGTGCTATTACATAGTTTTGATGTCTTCACTATTATTTTACATGGTAGAAAATAGTGCAAGAAAATACACCTTTGACTGGTACTGTAAGTACATTAATAAATGGCTAATGGCATTACACTTATAACACGTCTACAAAGGGCTATAAACACAGCATCACTATAAACATAAACTTAAACAGTCACCTCTTGGAGAAGATAAACTAATTACTTGGATTGACAAGGGGTCAAGATTTATGGCACTCTCTATGTTCAGACTGGTTTGAGAATCTATCGGGTGCCAACGGGTCGTAAATTACTCTGGCATGTGCAAGCTCCAAGAGCCGTCTGCAATGACTCTAGAAGCTGGCCGAGCAATAAAACACTTTAATAAAGGCCACTATGGAACATGTTGCTGTAGCGTGTGCATGCAAAATACTATGTTTACCAATAAAACAATTAAACTTCTTCTGTGAAAGTACTGGTGCAACCAATGCATTAATAATACTTATAGCAGTACAGAATAATACTACATACAATAAATAATACACAAAGCAGTATTGACAACTCTAACATGAAATAATAGTTACAGCCATACAGTAGAATATTTGGCTGAAAGTTATCAAAGGAACTTTAAGTAATTAGTGGTAATTACCTATTATTATACAGCATGTAGACCCACCAATAAACCCCCCTGCAACTTACATTTCTATACACGCACAACATTCAGACATTGGTGTTACTGTCGACAATAAAACATCCTCAAAAGTGTGTCTTCTCCCTTCGGACAATGATAACACTGGACGGGTGCAGTGTCCAGATGTGTTTCTCCAAGCGCTCTGATTGGTTGGGAATGGCAGGGCTATGATGGGTGAGGGTGATTGACGGGATTGTGAGGGGAAGTTAGGTAGAGGAAAGAGGAGCAAGACAAACACTTACTGTACGGTACCATGTTTGGTACTGACTAGGCCAGTCCAGACGGAAAAATAACACACACACCCTAAAAATCCCACCCGATTCTCTCCCCACACACCCCCAAACACAATTAGGCCCATTTGCACGCAAGCCTCTCCCAGTAGCAGCCTCTCCCAGTAGCAGCCACACACGCGCAGTTAGCAGGTTTTAAAGGGAACTGTTTCCTCAGCATATCTCCTACATACAGATGTGGTCCAGAGCATCGTGATGAATATTTTACTCTGTGGTTATGTAATAGTAGCACAGGGCCCTGAGCTGCAGAACATCTCTGTGTAGCTTTTCCCTCAGAACAACGGAGCTACTGTGACAGGCAGCTGAGGAAAGGATAATTAATGTTAAGAGACTAGCCATGCTGTGTGATTTCATTATTAATTTGCATAGCAGATGCCCTCACCTATAAATTTCACAACCAGGCAGTCGTTTGCTGTTTATCACAGTACACAGCAGCAAAGGCTCATGGGGGATTAGCTATAGTACCAACCGAATATGCCTCGGTCAACAAAGCCCAGATAGGCTAATTAGAGAATCCTCTTCATATTTGTTATGATCTCTGGCATGTTGTTATACACAAACTGTAAAATATCTCAACATGCTTGATGTAATATTGACACCTGCACTGTGGAGTGCCATCACCGTGCATAATGTTCATAGCTAGTTCTCCTTTCTTCAAGTTTTTCCCAAACAGATAGTAAAAGTTATATTTCCTAGCGTGCAATCAGGAGTCATTTTATGCATGAGGTGATAAGAGAGCCTACTATTTACATTCTGCCGTTATTATGAATAATGCAAAGCTGTTACGGATAATAAAGAGTTCAAAGAAGATTAGCACTCAGGAATAAACTTCAGGATCCTTCAACTCATGCTGCTAGTTAGTTTACTCACTTTCTTTAAGTCGTTTACATTTTAAATGAACGCAAACCCCTGAGTTACTGGCTCTCGTTGAATGCATTTACGGAAATGATTAGAAACCTCTTCATAAGATTTGTTGACCCATTGTGTGTTGACTGGAGAGATGTGTCGTGACATGAGTACAGATCTATTAGGGTTAGAGGGAAGGTGTTTGTGATGGTCCGCTTCAGTCTACTCCCTGACGGTCCCTGCATCCCATTTAAAGGTCAATCAATAGAGAGTCGGAGGAAAAAGGGAATAGGGACACAAGTGAAGGCTGCTGTCGAATAGGTGCTTGACTGCCCTAAAGGGGACGGCCCAACTGCTCACATCTCAAGTCTCTGTTCTAATCTAGCCTAGGTGTGTAGAGAGAGTTGGGGCAGATTTTGGCATGCCTCCACCCCCCAATGTTATCGCCGTCTCATGGGGTTACATGTGTTTGAAACATTATAACTTCCTCTGCCTCACTGCACGCACACACATGCAGACACACACACATGCACATACACACTGTCCTGTCAGAAGTCACGTTCCTCAGTTTGTATACTTTCTCTGCTGTGGGGAAAGGGAAGAGTTGAAAGACGACAGGTTGGTCGGTTAAATTACATTTCCTCTCTTGTAAATAAACTGCCAAACTTCAAACCCCCTCCTTCCCTCTATCTTTAGCTGTCACGACAGAAACGTGACACTGCTACACTCACTTACTTTCCTTTCCTCCTGGCATGTCTTGATCTACAAAAATCCATTTCCACTGCGTTATCTGTGAAATTACAATTCAAGTAGGGACTAAATAAACACTGAAGTAAACATTCTGCTAAACACGATGGAGAGTTCCTCTGTGGCCAGAAGCTATAGGAGATGTATTATTACTTTTTTAAACAGGAGGTACTTTATTAATGGACTTCCTGCACGTCCTTAACAGCAGCGCTCCAGGCACCCTGTCATTTTCTTGTTTGCTTTTCTGTTTTCACACTTTATATGGAGAATGATATTACTGCTCTGAGCTGAGCCAGTAGGACGTGTTCAATTGGAATGAAACAGTTACTGCAGTAGTCTCTCTCTGTAAGTTTTGTCAAATCACAAAGTTACCTTTCAGTAGGTCACTCGGTACAACAAGCTATGGGGCACCAACGACCAAACACATTCACCTGAAGAAAAGCAAAAACACGTCCAACAGGCCATTGAATGTAGAGCCCACCCACAGAAGCCCCGCTTTCCTGGCTATAATTCCGTGGCTCATATTAATTTTCTAAATTTTCGGACTTCAGGTAGCCCAAAGGAGAACGTATCACGCAATTGACAAACCTTTTCAAGCACACAAAGACTACTGGATTCGGCACTGACTTAGGTGTCCGTTAGAGTTTTTTTTGACCTGTCTAGGGTTTTTGTATGTTTATGGGGTTGTATCTAGTCTAGGTGTTTTTATGTCTATGGTTGCCTGAATCAGAGGCAGCTGTTTATCGTTGTCTCTGATTGGGGACCATATTTAGGTAGCCATATTCCTTGGGTATTTCGTGGGTTATTGTCTATGTATAGTTGCCTGTGTCAGCATTAGTGGTTATTAGCGTCACGGTTGTTTAAGTGTATTCGTATCATGCTGCGCCTTGGTCTCCTCGTTACAATGAACGTGACACATAGCTATTGCTTCCTTGTTTGGGTAGGATTTTGTTTACTTCAGTACTTTACACTACTGGCAGCCAGTGCAGCCTTGCTTGAGTAAGATGGCCAGTGGTAAGAGTATGTTCAAAAAGGCTAATCAGACGGATTTGAACCTCTGACCGTGCCCTAGGGTACCCTACAAGTTCCTGGATTTCTGTTCTACCTAATAATTGCACACACTCGATGACCTAGGTCTAAATCAGTCTCTGATTAGAGGGGAACAATACAAAAATGAAGGCACTGTTCCGATGGGCCGGTTAGACTGTTCCCATGGGCTGGGTAGACTGTTCCCATGGGCCAGGTAAACTGCTCCCATGGGCCGGGTAAACTGTTCCCATAGGCTGGGTAGACTGTTCCCATGGGTCGGGTAGACTGTTCCCATAGGCTGGGTAGACTGTTCCCATGGGCCGGGTAGACTGTTCCCATGGGCCGGGTAGACTGTTCCCATGGGCCGGGTAGACTGTTCCCATGGCCCGGGTAAACTGCTCCCATGGCCCGGGTAGACTGTTCTCATAGGCTGGGTAGACTGTTCCCATGGGCCGGGTAGACTGTTCCCATGGGCCGGGTAGACTGTTCCCATGGGCCGGGTAGACTGTTCCCATGGCCCGGGTAAACTGCTCCCATGGCCCGGGTAGACTGTTCCCATAGGCTGGGTAGACTGTTCCCATGGGCCGGGTAGACTGTTCCCATGGGCCGGGTAGACTGTTCCCATGGGCCGGGTAAACTGCTCCCATGGCCCGGGTAGACTGTTCCCATGGGCCGGGTAGACTGTTCCCATGGGCTGGGTAGACTGTTCCCATGGGCTGGGTAGACTGCTCCCATGGCCCGGGTAGACTGTTCCCATGGGCTGGGTAGACTGTTCCCATGGGCCGGGTAAACTGCTCCCATGGGCCGGGTAAACTGCTCCCATGGCCCGGGTAGACTGTTCCCATTGGCCGTGTAAACCGTTCCCATGGCCCGGGTAGACTGTTCCCATGGGCCGGGTAGACTGTTCCCATGGGCTGGGTAGACTGTTCCCATGGGCCGGGTAAACTGCTCCCATGGCCCGGGTAAACTGTTCCCATGGGCCGGGTAAACTGCTCCCATGGGCCGGGTAGACTGTTCCCATGGCCCGGGTAAACTGCTCCCATGGCCCGGGTAGACTGTTCCCATAGGCCGGGTAGACTGTTCCCATGGGCCGGGTAGACTGTTCCCATGGGCCGGGTAGACTGTTCCCATGGGCCGGGTAGACTGTTCCCATGGGCCGGGTAGACTGTTCCCATGGGCCGGGTAGACTGTTCCCATGGGTTGGGCAACCCTGGTTCCTGGAGATCCATGGAGAGTTCCATCTCGTCAGGATCTGTTGTCCCAGGAATATGCGTTTTTCTCTTTTTCCAAGTTCTTTGGTGGACATTTTGATGTTCTTGCAAACGCTTTTTGAGCAAGGCATTTTTTTCTTCTAAACTGAATGTTTTTGTGGCAGCCATCTCAGCGTCTCATGTAAAGATTGATGGCTCTACTCAGAGGTCTCATCCTCTGGTGGTGCTGTATCTGAAAGGTGTGTGTCAGCTCAGATCAGTGTGTAAGCACACAAATTAACTGTGAATATTTGTTTAATAAAAAAAATATATATATATTTTAAACCTCGGTCCCGAGATGCAAAAACTTACAAATGCAATGTCCCAAGAAGGAAGTTACCCTACCTAAATAATGCAAAAGTTACATTTTAATCTTATCATGGGGAGAGAGAATGCAGGACACAGCCAACTAATAAAGCAGGCAGAGGACCATTTTGTGGTGCTGAAACGTAAAGCTGCAACCACAGAGCAATCAATAGAAGGTGAACAGTGCCTGCTGCTGAAAATATAGATAACTTGTTATGCAAGTGTTGCACAGCGACAGATGGAGAAAACCTTCACCAATCGGGTAATTCATTTCATCAATGATCTTCATTTTAATTTGACTTTACAAACAACAAGAGAGCTTAATTGGAGTCTATTTCTTCAGAGCCTAGGCCTATATAAAATAACTTAACTGGCTGAGGTAGGCTAAAAGGCTTACAGTTTCTTTATTGGCTGTATTCCTCTGAGCATGCCACCCGAAACGCACAGGAGGACTCTGCACTCCTGAACGCATCCCTGATTTGGCTCGATGTCTGGAATTCAATCAGCTCAGCTTGAATTGCGGCCTCATCCAGCAATATAATATTTTTCTTAGCAAGGGAGGAGCATTCTCTACCTGGGTGGACTGTGAGAGGCGCACGTACAAACACAATGTTATCCTTGTGCATGCTGTAGTCTTCAAATCCTGTGGAGAAGATGTCCCTCGGCTGCTTGATGAAATCTTCCATGCTTCAGCCTAGTCCCTCTGCCTATTGTTTCTTCAGTGTGCTGAAGTGCAGTAGCCTTCCAGATGACAATTCCAAATTGAACAACTCAAGCTTCCTCGTAAAGGCCTTAAGTTTTTCCGCCATGTCTACAACTGTTTTCCTTCCCTGTAACTGCAGATTTAACCCGTTTAAGTGACAGAATATGTCAGCCAAAAAAGCTGTGTGTGTAGCTTGCAGTTAGCTCTTCAATGTTTCTACGTCGGGCCTCTGGGACGGGAAGGCCACTTTGAAAGTTCCATGCTCAGATTCATAATGACGTCTGAGATTGAATTCTTTGCAAACAGCGACATTTTCATTGCAAATAAGACACACTGGCTTGGTATTGGGAAAAGATGGTAAGATGAATGCATATCTCTCTGTACATTCTTCCTTGAAACTTCAATTTTCATTATCCAAATTTCTTTTGCTATCAAGCAAATTGTTCTGAAGGAATGTTGACGTTAAAGTAGTGTAGCCTACAGTAGGCTACATAGACCTGTTTTTACCCACCAATCAACGCATAGAGAAATATACAAAAATAATAATTGAATAGAGACGTGGTGATTTTATGAGTATAATCAGATCAAAATGATTACGTTATTGTCACAAATTATTATGAACTAATCAGATGTGTTAAAAATATTGTTCAATTTGTGGTGTAGGCCAATTAATTGTGCCTATATTCTATACTATGTTATAGCCCTAAGAAAAAATGTGTCCCAAGGCCAATCCGAGTTGACGAACCCTGCCCTGTGGGTATGAGCCTTGGGCTGCCTTGGTGTCTGGCAGCACGTAGATTGTGCATTTATTCAGGTTACCGCAGTTTCCCTGTGGGTTTGAGTCTTGGACTGCCATGGGTTTTACTTGAGGCGGCATAGAATGCACATTATCAAGTTACAGCAGGTGCCTTGTTGTTTTGGATTTGCGGTTCCTTGTGTGAGTTCTGACATTCCAGACTCCTTGGGTCTTTGTGGGAACCTTTTTTGAACCCGTAGGCTCTATGGACTTGGGCTGCTGAGGTCGATGTTAGGCAATGTTTTGTCTGTGGTTTGTTCGGTCTCCACAATCACCCGACCTCAACCCAATTGAGATGGTTGTGGTGAGTTTGCCCACCGAGTGAAGGAAAAGCAACCAACAAGTGCTCAGCATATGTGGGAATTTTTAAAAGAATGTTGGAAAAGCATTCCTAATAAAGCTGGCTGAGAGAATGCCTAGAGTGTGCAAAGCTGTCATCAAGGCAAGGGGTGGCTACCTTGAAGAATATAAAATGTAATATTCTTTTTGATTTGTTTAAAACTTTTTTGGTTACTACATGATTCCATATGTGACTCACCATCTGGATTTGGTCTTATGTAGTAACATTTGAAATTGTGTTTACATTGGAGAAAAGTTGAGACTCAGTTGAGGAACAATGGGAAAGTAATTCTGCTTTGAAAGCTGATAAACTTGTAAACTCACTTTTGAGAAAATGGTCTTTGACTATTTTGGTAACTAGTGAAAAGCTCTTCCTTGTCTACACCCATTCACACCCTCTTAAGCTTTAGCCTATCTCGTTTCATTCTCGGAGCATTCCGAGCACACACTTGAGACTCTGGCCAATGATTTGTTTACCTATGGATAACATGAAAACAGCCTAACCAGCTCTGCTGCAACAATTTCATTATGCTTTTCTGCAGATGTTACTGACACCATATTCAATGGGTGTTGTACACTTTAGCTTAAGCTAGCTAGCTAGGTAAACAATGAATCTAGCTAGGTAAACAACTGTTAAGATCACACAAGTCACGTAACGTTAGCTAACGAGCCAGCCAGCTAATGTTAGCTAGTTAAATAACAATGAACACAGTGCCAAATCATGTCGTTACTACCCTGCATGAATATGATGTGGGCTAACCAACCAGGTTCAATGTTAGCTAGCTAACATTAGGCTCTAATTCGAAAAGAAAACGGCTCTGGGATACGAATAACAATGTCAGCTAAGGAGCCAGCCAGCTAACGTTAGCTATCTTGCTAACAGTAAACTTTAGCTTGAAATAAAACCACTTAACGTCAAAATCTGACAGAAGTCTGAAAATGTAGCTTGCTAACACTAGACTGTCTTACCTGTATACATCATTGTGCCTGATGGACCCGTCTCCCTGTCACAAATGCCATGCCATGTTTGCCCTTAGTTTGAAGATGTAATCCGGAGACAGGCATTTTCTCCATATCTTTAGCTATCATACTCTTATTCCACTGATTTCAAAACTTGATCCTCCAGAAAGTGGAGAGCAACACTTACGCAGCTCCACTACACAATACATTTAAAAAAAACGCCGTTTGACAGTATCACCAACACAGACTGACCAGATCAAATAGACAGAAGCCTTCTATATGGCAGACCAATCCGAACTCCTCTCTCGGCATTTCCAGCCCACTCATTATCTCATCCAATCATGGCTAGTGGGAATATTCCTGGCTTTTTCTGTGGCTTAACCAACAAGGCTCATAATTTAACAATGTTATTCATATTTACAGATGACATAGAAGTTTGTTATTAAGGCACATAAAAGTTCACATGTTTGAGAAGGTATTTCTGACAAAAAAGCTGCTTGATAAAACATGTTTTTACGTTCAAACGGCTCTCTTGTGAAGTCGTGACTTGCGACATATGCATAGTTTCCTGAATCAGGTCACATACAGTGGGGAGAACCAGTATTTGATATATTCCGTCTCTCACAGTTGAAGTGTACCTATGATAAAAAATTACAGACCTCTACATGCTTTGTAAGTAGGAAAACTTGCAAAATCGGCAGTGTATCAAATACTTGTTCTCTCCACTGTATGTGTTATTTCATAGTTTTGATATCTTCACTATTATTCTACAATGTTAAAAATAGTAAACATAAAGAAAACCCCTTGAATGAGTAGGTGTCTCCAAACTTGACTGGTACTGTATGTAAAAATGTGTGTAATTGACATTTTAAAGGTATCTCCGGCATGAGTATTCTTTAGTACGCTATGCTTTTATTTGTTTTCCCTTCATTTGATTGAATTGTCACCTGAGTCTCTTGTCATTATTTCTGGTTCCATTATTTAGCTAGCAGAGCCATTTCTTCACCTTCTCCCGCCACTGTAACACCAGTCCCTAGGGTGGTGCTTTGTGCCTACCTACCATATCAACCATGCCTCGAAATCACTTTTGATTAGCTGAATTAGGGTTCTTAGTGCTGGGCTGGAATAAAACATGTGAACCCGATCTCAATGGGTCGCCAGGACCAAGGTAGAAACCCCCTCTCTAAGAAGTCCTTCATGTACTCACCAACTTTAAACATCTGCTTTCTGAGCAGCTAACTGATCGCTGCAGCTGTACATAGTCCATCGGTAAATAGCCCACCCAATTTACCTACCTCATCCCCATACTGTTTTTATTTATTTACTTTTCTGCTCTTTTGCACACCAGTATCTCTAACTGCACATGACCATCTGATCATTTATCACTCCAGTGTTAATCTGCTAAATTGTAATTGTTCGCCTAACTCCTCATTCCTTTTGCACACACTGTATATAGACTCTTTTTTTCTACTGTGTTATTGACTTGTTAATTGTTTACTCCATGTGTAACTCTGTGTTGCTGTCTGTTCACACTGCTATGATTTATCTTGGCCAGGTTGCAGTTGTAAATGAGAAATTGTTCTCAACTAGCCTACCTGATTAAATAAAGGTGAAATAAAATTGTAAAAAATAAATGTAACCCCATCAACACACTGCGTCTTTATGTAACCCTATCAACACACTGCGTCTGATTGTAACCCTATCAACGCACTGCATCTTTATGTAACCCCATCAACACTGCATCTTTATGTAACCCACTCAACACTGCATCTGTATGTAACCCCATCAACACACTGCGTCTGTATGTAGCCGTATCAACACGCTGCGTCTGTATGTAACCGTATCAACACACTGCGTCTGTATGTAACCGTATCAACACGCTGCGTCTGTATGTAACCCCATCAACACACTGTCTGTATGTAACCGTATCAACACGCTGCGTCTGTATGTAGCCGTATCAACACACTGCGTCTGTATGTAACCGTATCAACACTGCGTCTGTATGTAACCCCATCAACACGCTGCGTCTGTATGTAACCCCATCAACACACTGCGTCTGTATGTAGCCGTATCAACACACTGCGTCTGTATGTAGCCGTATCAACACACTGCGTCTGTATGTAACCCCATCAACACTGCGTCTGTATGTAACCCTATCAACACTGCGTCTGTATGTAACCCCATCAACACTGCGTCTGTATGTAACCCCATCAACACACTGCGTCTGTATGTAACCCCATCAACACACTGCGTCTGTATGTAACCCCATCAACACTGCATCTTTATATAACCCCCTCAACACTGCATCTGTATGTAACCCCATCAACACTGCGTCTGTATGTAGTAACACCCGTCTGTATGTAACATCAACACTGCGTCTGTATGTAACCCCATCAACACACTGCGTCTGTATGTAACCCCATCAACACTGCGTCTGTATGTAGCCGTATCAACACACTGCGTCTGTATGTAACCCCATCAACACGCTGCGTCTGTATGTAAACGTATCAACACGCTGCGTCTGTAACCCCATCAACACTAACCCCATCAACACGCTGCGTCTGTATGTAAATCAACGTCTGTATCAACACGCTGCGTCTGTATGTAACCCCATCAACAATGTAACCCCATCAACACACTGCGTCTGTATGTAACCGCTGCGTCAACACACTGCGTCTGTATGTAACCCCATCAACACTGCGTCTGTATGTAACAACACCTGTATGTAACACACTGCGTCTGTATGTAACCCCATCAACACGCTGCGTCTGTATGTAACCCCATCAACACGCTGCGTCTGTATGTAACCCCATCAACACGTATCAACACGCTGCGTCTGTATGTAACCCCATCAACACGCTGCGTCTGTATGTAGCACTGCATCTGTATGTAACCCCATCAACACTGCGTCTGTATGTAACCCCATCAACACGCTGCGTCTGTATGTAACCGTATCAACACGCTGCGTCTGTATGTAGCCTGCGTCTGTATCAACACGCTGCGTCTGTATGTAACCCCATCAACACGCCGTATGTAACCCCATCAACATCAACACGCTGCGTCTGTATGTAGCCCATCAACACGCTGCGTCTGTATGTAGCCGTATCAACACGCTGCGTCTGTATGTAGCCGTATCAACACGCTGCGTCTGTATGTAGCCCCCATCATCAACACTGTATGTAGCCGTATCAACACGCTGCTTCTGTATGTAGCCGTATCAACACGCTGCGTCTGTATGTAGCCGTATCAACACGCTGCGTCTGTATGTAGCCGTATCAACACGCTGCGTCTGTATGTAGCCGTATCAACACGCTGCGTCTGTATGTAGCCCCATCAACACGCTGCGTCTGTATGTAGCCGTATCAACACACTGCGTCTGTATGTAGCCGTATCAACACACTGCGTCTGTATGTAGCCGTATCAACACGCTGCGTCTGTATGTAACCCCATCAACACGCTGCGTCTGTATGTAACCCGTATCAACACGCTGCTTCTGTATGTAGCCGTATCAACACGCTGCGTCTGTATGTAACCGTATCAACACACTGCGTCTGTATGTAGACGTATCAACACACTGCGTCTGTATGTAGCCGTATCAACACGCTGCGTCTGTATGTAACCCCATCAACACGCTGCATCTGTATGTAGCCGTATCAACACGCTGCGTCTGTATGTAACCCCATCAACACTGCATCTGTATGTAACTGCGCGTCTATGTAACCGTATCAACACGCTGCGTCTGTATGTAGCCACACTGTATCAACACACTGTCTGTATGTAACCCCATCAACACTGCGTCTGTATGTAGCTGTATCAACACGCTGCGTCTGTATGTAACCCAATCAACACTGCATCTGTATGTAGCCGTATCAACACGCTGCATCTGTATGTAGCCGTATCAACACACTGTCTGTATGTAACCCCATCAACACTGCGTCTGTATGTAGCTGTATCAACACGCTGCGTCTGTATGTAACCCCATCAACACTGCATCTGTATGTAGCCGTATCAACACGCTGCGTCTGTATGTAGCCGTATCAACACACTGTCTGTATGTAACCCCATCAACACTGCGTCTGTATGTAGCTGTATCAACACGCTGCGTCTGTATGTAACCCCATCAACACTGCATCTGTATGTAACCGTATCAACACGCTGCGTCTGTATGTAACCCCATATCAACACACAACACGCTGTCTGTATGTAACCCCATCAACACGCTGCGTCTGTATGTAGCCGTATCAACACACTGTCTGTATGTAACCCCATCAACACTGCGTCTGTATGTAGCTGTATCAACACGCTGCGTCTGTATGTAACCCCATCAACACTGCATCTGTATGTAGCCGTATCAACACGCTACGTCTGTATGTAGCTGTATCAACACGCTGCGTCTGTATGTAACCCCATCAACACTGCATCTGTATGTAACCCCATCAACACGCTGCGTCTGTATGTAGCCGTATCAACACACTGTCTGTATGTAACCCCATCAACACTGCATCTGTATGTAACCGTATCAACACGCTGCGTCTGTATGTAACCCCTTCAACACGCTGCGTCTGTATGTAACCCCATCAACACTGCGTCTGTATGTAACCGTATCAACACGCTGCGTCTGTATGTAACCCCATCAACACTGCCCCATCAACACTGTCTGTATGTAACCGTATCAACACTGCATCTGTATGTAACCCCATCAACACTGCGTCTGTATGTAACCCCATCAACACTGCGTCTGTATGTAACCCCATCAACACTGCATCTGTATGTAGCCGTGTCAACACGCTCGTCTGTATGTACGCTGCGTCTGTATCAACACAACACGCTCTGTATCAACACGCTGCGTCTGTATGTAACCCCATCAACACTGCATCTGTATGTAACCCCATCAACACGCTGCGTCTGTATGTAGCCTTATGAACACACTGTCTGTATGTAACCCCATCAACACTGCATCTGTATGTAACCGTATCAACACGCTGCGTCTGTATGTAACCGTATCAACACGCTACGTCTGTATGTAACCCCATCAACACTGCGTCTGTATGTAGCCGTATCAACACGCTGCGTCTGTATGTAACCCCATCAACACTGCGTCTGTATGTAACCCCATCAACACTGCGTCTGTATGTAACCGTATCAACACTGCATCTGTATGTAACCCCATCAACACTGCGTCTGTATGTAACCCCATCAACACTGCGTCTGTATGTAACCGTATCAACACGCTGCGTCTGTATGTAACCCCATCAACACGCTGCGTCTGTATGTAACCGTATCAACACTGCGTCTGTATGTAACCCCATCAACACTGCGTCTGTATGTAACCCCATCAACACTGCGTCTGTATGTAACCGTATCAACACTCTGAGTCTGTATGTAACCCCATCAACACTACGTCTGTATGTAACCCCATCAACACTACGTCTGTATGTAACCCCATCAACACTACGTCTGTATGTAACCCCATCAACACTACGTCTGTATGTAACCCCATCAACACTGCGTCTGTATGTAACCCCATCAACACTGCGTCTGTATGTAACCCCATCAACACTGCGTCTGTATGTAACCGTATCAACACACTGTCTGTATGTAACCGTATCAACACACTGTCTGTATGTAACCGTATCAACACGCTGCGTCTGTATGTAACCCCATCAACACGCTGCGTCTGTATGTAACCGTATCAACACACTGCGTCTGTATGTAACCGTATCAACACACTGCGTCTGTATGTAACCCTATCAACACACTGTCTGTATGTAGCCGTATCAACACACTGCGTCTGTATCTGTAACCCCATCAATCATCAACACTGCATCTGTATGTAACTGCTGCGTCTGTCTGTATGTATGTAACCCCATCAACACACTGGCTGTATGTAACCCTATCAACACACTGTCTGTATGTAACCCTATCAACACACTGTCTGTATGTAACCGTATCAACACGCTGCGTCTGTATGTAACCGTATCAACACGCTGCGTCTGTATGTAACCCCATCAACACGCTGCGTCTGTATGTAACCGTATCAACACGCTGCGTCTGTATGTAACCGTATCAACACGCTGCGTCTGTATGTAACCCCATCAACACTGCGTCTGTATGTAAACGTATCAACACGTAACACACGCTTTCGCGCGTATGTAACCGTATCAACACACTGCATCTGTCATCAACACGCTGCGTCTGTATGTAACCGTATCAACACGCTGCGTCTGTATGTAACCGTATCAACACGCTGCGTCTGTATGTAGCCGTATCAACACGCTGTCTGTATGTAACCCCATCAACACACTGTCTGTATGTAACCCTATCAACACACTGTCTGTATGTAACCCTATCAACACACTGTCTGTATGTAGCCGTATCAACACACTGCGTCTGTATGTAACCCTATCAACACACTGCGTCTGTATGTAACCCTATCAACACACTGTCTGTATGTAACCCTATCAACACTGCGTCTGTATGTAACCGTATCAACACGCTGCGTCTGTATGTAACCGTATCAACACGCTGCGTCTGTATGTAACCATATCAACACTGCGTCTGTATGTAACCGTATCAACACGCTGCGTCTGTATGTAACCGTATCAACACGCTGCGTCTGTATGTAACCGTATCAACACTGCGTCTGTATGTATCATCAACACGCTGCGTCTGTATGTAACCACTATCAACACCCCATCAACACTGCGTCTGTATGTAACCGTATCAACACGCTGCGTCTGTATGTAACCGTATCAACACGCTGCGTCTGTATGTAACCCTATCAACACTGCGTCTGTATGTAACCCCATCAACACTGCGTCTGTATGTAACCCCATCAACACTGCGTCTGTATGTAACCCCATCAACACTGCGTCTGTATGTAGCCGTATCAACACTGCGTCTGTATGTAACCCCATCAACACGCTGCGTCTGTATCATCAACACTGCGCCTGTATGTAGCCGTATCAACACACGCTGCGTCTGTATGTAACCCCATCAACACTGCATCTGTATGTAACTGTATGTAACCCCATCAACACAACACGCTGCGTCTGTATGTAGCACACTGTCTGTATGTAACCCCATCAACACTGCGTCTGTATGTAACCGTATCAACACACGCTATCTGTATGTAACCCCATCAACACTGCGTCTGTATGTAACCGTATCAACACGCTGCTCTGTATGTAACCCCATCAACACTGCATCTGTATCAACCCCATCAACACTGCGTCTGTATGTAACCGTATCAACACCCCATCTGCGTCTGTATGTAACCGTATCAACACACTGTCTGTATGTAACCCCATCAACACTGCGTCTGTATGTAACCCCATCAACACTGCGTCTGTATGTAACCCCATCAACACTGCATCCCCATCAACACTGCGTCTGTATGTAACCCCATCAACACTGCATCTGTATGTAACCCCATCAACACTGTATGTAACCCCATCAACATCAACACAACTGTAACCGTATCAACACACTGTCTGTATGTATGTAACCCCATCAACACGCTGCATCTGTATGTAACCGTATCAACACGCTGCGTCTGTATGTAACCGTATCATCAACACAACACACATCTGTATGTAACCGTATCAACACACTGCGTCTGTATGTAACCGTATCAACACGCTGTATGTAACCCCATCAACACACTGCTGCACTGTATGTAACCCTATCAACACTGCATCTGTATGTAACCGTATCAACACACTGTCTGTATGTAACCGTATCAACACACTGTCTGTATGTAACCGTATCAACACGCTGCGTCTGTATGTAACCCCATCAACACGCTGCATCTGTATGTAACCGCTATGTAACAACACGCTGTCTGTATGTATGTAGCCGTATCAACCCTGCGTCTGTATGTAACCCTATCAACACGCTGTCTGTATGTAACCCTATCAACACTGCACCCTATCAACACACTGTCTGTATGTAACCCTATCAACACACTGCGTCTGTATGTAACCCCATCAACACTGCTTCTGTCTGTATGTAACCGCTGTCTGTATGTAACCCAACACGCTCATCAACACTGCTGTATCTGTATGTAACCCAACACACTATCAAACACACTGTCAACACGCTGCGTCTGTATGTAACCGTATCAACACTGCATCCTGTATGTAGCTGTATCAACACTGCGTCTGTATGTAACCCCATCAACACTGCATCTGTATGTAGCCGTATCAACACTGCGTCTGTATCAACACACTGTCTAACCCCATCAACACGCTGCCTGTATGTAGCTATCAACACACTGTCTGTATGTAACAACACTGCATCTGTATGTAACCCATCAACACTGCGTCTGTATGTAATGTAACCAAATCAACACGCTGCATCTGTATGTAACCCTATCAACACACTGTCTGTATGTAACCGTATCAACACACTGCATCTGTATGTAACCCTATCAACACACTGTCTGTATGTAACCCCATCAACACTGCATCTGTATGTAACCGTCATCAACACGCTCTGTATGTAACCCCATCAACACTGCTTCTGTACCCCATCAACACTGTCTGTATGTAACCACCTGCATCTGTATGTATCAACACTGCTGTCTGTATGTATCAACACTGCTATCAACACGCTGCGTCTGTATGTAACCGTATCAACACGCTATCAACCAACACTATCATGTAACCGTACACGCTCTGTATGTAACCCCATCAACACTGCATATGTAACCACCATGTATCAACACACACTGTATCAACACGCTCTGTATGTAACCGTATCAACACTGCCTGTATGTAACCGTATCAACATGTATGTAACCCGCAACACTGCGTCTGTATGTAACCGTATCAACACGCTGTCTGTATGTAACCCTATCAACACGCTGCTGTCCCTATATGTATGTAACCCTCTGTATGAACAACACTGTCTGTATGTAACTATCAACACTGCATCTGTATGTAACCCCATCAACACACTGTCTGTATGTAACCCCATCAACACACTGTCTGTATGTAACCACTTCTGTATGTAACATCACACTCTGCGTCTGTATGTAGCCGTATCAACACGCTGCGTCTGTATTTAACCCCATCAACACTGCATCTGTATGTAACCCCATCAACACGCTGCGTCTGTATGTAACCCCATCAACACGCTGCGTCTGTATGTAACCGTATCAACACGCTGCGTCTGTATGTAACCGTATCAACACGCTGCGTCTGTATGTAACCTCATCAACACTGCATCTGTATGTAACCGTATCAACACTGCGTCTGTATGTAACCCCATCAACACGCTGCGTCTGTATGTAACCCTATCAACACACTGTCTGTATGTAACCGTATCAACACGCTGCGTCTGTATCAACACTGCATCTGTAGTAACCCCATCAACACACTGTCTGATTGTAACCCCATCAACACACTGTCTGATTGTAACCCTATCAACACACTGTGTCTGATGGAAACCCTATCAACACACTGCAGAGAGATACACTGACATATGAGGTTGTTTCACATAAACAGTTCCACCTCAGGAAATGCTTTCTATTCTCCCATAGACCAGTGAGTGACATCGTGGGATGAGGACCTGTGTCTGCAGTGATGTAACACCTAATTTAGGAGATGACAACTGAATCAAGATGAACAGCTCTGCTCAGTATTAGTCTGTCGACTCCTACCCAATGCATTAATTCCAGGGTGATAGCGCAAACAGGCCCGTAAAGCTGTTTACACCCTCTCTCTTGTTAATATTTTTTTTTACACAATAGCGGCTGATAAGGCAGAGCAATGAAACACAATGTTCCCTATTCTTCTGAGGTAAATATTTTTATTTTATTTTTTACCATACTTGTGGAATAATCTCCAAAGCTCTCTAAAATTGGAAGAGTTAGTGCCTGTAGGGCAATTCAAATGGCTGATGACTTTTTTTTGCTGAACAATATGTTTATTTTCTATTATTGTGTTTTGCATTTTGTGTGTTGGTGTGTGTATTGATGTGCATTCACATTCACATGCATTGTGTATTCATTGATGAATACTGAACAAAAATCTAAACACAATATGTAAAGTGTGGGTCCCATGTTTCATGAGCTGAAATAAAAGATCCCAGAAATGTTCCATACCCACAAAAAGCTTATTTCTCTAAAATGTGCTCAAATGTGTTTATGTCCGTGTTAGTGACCATTTTTCCTTTGCCAAGATAATCCATCCACCCAGCACATCAATAAGCTGAATTAACAGCATGATCCTTACATAGTTGCATCTAGTGTTGGGGGCAGGAAAAGGCCACTTTAAAATGTGCAGTTTTGTCTGACAACACAATGCCAAAGATGTCTCAAGTTGAGGGAGCATGCAATTGGCATGCTGACTCCATGAATTTCCACCAGAGCTGTTGACAGAGAGTTGAATGTTAATTTCTCTACCCCAAGCTGCCCCCAACGTTGTTTCAGAGAATTTGGCGGTACGTCCAACTGGCCTCAAGACTGTAGACCATGTGTAACCACGCCAGCGGCCTGTGTTCTCCAAAGCCCCACCCCATGGCTGCGTCCCTGCCCAGTCATGTGAAATCCATAGATTAGGGCTTAATGATTTTTTTCAATTGACTGATTTCCTTATATGAACTGTAGCTCAGTAAAATCAGTAAAATTGAAATTATGGCATGTTGCATTTATATTTCTGTTCAGTATACTGTATATTCGTTGATGTGTATTCGTTGCAGTGTATGATGATGTGTATATTGGTGTGTAAAGTGTGTTTTTATGTGTATATTTATGTGTAAACTATATACAAAAGTATGTGGACACCCCTTCAAATAAGTGGATTTGGCTATTTCAGCCACACGTTGCTGACAAATGTATAAAATTGAGCACACAGCCATGCAATATCCATAGACAAACATTCAAAGTATAAAGGCCCTACTGAAGAGTTCAGCACTCAGTGGTCCCGCTCTGTGAGATTGTGTGGCCTACCACCTCGCGGCTGAGCCGTTGTTACTCCTAGACTTTTCCACTTCATAATAACAGCACTTACAGTTGACCAGGGAAGCTCGAGCAGAGCAGAAATTTGACAATCTGACTTGCTGGAAAGGTATCATCCTATGACGGTGCCACATTGAAAGTCACTCAGCTCTTCAGTAAGCCCATTCTACTGCCGTTGTTTGTCTATGAAGATTGCATGGCTGTTTGCTCGATTTTATACATCTGTCAACAACGGGTGTGGCTGAAATAGCCGAACCCAGTATTTTGAAGGGGTGTCCACATACTTTTATATTTATAGTGTAAATTCTGACAGCAGCCATAATCCTAAATGATCACAGTCACTGGGTAAGATGTTTGCCTTTGTTTCTATGAAAATGCTTTCCAGACATTACCAAAGAAATTATTGGCAAATTATTATAACTAAAGAGTGTATTCTGTCAATTGCACTACGGACAACTGGCAAATTTATGTTTTTAAGAAAGTACGCTTCTGCCATGAGAAAATATAGATATTTATAATGTACAAAGTGATGCTCCTTCCACCCTTTCTGTGATTATCATTATTTTCCAAGGACTCTCTCTGTTCAAACCATGTGCTTAATTTGCTCCTATTCAGCTATCAATATTCATGTCGGTTTCTCTATTGAATAGCATTCTTCTCCACAACTAAGCCAATGCCTGCAACACTTGTAACGGTCCACGTCATTGGTGACGCAAATCACAAGACGTTTACCAACTTTTGTGAGTCTGCATCCCAAAGTCATTCTACCATCTGTTGTGCTGGATGGCATCTCAGAAGACTAAAAATAATTAACAGTGACATAAATGTACGTGTGTGTTTGCATGTGTGTGCATAGTTGCATTCATGCATATGTGAGTGTATGCCTTACAGGTAATCATGGTACAATCTATCAAAACGGAAAATGTTATTCATCCCTTCTTCATATGTCTCAACATAATATGAACAAAAAGCTATGTTTAATTAACCACTGTGGTTTGGGCATCCAACATATCAAGACAACAACAACACTGATCTTGACAAACACTGGCCACTTTAGTTCAGGTTCTCTCTCCACCGTTAGTAATAGTTGAATTGCTGTGTATTTTTAATAAATTATTTAAACAAAATCAAAAAACCTGTTTTCACTTTTTCATTATGGGGTATTGTGTGTACATTGATGAGGCGAAAAAACAATGTAATACATTTTAGAATAAAGCTGTAACATAACAACATGTGGAAAAGTCAAGGGGTCTGGATACTTTCCGAGTGCGCTTTATATTGATTGCTGATGGACATGGTTATCTATGGTGGGTATGCTCAGTATTTCTTATCATCCCTACAACAGCAGTACAGGTGATCACTCCTAGCTCAAATCAAATTGTATTAATCACATGCTTTGCAAACAGGTGTAGACTAACAGTGAAATGCTTACTTAAGGGCCCTTCCCAACAATGCAGAGAGAAAGAAAATAGAGAAATTATAGAAAAGTTAAACATGTAATAATAAAAGTAATAATAAATACACAATGATTAACGATAGCTCGGCTATATACACAGGGTACCAGAACCGAGTGGATGTGCAGGGGTACAAGGTCATTGAGGTCGATATGTACATATAACTAGGAATAAAGTGACAGATAATCAACAGTAGCAGCAACATTTGTGATGAGACAAAAAAGTTGGGTCAATGCAGATAGTTAAATAGTTCAAAACTTCTTGACGCACCCATCCCGTTAGCGGGTTCATTTTCATCAACACCCGCTGAATAGCAGCGCGCCAAATTCAAATTAAATTACTAAAAATATTTAATTTTCATGAAATCACAAGTGCAATATAGCAAAACACAGCTTAGCTTGTTGTTAATCCACCTGGCATGTCAGATTTCAATACAGCTTTTCGGTGAAAGCATAACAAGCGTTTATGTAAGAACATCTCTCTCAGTAGACAAAATATTACAAACACTAGCAGCCAAGTAGATTGGTCACGAAAGTCAGAAAAGCAATAGATTAAATCGCTTACCTTTGATGATCTTCGGATGTTTGCACTCACGAGACTCCCAGTTACACAATAAATGTTCCTTTTGTTCCATAAAGATTATTTTTATATCCAAAATACCTCCATTTGTTTGGCGTGTTATGTTCAGAAATCCACAGGCTCGAGTGGTCACGACATCGCAGACGAAAATTCCAAATAGTATCCGTAATGTCCACAGAAACATGTCAAACGGTTTTTATAATCAATCCTCAGGTTGTTTTTAAAATATATAGTCGATAATATATCAACCCGGGACTGTCACTTTTTCAATAGGAGAGGGAGGGACAATGGCTGTCCCACTCTGTTGCGCAAGTAAAACTCTGCGAACACCCAGCTATCCACTGACGCGATGTTATCTTTCTCGCTCATTTTTCAAAAATAAAAGCTTGAAACTATGTCTAAAGACTGTTGAAAAGCCATAGGAAAAGGAATCTGGTTGATATCCCTTTAAATGGAGGCAAGGCATCCAATGGAACAGAGAGCTTTCAGGAAAAACAGCACTTCATGGTTTGATTTTCCTCAGGTTTTCGCCTGCAATATCAGTTCTGTTATACTCACAAACAATATTTTGACAGTTTTGGAAACTTTAGAGTGTTTTCTATCCTAATCTGACAATTATATGCATATTCTAGTTTCTGCACCTGAGAAATAGGCAGTTTCAAATGGGTACGTTTTTTAGCCAAAAACGAAAATCCTGCCCCCTACACTCAAGAAGTTAACCAAATAGCTACCTGTACTAACTATTTAGCAGTCTTATGGCTTGGGGTTAGTAACTGTTCAGGGTCCTGTTGGTTCCATACTTGATGCATTGGCACCACTTGCTGTGCAGTAGCAGAGAGTAGTCTATGACTTGGGAGACTGGAGTTTTTTTAGGGCCTTCCTCTGACATCGCCTGGTATAGAGGTCCTGGATGGTAGGGAGTTCGGCCCCAGTGATGTACTGGGCTGTATGCACTACCCTCTGTAACACCTTGCGTTCAGATGCCAAGCAGTTGCCATACTAAGCAGTGATGCAGCTCTCAATGGTGCAGCTGTAGAACTTTTTGAGGATTTGAGGGCCCATGCCAAGTATTTTCAGCCTTCTGAGGGGGAAGAGGCGTTGTTGTGCCCTCTTCATGACTGTGTTGGTGTGTGATAACCATGATCAATCCTTAGTGATGGGGTCACCGGGGAACTTGAAGCTCTCGACCTACTCCACCACAGCCCGTCGATGTGAATGGGATGTGTTTGGCCCTGTATCCTGTAGTCCACGATCAGCTCCTTTGTCTTGCTGACATTGAGAGAAAGGTTGTTGTTCTGGCTCCACACCGCCAAGTCTCTGACCTCTTCCAGTTAGACTTTCTCATCCTCGTCAGTGATCAGGCCTACCACCGTCGTGTCGTCGGCAAACTTATTGATGGTGTTGGAATCGTACTTGGCCATGCAGTCAAATCAAATCAAATGTATTTATATAGCCCTTCTTACATCAGCTGATATCTCAAAGTGTTGTACAGAAACCCAGCCTAAAACCCCAAATGGCAAGCAATGCAGGTGTAGAAGCACGGTGGCTAGGAAAAACTCCCTAGAAAGGCCAAAACCTAGGAAGAAACATAGAGAGGAACCAGGCTATGAGGGGTGGCCAGTCTTCTTCTGGCTGTGACGAGGGGAGATTATAACAGAACATGGCCAAGATGTTCAAATGTTCATAAATGACCAGCATGGTCAAATAATAATAATCACAGTAGTTGTCGAGGGTGCAGCAAGTCAGCACCTCAGGAGTAAATGCCAGTTGGCTTTTCATAGAGATACTCTTAATGATCGGCTAATTCAGCTGCTGTCTCTAGAGAGTAGAAAACAGCAGGTCTGGGACAGGTAGCCCGTCCGGTGAACAGGTCAGGGTTCCATAGCCGCAGGCAGAACAGTTGAAACTGGAGCAGCAGCACGGCCAGGTGGACTGGGGACACCGAGGAGTCATCATGCCAGGTAGTCCTGAGGCATGGTCCTAGGGCTCAGGTCCTCCGAGAGAGTGAACGAAAGAGAGAAAGAGAGAATTAGAGAGAGCATACTTAAATTCACACCGGACACCGGATAAAACAAGAGAAGTACTCCAGATATAACAGACTAACCCTAGCCTGACCCTAGCCAGTCGTAGGTGAGCAGGAAGTACAGTAGTGGAATAAGCATGCACTCATGAGGGGCCCCTGTGTTGAGGGTCAGTGTGGCGGTTGTGTTGTTGCATACCGTCAGGAAGTTTAGGATCCAGTTGCAGAGGGAGGTGTTCAGTCCCAGGGTGAACTTGGAGGGCACTATAGCTGCTATAGTTACTGTTATGGGCTGTAGACTAGTCTGTAGAGGAGAGGAGAGGCAGCAGTCTGGCTCATATGTAATCATCTCTCTGAAAGGAGTCTGAACTCTTGTTAGCCGGCGTAGTGGAGGAACACAGATCGATTGTCCAGACAGATGCGGTAATGTAAAAATGACAAGGGTGAAGTGAGGTTGACTAGTGAAACTAGTCCCATTGTAACTGTGCAACCATTCTAAAGGTCAGGACTCTTTTTGTTAGGGCTCCTGAGTAGCGCAGCGGTCTAAGGCACTGCGTCTCAGTGCTAGCGGTGTCACTATAGTCCCTGGTTTGATTCCAGGCTGTATCACAACCGGCCCTGAATGGGATTCCCATACGGTGGTGCACAATTGGCCCAGCATTGTCCGGGTTAGGGTTTGCCCAGGGAAGGCTGCCATTATAAATAAAAATGTGTTCTTAAACTGACTTGCCTTGTTAAATAAAAAAATCCCATATGATGAGAGATGAGCATGGGTGAAGGAATAATCATTGACCAGGTGTGTTATACAGCTACAGACAGTATGTTGTATTGTCACATACACCGGATAGGTGCAATGAAATGTGTTGTTTTACTGGGTTAGCCGTAGCAGTATAGCGCCACCAGATGGGGCAGTGTGTGTCTATGTGGCAGTGTGTGTGTGCGTGCATATCTGTGCATGTGTGTGTGTATGGGGCAGTGTGTGTCTATGGGGCAGTGTGTGTGTGTGTGTACGTGCGTGTGTATGTATGTGTGTGTATGTATGTGTGTATGTGTGTGTCTATGGGGCAGTGTGTGTGTGTGTGTGTGTATCTGTGTGTGTGTATGCGCATCGGTGGAGTCTGGTGGGAGGAAATATAGGAGGACGGGCTCGTCGTAATGGCTGGAATGGAATACATTTAACGGAGACAAACATGTGGTTTATATATGTTTGATGTGTTTGATACCGTTCCATTTATTTATTTCATCCAGCCATTACAATGAGTCTGTCCTCCATTGGCTCCTCCCACTAGCCTCCACTTGTGTGCATATCTGTGTGTGTGTGTCTGTACCAGTGTGTTTGTGGGTGGGGTAAAATGCCACCGGTTCGACCGGGACACTTTGCAGCAGCAGAGTGTTTGTCATCCTCAGCAAGGCGCTGTGTGTGTAATTCTGTGTGTAGTTTTCCCTGGGCTGGAGCCTGGGCACTGAGGCATGTGAGGACCATTACACACATGCATGCCTGGCACTCTGTGTCTGGATGATGAAGAGATCTCAGATGATGCCTCTCCTCTCATCCCCACAGCCCCTTGCCAAAATTCTATTTGTAGTCGATACAGGCCAAATCCCTGCCCTGCCATGCTATGTCGACTTGACATGCACTCTTTGTAATCAGTATAGTCATAGTTATTATTTACGCTGTATGTGCTCAACAAATACTGCCTGAGTTTTCAGGTGTAATATTTCAATGTTTGCTTATTTAAAAAAAGTACAGAGCAAAGTACCTGTATCTCTTTGTATGAGATTAATTTGTATAATAGACAAATTATTAGATGGGACTACTGATTTTGATAGATTGGAAAATGAGGGATATTTACTGCTAGTGCTGAGCGATTAAACAACTAGTTCAATTACTTGAATTCCATGTATATATATATTTTTGAGTCCAACGCACCTTTTCACTAGAGAGAAATCAAATAATTAATGAGTTAATTAAGTGAATAACTATATGGGACGCTGGGCTGTAGGGAGTAGTAGTTTGCATTAAGCAAATAGTTAACCTAGTTCTGCGCAAAAACGTGGTAATTAACTACAATGACCATAATCCATTGCACCTGTTCTTTTCCGTCTCGAACAGAGATGCATACACTATTACACCTGCTAAATTAGGTTAGATACACACAGACCGCATGCTCCGCTGCATGAGAGAGGAATGTACACAACACAACAATTAAAGAGTGAAATAGAGACAGTTTGTGAAAGTATGCCTTATCTACTTTGAAAAATGAGTACAATGATTGTCAGTCAGCTCTGCACCATACTTAGGCAGGCTAGCCTAGCTAAATAGGCAGGCTAGCCTAGCTAAATAGGCAGGCTAGCCTAGCTAAATAGGCAGGCTAGCCTAGCTAAATAGGCAGGCTAGCCTAGCTAAATAGGATGACGAAAGACTACACTGTGGGGAGAACAGAGACAACGTTAGATGGTTGTCAGGCTGGCTGCCTGAGCAGAGAAGAGATGATTACTTTCAGGAATTAAAAATAATAACGTCATCAAATAAAACGTAAGTAATGTAAGTAATATACACAACTGAAATATTTTATTATTTCAAAGTCTTTTCCTATTTTACTATGTGGACCTGACAGAGACAATGGAATATTTTCAATGTTTTGACAATTGAATGTTCTCTATTTTTGGCTTCGGAATTTCCATTAAAAAGCTCTAATAATTTTTATGTCATTATTTCATAATGCATTCAATGTTTACGAATATAATCAAAATCAAAAACCAATGTAATTTTTTAATAATCATACCTAAACAAGACCAACCTCAAAAAGCACTAATCGCTCAGCACTATTTATTGCTAATATTTGCAAGAAACCTCATTGGCCCCAGGGCTCAAAGCCCCAAATTGGTCCATAGACTTTGATTGGGAGACTTTGAAGTTTGGTCTACACCCTCAGATAGGTCTGAGGGGCTTCCAAAATGCTTCAACTTTGCAGATAATATGATCATCGTTGCCCTAGATGTCCTGTTTGGTCTACCAAATTAGAAGCAACAACTTGAAAGTGTTGATTTTTGTACCGGTGTACCACACATGGAAGTCTTGATAGATCTCAACCTTTTCTTACTAATGTTGTTCCGGTGTATACAAGCCGATAAAGTTGTAGAAACGTGAACTAAATGTTGACTAACAGATTGGATGTGGTAAAGGACACGTTTAAGCTGCCTACATCGTCAACTAGTCTCCAGATAGCCGTAGGGGTTAGGAGGGGACATGGATCCCCCCATGTTTATCATCTCCTTGCAGATACATGCCCCACTAAATCACATCTGAGTGTGATGTGCTGAGGAGGAGGATTTTCTTTAGTCCCTTCTTAGACTGGCAACTTTTCCCCATCGGTGTCAATGATCCGGTGTGGGAATGCTATCTATCCCTAGCAGCCCTCAAAGCCTGTATATGCCCGTAAAGCACTCAAGTAAGTTTTACCAAATGAACTCTCTCCCTGATTGCTGATGGTACAGATCTTTAAGTCACAATTCTCTATAATGAATGATCTATGACCTCTTATTATGTACAGTATCTGGCCATTGGTGATGTTAGGTGATTGGAAGTAAGTGATTATGACTTTCTTTGGTATGATGATACTTAGAAAGTCAGGGAAGAATTGTAATAATTGTGTTTTTGACACGTCTCTGTCTGGTTAAGATAATTTTTTGGAATATTTAGCTGAGGGGAGAACAAGATCAGGTTAATTATCCTATTATTATATGATAATGTAAGAGAACTGTAGCAAAGGGTTGGATTTCATGTAGGCTATAGAGCAGGTAAAATATACTTTATTCTTGAAATATCTCCATGATTATCTTTGTCTTCTGCTATCTTTGTTCTGTTTCAGTCGGTGACTGCATCATCAGTCCTCATCGAAAATAGGTTTCCTAAGAACATATCTTTCATTCTGTCTCTCTGTTTCCTGCTATTTTCTCATCCTATTGTGGATTCCCTGCAGTGTCTGAATGAGTTCTCACCTACCTGTTTCCCTGTCCCCTTTCTGCTCTACTGACTGTGTCCCTTTCAATCCGTGTCTCTCTGGGGGACAGCAGGCTGGAGGTCTCTCTGGGGGACAGCAGGCTGGAGGAGACCACTACATTATATAGATAGCCTGTGGTGAACTACTGCTTCTCCTGTGGAATAACAAGTCACTCACATTGATTTTAAAATAACCATAACTTATATAAAGGTGGGGCATTTGCTAATAAATTATTTGTGTTGTGTTCATGTAGGTCTTATAATGGGCGTATGAATGCTTCATAGGTTATATTTGGTTTTAGGTGTGACCAACAAATCTACTTTTTTAGTGACTAAAACTAGGGAAGAATGATCTAGGCTAGGGAAGCAGATGATGAACTTTGCAGAATATTTATTTATTTTAAGGTTTATTTTAGGCCTCTAAATTTAGATGTTCAATAAGGAATGTATGGCATTGGGGTGGGGTTGGTGTGTGGATGTCTGGAGTTATTTTAAGTAGTATAGCCTACTTTTAATGGTGTCCCCTCATCTGTCATGCCCATTCATCTCATATAGCCTCAGGGGGAAATGCAATATTGTTCCCTCTAACACACTGTATTGTATCACAGGCAGGAAAACAGAACTGTGATGGTGGCTTTAGAGATTAGTCTTTTCAAAGGGGCTCCAGTGAATGTTCATGAGAAATGCATGAGAACTACACAGGAAGGCCAATTGATGCTTCTTTAAAGCTGAGCCTGGTGGAAGGGGGACAGTGACAAACAAATCATGTGCTACAGATGTGGTCAAATATACTGGCTCCCTTGCATGGTTCACAATTTCTTCTAAAATAGGTTGAAATATTTTTTTATTTTTTTGTATTCGCACATTTATTTGTTTGATTTACAACTAGACAGGGCCAAGTAATAAATTATCTAAATTATTAAAAATTCATAATCATTTGTTGGGAGGTAATAATTCTCGTTTACTGTGTACATTATCTCACATGTGTTAAGTTGCAGGTGCTACAGGATAAAAATAGCCATCCAACCAGCTTAAAAAAGAACGTTTAAGAAAACGTAACATTCTGTTTACTCCATTGTAAAGCGCAAGGGTGCCAATATACAGTGGGGAGAACAAGTATTTGATAACCTGCAAAATCGCAGTGTTTCCTACTTACAAAGCATGTAGAGGTCTGTAATTTTTATCATAGGTACACTTCAACTGTGAGAGACGGAATCTAATACAAAAATCCAGAAAATCACATTGTATGATTTTTAAGTAATTACTTTGCATTTTATTGCATGACATAAGTATTTGATCACCTACCAACCAGTAATAATTCCGTCTCTCACAGACCTGTTAGTTTTCCCCCCCTGTTCTCCACTCATTACCTGTATTAACTGCAACTGTTTGAAATCATTACCTGTATAAAAGACACCTGTCCACACACTCAATCAAACAGACTCCAACCTCTCCACAATGGCCAAGACCAGAGAGCTGTGAAAGAACATCAGGGATAAAATTGTAGACCTGCACAAGGCTGGGATGGGCTACAGGACAATGGGCAAGCAGCTTGGTGAGAAGGCAACAACTCTTGGCGCAATCATTATTAAATAGAAGAAGTTCAAGATGACGGTCAATCACCCTCGGTCTGGGGCTCCATGCAAGATCTCACCTCGTGGGGCATCAATGATCATGAGGAAGGTGAGGGATCAGCCCAGAACTACACGGCAGGACCTGGTCAATGACCTGAATAGAGCTGGGACCACAGTCTCAAAGAAAACCATTAGTAACACACAATGCCGTCATGGATTAAAATCCTGCAGCACACGCAAGGTCCCCCTGCTCAAGCCAGCGCTTGTTCAGGCCCATCTGATGTTTGCCATTGACCATCTGGATGATCCAGAGGAGGAATGGGAGAAGGTCATATGGTCAACTCCACTCGCCGTGTTTGGAGGAAGAAGAAGGATGTGTACAACCCCAAGAACACCATCCCAACCGTGAAGCATGGAGGTGGAAACATAATTCTTTGGGGATGCTTTGCTTCAAAGGGGACAGGATGACTGCACCATATTGAGGGGAGGATGGATGGGGCCATGTATCACGAGATCTTGGCCAACAACCTCCTTCCCTCAGTAAGAGCATTGAAGATGGGTCGTGGCTGGGTCTTCCAGCCTGACAACGACCCGAAACACACAGCCAGGTCAACTAAGGAGTGGCTCCGTAAGATGCATCTCAAGGTCCTGGAGTGGCCTAGCCACTCTCCAGACCTGAACCCAATATAACATTTTTGGAGGGAGCTGAAAGTCTGTATTGCCCAGCGACAGCCCCGAAATCTAAAGGATCTGGAGAAGGTCTGTATGGAGGAATGGGCCAAAATCCCTGCTGCAGTGTGTGCAAACCTGGTCAAGAACTACAGGAAATGTATGATCTCTGTAATTGCAAACAAAGGTTTCTGTACCAAATAATAAGTTCTGCCTTTCTGATGTGTCAAATACTTATGTCATGCAATAAAATGCTAATTAATTACTTAAAAATCATACAATGTGATTTTCTGGATTTTTGTTTTAGATTCCGTCTCTCACAATTGAAGTGTACCTATGCTAAAAATTACAGACCTCTACATGCTTTGTAAGTAGGAAAACCTGCAAAATCAAATACTTGTTCACCCCACTGTATTTGACCATGTCTGTATGCTTTTGCTACCATGAGGGAGGAAGCAGCATCTGCATGCACTGCACATTGCTGCATTTGGATGTAGTTGGAAATTCCCTAAAGTTCCCCTGGACATTCAAAATGGTCCAATGGCCGTGGATTAAGTTTCCAGAGCCATGTTTCCCCCTCTCTCGCTCTAGTGTGGATGCCACATTGTCCCATTGACCCCACTATAGAATTATGTGAGCAACAATAAGAATGCTCATTGTTGATGTTATTGCGTGTCAAACCATAGTGCCAGGTAGAGTTGGTATGTTCTCCCACGTCTTTAAACATCGAAATCCACTTTTGAACAGATCCAATATTACAAGTATAATTATTCTCTAATCAAGGGTTACTGTTCTGTCATATGCAATTTTTCTATGCATTTTTCTATGCATGACTTATTTTCAGTCCTTGATGTAACATGGGAAAAATATGCTATATAGCGGAGGCTAGAATCTCTCCATCTTTCAGGTGGTTTTTCTCAGTAACACACTGTGCAAGAATGAGCAAATTATCCACGGTTACATTCACTTCCGGCGCCGACAGAGATGGCTGCCTTGCTTCGCCTTCCTAGGTAACTATGCAGTTTTTTGTTTTTGTATGTGTTATTTCTTACATTACTACCCTAGGTCATCTTAGGTTTCATTACATACAGTTGAGAAGAACTACTGAATATAAGAGCAGCGTCAACTCACCATCAGTACGACCAAGAATATGACTGGTTTCTCCACGCATCGCGCCGACAGAAACAAACATCTTTCTGGTAAGAAGAGGCGCAGGGGCGTATGCCTTATGGGTAACGAGACGTGGCGTGATCACAAAAACATACAGGAACTCAAATCCTTCTGTTCACCTGATTTAGAATTCCTCACAATCAAATGTTGACCGTATTATCTACCAAGAGAATTCTCTTCGATTATAATCACAGCCGTATATATTCCCCCCCAAGCAGACACATCGATGGCTCTGAATGAACTTTATTTGACTCTTTGCAAACTGGAATCCATACATCCTGAGGCTGCATTCATTGTAGCTGGGGATTTTAACAAGGCTAATCTGAAAACAAGACTCCCTAAATTGTATCAGCATATCGATTGCGCAACCAGGGCTGGCAAAACCTTGGATCATTGTTATTCTAACTTCCGCGACGCATATAAGGCCCTGCCCCGCCCTCCTTTCGGAAAAGCTGACCACGACTCCATTTTGTTGATCCCTGCCTACAGACAGAAACTAAAACAAGAAGCTCCCACGCTGAGGTCTGTCCAACGCTGGTCTGACCAATCTGATTCCACACTCCAAGACTGCTTCCATCACGTGGACTGGAATATGTTTCGTATTGAGTCAGACAACAACATTGACGAATACGCTGATTCGGTGTGCGAGTTCATTAGAACGTGCGTTGAAGATGTCATTCCCATAGCAACGATTAAAACATTCCCAAACCAGAAACCGTGGATTGAGGACAGCATTCTCGTGAAACTGAAAGTGCAAACCACTGCTTTTAATCAGGGCAAGGTGACTGGAAACATGACGGAATACAAACAGTGCAGCTTATCCCTCCGCAAGGCAATCAAACAAGCTAAGTGTCAGTATAGAGAGTAGAATCTCAATTCAACGGCTCAGACACAAGAGGTATGTGGCAGGGTCTACAGTCAATCACGGATTACAAAAAGAAAACCAGCCCCGTCACGGACCAGGATGTCTTGCTCCCAGGCAGACTAAATAAATTTTTGGCCCACTTTGAGGACAATACAGTGTCACTGACACGGCCTGCAACGAAAACATGCGGACTCTCCTTCACTGCAGCCGAGGTGAGTAAAACATTTAAACGTGTTAACCCTCGCAAGGCTGCAGGCCCAAACGGCATCCCCAGCCGCGCCCTCAGAGCATGCGCAGACCAGCTGGCTGGTGTGTTTACGGACATATTCAATCAATCCCTATCTCAGTCTGCTGTTCCCACATGCTTCAAGAAGGCCACCATTGTTCCTGTTCCCAAGAAAGCTAAGGTAACTGAGCTAAACGACTACCCCCCCCCCCCGTAGCACTCACTTCCGTCATCATGAAGTGCTTTGAGAGACTAGTCAAGGACCATATCACCTCCACCCTACCTGACACCCTAGACCCACTCCAATTTGCTTACCGCCCAAATAGGTCCACAGACGATGCAATCTCAACCACACTGCACACTGCCCTAACCCATCTGGACAAGAGGAATACCTATGTGAGAATGCTGTTCATCGACTACAGCTCTGCATTTAACACCATAGTACCCTCCAAGCTCGTCATCAAGCTCAAGACCCTGGGTCTCGACCCCGCCCTGTGCAACTGGGTACTGGACTTCCTGACGGGCCGCCCCCAGCTGGTGAGGGTAGGCAACAACATCTCCACCCCTCTGATCCTCAATACTGGGGCCCCAAAAGGGTGCGTTCTGAGCCCTCTCCTGTACTCCCTGTTCACCCACGACTGCGTGGCCACGCACACCTCCAACTCAATCATCAAGATTGCGGACGACACATCAGCGGTAGGCTTGATTACCAACAACGACGAGACGGCCTACAGGGAGGAGGTGAGGGCCCTCGGAGTGTGGTGTCAGGACAATAACCTCACACTCAACGTCAACAAAACTAAGGAGATGATTGTGGACTTCAGGAAACAGCAGAGGGAACACCCCCCTATCCACATCGATGGAACAGTAGTGGAGAGGGTAGTAAGTTTTAAGTTCCTCGGCATACACATCACAGACAAACTGAATTGGTCCACCCACATAGACAGCATCGTGAAGAAGGCGCAGCAGCGCCTCTTCAACCTCAGGAGGCTGAAGAAATTCGGCTTATCACCAAAAGCACTCACAGACTTCTACAGATGCACAATCGAGAGCATCCTGGCGGGCTGTATCACCGCCTGGTACGGCAACTGCTCCGCCCACAACCGTAAGGCTCTCCAGAGGGTAGTGAGGTCTGCACAACGCATCACCGGGGGCAAGCTACCTGCCCTCCAGGACATCTACACCCCCCGATGTTACAGGAAGGCCATAAAGATCATCAAGGACAACAACCACCCGAGCCACTGCCTGTTCACCCCGCTATCATCCAGAAGGCGAGGTCAGTACAGGTGCATCAAAGCTGGGACCGAGAGACTGAAAAACAGCTTCTATCTCAAGGCCATCAGACTGTTAAACAGCAACCACTAACATTGAGTGGCTGCTGCCAACACACTGACTCAACTCCAGCCACTTTAATAATGGGAATTGATGGGAAATGATGTAAAATATATCACTAGCCACTTTAAACAATGCTACCTAATATAATGTTTACATACCCTACATTATTCATCTCATATGTATACGTATATACTGTACTCTATATCATCTACTGCATCTTTATGTAATACATGTATCACTAGCCACCCTAACTATGTCACTTTGTTTACATACTCATCTCATATGTATATACTGTACTCGATACCATCTACTGCATCTTGCCTATGCTGCTCTGTACCATCACTCATTCATATATCTTTACGTACATATTCTTTATCCCCTTACACTTGTGTGAGTAAGACAGTAGTTTTGGAATTGTTAGGTAGATTACTTGTTGGTTATTACTGCATTGTCGGAACTAGAAGCACAAGCATTTTGCTACACTCGCATTAACATCTTCTAACCATGTGAATGTGACAAATAAAATTTGATTTGATTTAGTGTACCAGTATATACAGTATGTATCTGGTGTGACAAACTGGTGAGCTGGGGCTAGTTTGACAAGTCAATCATCCAAAGTAGTACTTTCATTCATCTCATTCAACCTCTGTTATTAACCTATAATTAACTTGGTCACTTGCACCGCTAAGCCTGACCTTTATAGCTTGACTCCTGACCTTGACTCTTCAAGACGAGCGTCCGTAATGAAACTTGACCATATACGTCGGACGAGTGATAAATTGATTCCTGTGACATTTTTTGTTGTTAGTATGTGTGTTCTCGCTTCAACAACACTGCATGGAGGACTGATAAGGATAAGGCGGAGTGGTTGCACAAGTGAAAGACAGAAATATGGGGAACGGACTGCACCGCGTAAGTCATCCGTTTCTATCGAACACTGATAGTCATGGTCTGTTTCAAACAGCCAAGCCCTGCCGAGCTGAAAGCTCCTCTAATGCATGTTTGGCCCCAGAATGATATGGGCTGTAAAGGGGAACAAGATGTACTGTAGAACTAGAGATATTTTCTCAGTCTGGTGTCGTCCATGAAATAATGTAAGCATTTCTGTTAAGAAATGTTCATGTTTGTGACTTGACCAGGAAAAAAACATTTGGGATATTCACATTATCCACTACCACATGTCAGCTATCATTCCCTCCAATACCATCTTGACTTCAACCCAGGCCTCGATGCTATAGTATGATATGGCAGATACATAGGGTCTCTGTGTGAAACCCTGGTAGAGACGAATACTTAGGGTGCAGAAATGTATTCTTCCTCTACAATTCTCAGTTTTATCCTTTGTAATTCAAATCAAATAAATTACTATTGGATCCCATTTGGGCTGTGCATGCCACTCTTTTCCATTTAGCTCATGCCCAAAGCCGCCAGGATAATGGAATTTGAGCTGTCCCGCTTGTGACTCATCCCTTTGCCATGAAAGCATTAGAAGGTCACAGATGTGGATTTCCATAAGGCCATCCACCCTGCTGCTATTCACAATGCGGCTACCCAACCTGCTATTCACCATATCTTATGTAGAATCTCAGAAAGGCACATGACTGCTAGAGCCATCTCGCAAATTCAATATACACTGAGTGTACAAAACATTATGAACACCTTTCCATGACATAACCTGACTAGGTGAGTCCAGGTGAAAGCTATGATCCCATATCGATGTCAATGAGTGTAGATGAAGGGGAGAAGACAGGTTAAAGAAGGATTATTAAGCCTTGAGACACTGATTGTGTATGTGTGCCATGCAGAGAGTGATTGGGCAAGACAACATATTTCAGTGTCTTTGAACGGGGTATGGTAGTAAGTGCCAGGCAAACCAGTTTGTGTCAAGAACAGCAACGCTACTGGGTTTTTCACGCTCAAATGTTTCCTGTGTGTATCAAGAATGGTCCACCACCCAAAGGACATCCAGCCAACTTAACACAACTGTGGGAAGCATTGGAGTTAACATGGACCAGCATCCCTGTGTAGCGCTTTCGACACCTTGTAGAGTCCATGCCTCGATGAACTGAGGATGTTCTGAGGGAAAAAAGGGATGCAACGCAATATTAGGAAGAAAACATATGTGGCATATGTGGAAGCGATATAAAGCTTGTGGGAGAGGTGGAAGCGATATAAAACTTGTGGGAGAGGTGGGAGCGATATAACATGTATGTGGGAGAGGCAGAAGCGATATAAAACTTGTGTGAGGTGGAAGCATTACAGATAGTGTACAATCTCAGGAGGTCCTAGCCTGGTTTTTGAAGTGCTGTTAGATTGGACAGCAAGGCAAAACAAGATGTTGATATATCCAGACTTGTGTTGTTCCTTAAAGAAAGACCAGGCCACTGATAAGAGCGGTCTAATTGAAATGGCAACCTGAGAAGGCAATCGATGACTTACACTGGTGCAGAGAGCCCTGTATTCCTCAAGAGGTGCCTATTGATTAGATTTCATACAATCTGATAACTCTGATTGATCTTCTCCATTTTTAAAGGTTCAGGCTTGGATCAACGGCTCTGCCCCCCCCCCAACCATAGCTGTGGAAGCTGGAGAGGAGTTCACAGCCACTGACATTCTCCTTCCATCAGCACACATAGTCATGTAAAGTATTAGATAACGTGACAGAAACACATATTGAAAAAATACAGTGAGGCATCTCATGGTTTTCTCATTTAGTCGAAAAATATATGAGAAAACATTTGCGCAAAGGCACAATCTAAGTTTTCTGTAAGTTTATGCCAGTGGTTGTGAGTGTTCTTCTTCTTTGATTTTCCTGGTGGATACCTTCACAAAGACCCTCCTCTCTCACTGTCCTCCAGAAAGTGTCAGGGTGATTTTAATTGATATCGCCTTTAAATGTATCAAAATTACCCAGAAGGACCCTATGACAGGGAGCTGGTGGTACCATTATTTTGAGCCGACCTCTCACCAGCCTCCAGGGGAGCCTATGCTATAGTGATAATACGATCCTCCCTACTCTGCAGTTTTGTTGTGAAGGAATGAGAATGTAGAGTGGAGAAAGAGCAGTGTATGAACAGGGCTAAGTGCCTCCCTATTATCCTCTCAGCACAATCTCAGGAGATTCTCTCACACTAGTCTAGTGTGGGTGTAGCTAGGAACCAAAAACTGGGATGCTACACAGGAATTAAATAAGATACGTTGCATAGAAACTACCATCTGCTATGGCCGATTTAGGGTAGACTACAGTGGTGGTAATTACATTATTCCCTTCCAGTTTCAATTTAGCTGACAATACAATTATATTGTCAAGTAAAAAAACAACAAGTGAAATACAAGTAGCCTAAAATACCAATTAAAATCTGAAAGACTTGAACATTTGACTAGATCTGGATAATTTGATAGTAGCTCCTGATACATAATATTCAAAGAGTCCTATAATCATGTCTTCAGTGTTATTGGTTTGAATCAATTACAGTATATGTGAATGGACAAAGCCATCAATCACATGACACCATTCATTCCTATGTAAAATGTGAATTGAAGCCAAATGAAGTCGGGTTAAGACGGCGTCTCATGGGCTGTGTTTACACAGGCAGCCCAATTCAGATTTTTTGTTTTCACTAAAGGATGCATTGAAATTTTCTATTTCAGTCAAGGGGAAGGTTTAGTAGTTTTTTAAATCTAGTCCAAGGGGAAGGTTTAGTCGTTTTTTAAATCCAGTCCATGGGAGGGTCATGTAATTTGTCATTGACATTTCAATATTTCTCAGTGTTTTAGAATACGTTGCTTATTAGGCTATATATTGATGTGTGCCCAAATAAAACTAAGCTGCATTACATAGTGCAATGGATTTTCCAACCCTGTGCCCCGCTTCTCTGCTCTTGCTGATCAAAAACAGTTTTGTATGCTGCTTAACCAAATGCTATACTGTGAAGGGCTGTGGCAGTTCAGGAGGAGAGTCAAAGGTTTCTTCCGAAAATTATTTTAGATTAGGCCTATTCCAAAAAATGCACTATGTTCTGTTCAGTTTGAGAAGGAGAGCGCAAAGATGAGAAGGAGGATTGGAGGTCAACTTTGATAGCTTGCTATTCTTTATCCCTTTACACTTGTGTGTGTGTATAAGGTAGTAGTTTTGGAATTGTTAATTAGGTTACTCGTTGGTTATTACTGCATTGTCGAAACTAGAAGCACAAGCATTTTGCTACACTCGCATTAACATCTGCTAACCATGTGTATGTGACAAATAAAATTTGATTTGATTTACTATAATAGATTTAATTAAATGTTTCTTGCCCATTATGTATTTATCAGAGTTATTGACTTCACAATAAGCCAGATTCGAGTAACTTACATTTTGGTGCTTAAACTTAAAGCAGCAGCTGCGGAAATGGACAGCTAATGGTGATGAAAGAAGGCAAATTCATGTAAACAATCTTAATTTTAATTAGACATTGCTTACAACAAGAGGGCTTTGGGTTGGAGCCTATTTTTTCCTATTTAAGAAATGAGGCCGGCCTCCCTGTTTGAATGACCAAATTTGGCTATAGGCTGCTATGTCCATAGATTTGTCAATTCCTTCACTCACCATGCACTTTTTAAATAGGCTGTTAAGTTAAAACCAATACTCAAATTGAGGGGGAATGAGAGAGTATACTATCGGCCTACCTTTATTAAAGAAAATGGCAAAAAAAATCACAGCCTACCCCTTGTTAGCTTAACATTTTGAAGAAAATTAAAGGGATCCGATTACATAAAGTGATCTATAACAGCGTTTTGGTGCACAATGCTTTATGCTAGAAACAAGCTGTAAAATACCTGGGAAATGTGTGACTCAGATGGATATGGGGTATCATTGTTTAGTTTCTTTGACATTCAGAGGCTGACTTTGATTGGGAAGTAATCTAATTCTGTCACTATCAACTGATTAAACTATTCACTTTATGTACAAAAAAAAGATGTTTGAACCCAGACACCTTTTATGGAAACACTTGTGACCTTCTCTCATTGGGTTAATCTCACCCATCTACACAAAATTGTAACTTGCCCACTCAGGAACTTTCAATGTTGCCTTGATCAGCGACTCCAGTGTATATTTGGCCTTGTGTTTTAGGTTATTGTCCAGCTGAAAGATTAATTTGTCTCCCAGTGTCTGTTGGAAAGCAGACTGAACCAGGTTCTATTCTAGGATTTTGCCTGTGATTAGCTCCATTCCATTTTTTGAATCCTAAAATACTCCCCTGTCCTTGCCAATGACAAGCATACCCATAACATGATGCAGCCACCACCGTGCTCGAAAATATGAAGAGGTACTGTTGGACGTACCCCAAACATAACACTTTGTATTCAGGACATGAAGTAAGTTCTTTATTTATTTAGTATTTATTTTTAATTTTGGAGGGGGTGTAGATCAGCTTTAATATTGCAGATAGATTGTAGCTTCCATTAATGTAATTGTCTGCATCATTTCCAATCCCCCATATATATTTTTTTGTATAAAAACACAAAATTAGTCAAAAGTTTGGACCCACCTACTCATTCTAGGGTTTTTCTTTATTTTTACTATTTTCTACATTGTAGAATAACAGTGAAGACATCAATACTATGAAATAACACATTTGGAATCATGTAGTAACCAAAAAGTATTAAACAAATCAAACATATTTTATATTTGAAATTCTTCAAAATAGCCACCATTTGACTTGATGACAGCTTTGTACACTCTTTGTCACGCCCTGACCGTAGAGAGCGTTTTATGTCTCTATTTTGGTTTGGTCAGGATGTGATTTGGGTGGGCAGTCTATGTTCTATTATTTTCTATTTCTATGTGTTTGGCCGGGTGTGGTTCTCAATCAGGGGCAGCTGGGTGTGGTTCTCAATCAGGGGCAGCTGTCTATCGTTGTCTCTGATTGAGAACCATACTTAGGTACCCTTTTCCTCCACCTGTTTTGTGGGAAGTTAACTTTGTCTTTGTTCAGGGCACATAGCCCAAAGCTTCACGGTTTGGTTTTTGTTCTTCGTTTTGTCGGCGTAATTTTTTGAATAAAAAGAAAATGTACTCTTACCATGCTACACCTTGGTCCAGTCCTTCAGCCAGCCGTGACACTCTTGGTAATATCTCAACCAGCTTCATGAATGCTTTTCCAACAGTCTTGAAGGAGTTCCCACATTTACATAATTATTCAAACCCTTTACTCAGTACTTTGATGAAGCACCTTTGGCAGCAATTAGAGCGTTGAGTCATCTTTGGTATGTTACCACAAGTATTTGGGGAGACACACCTGTATTTGGGGAGTTTCTCCAATTCTGCTCTGCAGATCCTCTCAAGCTCTGTCAGATTGGATGGGGAGCATCGCCACACAGCTATTTTCAGGTCTCCAGAGATGTTAGATTAGGTTAAAGTCCGAGCCACACAAGGAATTCAGAGAAGGAATCCGGCGACCCAAAAAAACGACTTCGTAAAAGAGGGAAACGGGGCGGTCTTCTGGTCAGACTACGGAGATGGGCACATCGTGCCCCACTTCCTAGCATTCTTCTCGCAATGTCCAGTCTCTTGACAACAAGGTTGATGAAATCCGAGCAAGGGTAGCATTCCAGAGGGACATCAGAGACTGTAACGTTCTTTGCTTCACGGAAACATGGCTCACTGGAGAGACGCTCTCGGATGCGGTGCACCCAGAGGGTTTCTCCACACATCGCGCCGACAGAATCAAACACCTTTCTGGTAAGAAGAGGGGCGGGGGCGTATGCCTTATGGCTAACGAGACGTGGTATGATCACAGAAACATACAGGAACTCAAATCCTTCTGTTCACCTGATTTAGAATTCCTCACAATCAAACGTAGACCGCATTATCTACCAAGAGAATTCTCTTCGATTATAATCACAGCCGTATATATTCCCCCCCAAGCAGACACATCGATGGCTCTGAACGAACTTTATTTGACTCTTTGCAAACTGGAATCCATACATCCTGAGGCTGCATTCATTGTTGCTGGGGATTTTAACAAGGCTAATCTGAAAACAAGACTCCCTAAAATGTATCAGCATATCGATTGCGCCACCAGGGCTGGCAAAACCTTGGATCACTGTTATTCTAACTTCCGCGACGCATATAAGGCCCTGCCCCGCCCCCCTTTCGGAAAAGCTGACCACGACTCCATTTTGCTGATCCCTGCCTACAGACAGAAACTAAAACAAGAAGCTCCCACGCTGAGGTCTGTCCAACGCTGGTCCGACCAAGCTGATTCCACACTCCAAGACTGCTTCCATCACGTGGACTGGGACATGTTTCGTATTGCGTCAGGCAACAACATTGATGAATACGCTGATTCGGTGTGCGAGTTCATTAGAACGTGCGTTGAAGATGTCGTTCCCATAGCAACGATTAAAACATTCTCTAACCAGAAACCGTGGATTGATGGCAGCATTCGGGTGAAACTGAAAGCGCGAACCACTGCTTTTAATCAGAGCAAGGTGACTGGTAACATGACCGAATACAAACAGTGCAGCTATTCCCTCCGTAAGGCTATCAAACAAGCTAAGCGTCAGTATAGAGACAAAGTAGAATCTCAATTCAACGGCTCAGACACAAGAGGTATGTGGCAGGGTCTACAGTCAATCACGGACTACAAGAAGAAATCCAGCCCAGTCATTGACCAGGATGTCATGCTCCCAGGCAGACTAAATAACTTTTTTGCCCGCTTTGAGGACAATACAGTGCCACTGACACGGCCTGCAACGGAAACATGCGGTCTCTCCTTCACTGCAGCCGAGGTGAGTAAAACATTTAAACGTGTTAACCCTCGCAAGGCTGCAGGCCCAGACGGCATCCCCAGCCGCGCCCTCAGAGCATGCGCAGACCAGCTGGCTGGTGTGTTTACGAACATATTCAATCAATCCCTATACCAGTCTGCTGTTCCCACATGCTTCAAGAGGGCCACCATTGTTCCTGTTCCCAAGAAAGCTAAGGTAACTGAGCTAAACGACCACCGCCCCGTAGCACTCACTTCCGTCATCATGAAGTGCTTTGAGAGACTAGTCAAGGACCATATCACCTCCACCCTACCTGACACCCTAGACCCACTCCAATTTGCTTACCGCCCAAATAGGTCCACAGACGACGCAATCTCAACCACACTGTACACTGCCCTAACCCATCTGGACAAGAGGAATACCTATGTGAGAATGCTGTTCATCGACTACAGCTCGGCATTTAACACCATAGTACCCTCCAAGCTCGTCATCAAGCTCAAGACCCTGGGTCTCGACCCCGCCCTGTGCAACTGGGTACTGGACTTCCTGACGGGCCGCCCCCAGGTGGTGAGGGTAGGCAACAACATCTCCACCCCGCTGATCCTCAACACTGGGGCCCCACAAGGGTGCGTTCTGAGCCCTCTCCTGTACTCCCTGTTCACCCACGACTGCGTGGCAACGCACGCCTCCAACTCAATCATCAAGTTTGCGGACGACACAACAGTGGTAGGCTTGATTACCAACAACGACGAGACGGCCTACAGGGAGGAGGTGAGAGCCCTTGGAGTGTGGTGTCAGGACAATAACCTCACACTCAACGTCAACAAAACTAAGGAGATGATTGTGGACTTCAGGAAACAGCAGAGGGAACACCCCCCTATCCACATCGATGGAACAGTAGTGGAGAGGGTAGTAAGTTTTAAGTTCCTCGGCATACACATCACAGATAAACTAAATTGGCCCACTCACACAGGCAGCATCGTGAAGAAGGCGCAGCAGCGCCTCTTCAACCTCAGGAGGCTGAAGAAATTCGGCTTGTCACCAAAAACACTCACAAACTTCTACAGATGCACAATCGAGAGCATCCTGGCGGGCTGTATCACCGCCTGGTACGGCAACTGCTCCGCCCACAACCGTAAGGCTCTCCAGAGGGTAGTGAGGTCTGCACAACGTATCACCGGGGGCAAACTACCTGCCCTCCAGGACACCTACACCACCCGATGTTACAGGAAGGCCATAAAGATCAAGGACAACAACCACCCGAGCCACTGCCTGTTCACCCCGCTATCATCCAGAAGGCGAGGTCAGTACAGGTGCATCAAAGCTGGGACCGAGAGACTGAAAAACAGCCTCTATCTCAAGGCCATCAGACTGTTAAACAGCAACCACTAACATTGAGTGGCTGCTGCCAACACACTGACTCAACTCCAGCCACTTCAATAATGGGAATTGATGGGAAAGGATGTAAAATATATCACTAGCCACTTTAAACAATGCTACCTAATATAATGTTTACATACCCTACATTATTCATCTCATATGTATACGTATATACTGTACTCTATCATCTACTGCATCCTTATGTAATACATGTATCACTAGCCACTTTAACTATGCCACTTTGTTTACATACTCATCTGATATGTATATACTGTACTCGATACCATCTACTGTATCTTGCCTATGCTGCTCTGCACCATCACTCATTCATATCTTTATGTACATATTCTTTATCCCCTTACACTGTGTATAAGATATTAGTTTTGGAATTGTTAGTTAGATTACTTGTTGGTTATTACTGCATTGTCGGAACTGGAAGCACATGCATTTCGCTACACTCGCATTAACATCTGCTAACCATGTGTATGTGACAAATAAAATTTGATTTGATTTGACTTGTCCTGAAGCCACTCCTGCGTGTTCTTGGCTGTGCGCTTATGGTCGGTGTCCTGTTGGAAGGTGAACCTTCACCCCAGTTTGATGTCCTGAGCGCTCTGGAGCAGGTTTTCATCAAGGATCTCTCTGTACTTTAGTCCGTTCATCTTTCTAATATTGTTTCTCATGGTCTGAGTCCATTAGGTTCCTTTTGGCAAACTCCAAGCTGGCTGGTATGTGCCTTTTACTATGTGCCTTCTGTCTAGCCACTCTACCATAAAGGCCTGATTGGTTAGGTTCTTAGGTTCTTGGTCACCTCCTTGCCATTAGGTTCTTGGTCACCTCTCCGACCAAGGCCCTTTTCCCCCAACTGCTCTGTTTGGCCGAGCGGCTAGCTCTAGAAAGAGTCTTGGTGGTTCCAAACTTCTTCCATTTAAGAATGATGGAATCCACTGTGATCTTGGGGACCTTCAGTACTGAATACATTTTTTGGTACCCTTCCACAGATTTGTACCTTGACACAATCCTGTCTCGCAGCTCTATGGACAATTCCTTTGACCTCATGGCTTGGTTTTTACTCTGACATGCACTGCCAACTGTGTGACCTTATATAGACAGATGTGTGCCTTTGCAAATCATGTCCAATCTATTGAATTACAGCAGGTGGACTCCAATCAAGTTGTAGAAATATCTCAAGGATGATCAATGGAAACATGATGCACCTGAGCTCAATTTCGAGTCTCATAGCAAAGGGTCTGAATACTTATGTAAATAAGGTGTTTTTTAGTTATTAATTTGCTACAAATTTATACACTGCAGTGCTAGCTAGTAGCTGTAGCTTACGCTTTCAGTACTAGATTAAATATCTGATCCTTTGATTGGGTGGACAACATGTCTGTTTATGCTGAAAGAGCTGTGATAGGCTGGAGGACGTCCTCCGGAAGTTGCCATAATTACTGTGTAAGTGTATGGAAGGGGGTGAAAACCAATAGTCTCCTAGGTTTTGTATTGAAATCAATGTACCCAGAGGAGGATGGAAGCTAGCTGTCCTCCGGCTACACCATGGTGCTACCCCACAGAGTGCTGTTGAGGATACTGTAGATCTTCTTCGAAAAATTGGGTGTTTTAATCAATTATTTGGTGACGTGATTATATTTAGTATTGTTTTATGTAAAAAATGATAACTTTTTAAATGTTTTACAATTAAAACATTTCTGAAATTCACTGAGAATGTTGGTCCTCCCTTTCCTCCTCTCAAGAGCCTCCACTGGTTAAATACTTATTGACTGAAGATTTTTGAAGCCTTTCATTTTTTATTATTTTGTAAAATTATTATTTTTTTTTAAATTCCAGTTTGACATTATGGGGTATAATGTGTGGGCCAGTGACAAAAAAAATCTCAATTAAATCCATTTTAAATTCAGGTTCAAACACAACAAAATGTGGAAAAAGTCCAGGGGTGTGAATACTTTCTGATGGCACTGTAAACGCTCTGGAGGGAAAGTTGAATGAGACTCACTAGTCTTCCTGCAAGGTATGGAGATCCCACTAGTCAAAAATCATTATGAACGGATTGACATCAATATTTATTTATTCAACCATGAAAGCCCCTTGGAGGTTAGAAACCTATTTTGCCAGCATGACCTGGCAATAACCCCCAGGCCTTGGGGAAGAGGTGTGTGAATGTAGCAGATTATTAGGAGCTAGGTATGCAATGTAATAGGCCTGGCCCAACCACAAGGACTCATCAGGGTCAGATGTACTAAGCATTATTTGAATGTTCATTTTGATAACTGTAATCTTCTCGGTGAAAAATCTCAATATGGTGCTGATGGGTGAAAAGCAGGGTGGGCATAAACCCATTTGGTACATTGTTATCCTGCAGGAATTTTAATCAGTCTACCCACAAAGACATTATTAATTACCATATTTCTAGCTGAAGCTGCCTTTTCTGGTCGTTTGTAGCAGAGTAATTTCTTGCCCCAACCCTGATGATCTGTGGAGCAATATGATCACTAATGAGCTTATGGAAATCCAAAGTTCGAGGCAAGAATAGCTTTCAATACTTAATGAACGTACCCAGAGCGGAGTTATTTGAAATGTAATGTGCGGATACATACTCGCTTTGGTTGATTTCAGTACATTATTCTTTGTAACGGCTAAGATAACTGCCAATGGTGAGGCCATTCTCTCTCTGTCTCTCGGTCTCTCTGTCCCCCTCTGTCTCTCTCTGTCCCTCTCTCTCTCTGTCGCTCTCTCTCTGTCTCTCTATAGCTAAGTAATACCTACATTGTGTTCATAGGATGTCACATGAATGCTTTCCCAAGCTGGAATATTAGGATTTATTTATTCTCTGGGAAATATATTAACTCACCATTTCCATGGTTTCCCAATGCATTCTACAGTTGCTTCTCAGCACCGTAGCAACTATTTTGTTATCATAGTTAGTTGACTAGAATAGCCCTTGTGATTTCTGGACATGACTGATTCCACTGCTACATGTCAGATTCAATATTCATTCCAGCGTCTTGATTATGAATAGATTACACTTTAACTCACTTTCAACTGTCTGTCATAACTGATTATCCCCAGTGTATCTCTGTGAGTGGATCTGGTGGTTTTCAGGAACAGAGCTGCCCCACAGCAGTTGGTGACACAGTGTTTAAACCTGTCAGTCAACCTGCTTAAGTGAGCTACTCAACCACTCAAGGCAAGTTGTGAACTGTTACTCCCCCTATTTGACAAGATGCCCCCTTTCCACTGAAGTGTCAGGGATGAAATGTTCATGGAGCCTCTAGTCTCAAGCGCTATCCAGGGTTTTAGGAATCTGTCTGGTATTGGGATATTTTCCAACCATCCTTCAACCACCCACGGTCCATCTCCAGCCATGACCTGGCAGAACCAGTGCTTGAATGAGTACTAGTCTTGCCTGAGCCCCAAATACTTGTGTTAGCCACCACAGCTTAGCTCAGGGGCAATGAGCTAAGATGACCTCTGTTCACTACCTGGTTGATCACCTTCCTGTGCCTGGAGCCCATCTGGTGTTTCCATGGAAATCAGAGGGACTTTAGTTTGCTGTATTTATTGTCTGCCTAGTTTCATACGTATGTGTTTGTATGATATACCATAACCAAAACCAATTGCCCTCTGGGACAAATAAAGTTAAAACTTGAAACTTCATAACATGTCCTCAGTCATTTGACTGACATCCTGTGAGAACAACGATAATACTGCCTCAAAAACGCGTGAAATCTCACATCCATGTCACACTAACTAACTGTCCTGACACGAGGATATATTTTTAGGAGCGAGCCAGCCCATCATATGCCTATACAAATATAGCCTGACAAATGTCTATACATGCATGTAAGAGACCTATGAATTACATTGTGAATCCTAACAGACTTGTGCTTGTGATGGAAAACCTTCATTAGGGAGGGAGATTCCTTGAAAAGGGAAAGGAACATTTCATGGAGGAAACTCACTGCTAAAAGAACCTTCATTTCCAATGACTTGTGTGACCAAACACATTTCTCCAGCTGTTGTCGTGCTCGAGCTCATTCATCAGGGCTGGGAAGACTATTTAACAATAACATGTCTGCTGCTACTGAAATAGGGGAAAGACCGTCAGTTGGTTTCACCTTATCTACATTAAACATGCCTCGTCTGAATTCATGGCTCTTCCTAAACTCTTTAATTGCAGTTTAAGATGGCTTTTCTTCTTTCTCCCTCTCTCTCTAGTCTCTAGCAAATTTATATTCAGATGTGAACTACTGAAAATGCACGGTCAAGAGTTTTAACCAAACTCACACCAGGAGGGTATGCTACACTACATTTCACCATCAGTAAGTAATCTTGTGACAGTAAAATCTAATAGTACATTTAATTAACTTCAATAGCCTACCTTGAATAAAAAATGTAGAAAATAAAATAATTAATTTCACATCAGTTATCTATGATAACATTTAGATGATTCATACAGCATGTTTTTTATGACTGTAAAAATACATTACACAGTATCAGATTTTATTCTAACTTTGTTCAGGATATTGATTAATCCAAAAATATGTTATGACATTACATGAACGCACACCATTCACATACCTGTGTTTACTTGTTTGCTGGAGGAGGCCCAAAGTAAAAAAAAAAGGTAATTCAGACCATGTTCTGAGCGTGGCACAATCTTGCCTTGTACATCCACAAATAGTTTAGAAAATATAGACGACTAAACCCTACTTGGGGAATTGGTCTGAAAGAGACAGATTGAAAGTGCATGTCACATAGGCTGAAGCAATCAAAGGATGTGTATTTCAACTCAAAGGGGGTCATGTCAAATCGCACGTAAACAGCATGATAAATCCAAGCCTCCCAAATCCCTCCCTGACTGCTTCCAAGGTGCTTTAGTGTTGCTGGTGTTGTCATGTTGGTGCTTTGGTGTTGGCGGTGTTGTTGTTGTATTGGTGGTTTAGTGTTGCTGGTGATGTTTTTGTGATGGTGCTTTAGTGTTGCTGGTGTTGGTGCTTTAGTGTTGGTGGTGTTGTTGTGTTGCTGGTTTAGTGTTGCTGGTAATGTTGTTGTGATGTTGGTTTAGTGTTGCTGGTGTTGTTGCGTTGGTGTTTAGTGTTGGTGCTTTAGTGTTGGTGGTATTGCATTGGTACATTCGTGTTGGTGCTGATGTGTTGGTGCTTTAGTATTGGTGGAGTTGTTGTGTTGGTGATTTTTGGTTTGGGGGGGTGGGTAGATCAGCTTTAATATTGCACATAGATTGTGGGTTCTATCAATTTAATTGTCTGTGTTGTGACGTTGTATTAGTTAATGTGACGACTGTTGTTCATTGAATGATTTAAGTTTCTAATTGCGTGATTAACTGAATCAAGCAATTATTAACTCATTAACCTGGGGCAACATGGGAAAACTAGTTTTTGAGTTTCTATTTCCCAAATTAACTCAAAGAATATCAGAATATCGATTTTACAACAGCCGATAATTAACCAGTTACCTCTACCAATCTTGTTCTGAACATCGTATAGCCCGTGAATCTGCACGGACCCGGGTCTCACCAATGAGTTCGTACCACACCAATCTTAGTTTAATATTTATTTACTAAAAAGCTAAAATGATGATAAAGATACACATAGACAAAACACATTATAGGCTATTGATTAGAACTTAGTATAACGGGCCAACACACTAAAGTGCGTGTTACTCAAAATGGGGATTTCAAAGAGAGAGAGAGAAAAAAGAAAGTACACGAGAGAAATGTGCTTTTGGGTGAATTTGTCAGCTATGCTATTCTAACCCTAGCCTTGCCCCAAACTGCCGCTCTTATGGGTCAGAATATAATGTAATTACGTGGGGACGATCTCTGAGGATTCTCTGCGTGGACTGTTCAGGCTGCTCAATGACGCACTACTCCGGCGCACCTCTCTGATCGCCCTCCCGATGTCAGTGTCCTTTTGGCTTAGGAGTCTGTTCCCTCACCCTTTGCTCTGGAAGGGGTCTTCTGAGGACAGACAGCTCTGTAGCTCAGAGCTCACAGCATAGGAATGAAACCCTTTAGATACCACAATTCGCTGGCATTGGATGCTAATGGGGTCCGGCTTGAATTCACCCACTTCGACACAGCTACTCATCCGTAACTTGGGTAGAAAAGGATTTCTTTGTCTTCAAACTTGTGTTGCGTTCTGGGTTCGTTGACTTTTTAGACCTTGGCTGCAGCTTGGGTCACGTAGTCTTGTCTGTGGATTCTTTACTCACAGGCTTTATACCCTTGGGTCAGAAGTGGGCGTAACCGCATTTAGGGCAATTCTCTGGGAGCACCAAGTTTATGAGGGCAAGGTCTAGATTTCACTCAAATCCAATTTTAGACAACTAACTTAACATTTCATCTTTACCAAAACATTCCCTTTGATTTGGACATTTTCCACACAACGTACAATGTATAAACATCAAACATATACTAGGAAAATTCTTCACGTTACAATGTTTTTGTAATAACGTAATCTATTAACCTTAATACCGTAATCTATGAACCTTAAATCTTAAACCTTAACCTATTAACCTTAAACCTTAACCTTAATAACAAAACAAAAATGACATACATGTTCATATTCCATCTATCGTCATGACCACCATAGTGGCTGACGGAAACCAAAGTCCCTTTATTTCATGTTTAATGTTCTGAGGCTGGTTCTCCATAGTAACAGGACAAAGGAATTTGTCTGTGGCCTGAGATTTACCAGGGGTGTGAGGGGTTATAAAACCCCCACATCGTCAGACCCATAGATCTCTCCTCCTCTGTTGGGGTTGAGAGATAATCTGTAGGGTTTGTGGTCTCCTGTAACCTGACCTGGTCAGGACAGTCATGACATCTGCATAATTTCCAATCCCCCAAATAAATTAAAATAGCCCAGGCATTTATACAGTATATAAATACTTTATCAAAGGCCTTTTCAAAATCAGTTATGAATACCAGGCCTGGTTTCCCAGTTTTTCAGTGTTCTATTGTTTCCAGTACTTGTCTTATATTATCTCTAATGTATTGTCCATGTAAAAAACCTGTCTGATTAGAATGAATAATATCTGAAAAAAACATTTTTAATTCCATGAGCTATGCATTTTGCAAAGAATGTTGCATAACAACACTGAAGTGTAAGGGGCCTCCAGTTTGTTAGGTGGACTGGATGTTTATATTTACCACCTGGGTCCTGTTTCAGCAATAGTGAAATCAGACCTTCTTGCTGAGTATCTGATAGTCTACTATTGTTATAGGAGTGGATAAAACATTGTAATAACGGACTGCTGAGCAGAGTGGCTTTGGAAAGTTTTCAGAACCTTTGACTTTTTCAAAATGTTGTTACGTTACAGCCTTATTCTAAAATTGATTAAATAAAAAAAATCCTCAACAATCTACACACAATACCTCATAATGACAAAGCAAAAACAGGTTTATTATTAACTTAAGTATTCTGAACCTTTTGCTATGAGACTCGAAATTGAGCTCAGGTGCATCCTGTTTCTATATATTATCCTTGATGTTTCTACAACTTGATTGGTGTCCACTTGTGACAAATTCAATTGACTAGACATGATTTGGAAAGGCACACACCTGTCTATATAAGGTCCCACTGTTGACAGTGCAGTGGGAAAACCAAGAGGAAAAACCAAGCCATGAGGTTGAACAAATTGTCCGTAGAGCTCCGAGACAAGATTGTGTCGAGGCACAGATCTGGGGAAGGGTACCAAAAAAATGTGTGCATCGTTGAAGATCCACAAGAACACGGTGGCCTCCATCATTCTTAAATGGAAGAAGTTTGGAACCACCAACACTGTTCCTAGAGCTGGCCGACCAGCCAAACTGAGCAATCTGTGAAGAAGGGCCTTGGTCAGTAAAAGGCACATGACAGCCGCTTGGAGTTTGCCAAAAGGAAACTAAAGGACTCAGACCATGAGAAACAAAATTATCTGAGCTGATGAAACCAAGATTGAACTCTATGGCTTGAATGCCAAGCGTCGAGTCTGGAGTAAACTTGGCACCATCCCTACGGTGAAGCATGGTGGTGGCAGCATCATGCAGTGGGGATGTTTTTAAGCGGAAGAGACTGGGAGAATAATCAGGTTTGAGGCAAAGATGTTTCCGGTACCACTTGTCATGTGGTAGTAGAAAGAACAGTCTATGACTGGGTTGGCTGGGGTCTTTGACCTTTTGAATTTTTAGGGCCTTCCTCTGAAATCGCCTGGTGTAGAGGTCCTGGATGGCAGGCAGCTTAGCGCCAGTGATGTACTGGGCCGTACGCACTATCCTCTGTAGTGCCTTGCGGTCAGATGCAGAGCAATTGCTATACCAGGCAGTGATGCAACCAGTCAGGATGCTCTCGATGTTGCAGCTATAGAACCTTTTGAGGATCTCAGGACCCATGCCAAATCTTTTTAGTTTCCTGGAGGGGAATAGGCTTTGTCGTGCCCTCTTCACGACTGTCTTGGTGTTTGGACCATTCTAGTTTGTTGTTGATGTGGACACCAAGGAACTTGAAGCTCTCAACCTGCTCCACTACAGCCCCGTCGATTAGAATGGGGTTGTGCTCGGTCCTCTTTTTCCTGTAGTCCACAATCATCTCCTTGGTCTTAGTTTGTTGACATTGAGTTGGTCCTTTAGTTTTGGTGGTGTTGTTGTGGTGTTTGTGCTTTAGTTTTGGTGGTGTTGGTGCTTTAGTGTTTTTTAGTATTGTTCCTGTGGTGTGTCTTGTGTTATTTTTTTGCCCTCTGAGAATGAAAGATTATTTCTGCTTGGGCAGTGGTGCCTGATGTGTCATAAGAGAGTCAACATGCGTTGTTGCCTTGGTGGCACCCCAATCTAATTACCTGTCAAAGCCGCTAGAGCCTGATGCAGCCTGGTGCTCTAATGCATTTAGGTGACAAAAATCAAATAAACAGAAAATATCGACCCTAGCCTCCGGCCAACAAACTGTGGGACCAACAGTATTTAGGATAACTGATTCTGACTCTGTTTACATTTGGGGATCATAAAAAGGATGTGTCAAAAAATCTTAATAGAAAATGTTTTAATGTTCTGAGTAGCAACAATATCACAGAGTGGTTTTTGTTTACTTCATAGAATACACTGACTGGTTGGGCTGAACTGAGAAGTTCTCATATACAACTGAAGCAATGTTTCACACATTTCTACCAGACAGTTGGTGAAATTTAGCCACTCTCAAATTCCTATACAGACAGAGCTATGGATACAAGGACTGACCATTCATGATATCAAAATTATAGTTTTAACCATGTTTTGAGGCTATATAATGTTTGTTTACATTGATTTGGTATACAAACGGTGTAAAACAAGCTTATTTTGACCTCTGATGGCTTAAGACAGTGGAATTAACCTCATGAGGAATTGACATGTTATATTCTTCAAGAATAAATGGGTATATATAATGAATTTAATAAAAGTAAAAAAATGTATGCAGCAGCTAAGGATTCCATTTATTCATATATACTGTACAAGCCACTGCATGGACATAATTCAGTGTGGTGAGACATCTTCTCCTCCCACACCATTTCTCCAAAACACATATGCAGCTATTTATTCTACCCTGTTAAGTACATCAGGTTCTCTGACATCACAAACAGGGAGGGGATGTACATCATTAGGTGACCAATGCTGATCACCACAATTAAGAAAGAGGTATTTTTCTCAGACGATACATCACCGCCTTTTACCTAGAGCACCGCTTTCAACCACAGGCACATTTGAATAATTAATGGTCCTGGGGATCATTAATAATGTAGTTCTTTATTCATTAAACAACAGAAGGAGAGCAACAGGGGTAGTGTCATTGAAGACGCCTCTTTCCAGTTTGTTCCAGTTTGTTCCAAGGAAAAATAGGGAAACAAGGTGTTTTTTGTGAATGGTTGTACACAGAGAGCTAACATCAACAGTATGCATGTCGGTCTCTCTCAACTCAAAGTAGAGGAGAGATTGACTGCATCAAGTCTAGTTTTGTGAGAGATATTAATGCGTTGAAAATTCCAAATTGTCTGCATAATCAACTTACATATAGCTCTGATAGACATACTTACCCTTAATGGACATGCCACCAGGGGTCTCTTCACAGTCTCTTGGTCCAGAACAAATTCAAGAAAATGTGCAGTATTATATAGAGCTATGATTTTATGGAACTCCCTTCCATCTCATATAGCATAAGTAAACATCATATTTGGTTTCAAAAACAGATAAAGCTCCCTCTTGTGACCTTATTTTTGTGTGTATATACTGACATGTATGTGTAACTGATAGATGCACGTGTGCACACACATTATTATTTAGTAGTATTGTCATGTCTTGTTATGTCTGTTCCTGTCCTTTCTCTTCATTCTCTCTCTCTGCTGGTCTTTTTAGGTTACCTTCTCTGTCTCTCATTCCTCAGCTGTTCTACATCTGCCCTAACTAGCTCTTTCACTCTTCCCCACCTGTTCTCTCTTCCCCCTCTGATTAGGTCTCTATTTCTCTCTCTGTTCCTGCTACTTTCAGTGTCTGATTCTTGTTTGTGTTTTTTGATGCCAGAAGCAAGCTGTCGTCTCGTTTGCTTCCACCTTGTCCTGTCCTGTCGGAGTCTGCCTGGCAGGAGCATCCTGCACTATACTAACGTTCTTTTTGTTCCGCTGACAACGTTGGAAAAGGATTTATGCCATTCCTGTATTTTCATTAAAGAACTCTGTTTTCTGTTAAAACCGCTTTTGGGTCTTCACTCAAGTTCATAACAGAAGAATCAGACCAAGAATGGACCCAGCGGCTCCGGACCCTTTTCACTCCGCCGTCGAGATCCAGGGAGCGATGCTAGGCAGACACGAGGAGGAATTGTCTGCTGCTCAACATGCCGTTGAGACCCTGGCCGTCCAAGTCTCCGACCTCACAAGACGGGTTCACCAACTCCACCTCGATCCACCGCCCACTTCCAGGGTTTCCGAGTCTCCGGGCCCAGGATCAACAACCCGCCGTGTTACTCTGGGGAGCCCACTGAGTGCCGCTCATTCCTCACTCAGTGTGATGTGGTGTTCTCTCTCCAGCCCAACACTTACTCCAGGAGCGCAGCCCGCATCGCCTACGTCATTTCTCTCCTTACCGGACGGGCGCGTGAGTGGGGCACGGCAGTCTGGGAGGCAAGGGCTGAGTGTATTAACCAGTATCAGGACTTTAAGGAGGAGATGATACGGGTTTTTGACCGTTCTGTTTTTGGCGAGGAGGCTTCCAGGGCCCTGTCTTCCCTATGTCAGGGGAATAGATCCATAACGGATTATTCTATTGAGTTTCGCACTCTCGCTGCCTCTAGTGACTGGAACGAGCCGGCTTTGCTCGCTCGTTTTCTGGAGGGTCTCCACGTCGAGGTTAAGGATGAGATCCTCTCCCGGGGAGGTTCCTTCCAGTCTGGACTCCTTAATAGCTCTCGCTATTCGCATAGAGCGACGGTTTGATCTTCGTCGCCGAGCTCGTGGAAAGGAGCTCACGTTCTCCGTTGCTCCCCTCTCCACATCACTGCCACCTGCCGCATCACTGCCACCCTCCTCCGCCGGCTCGGATGCTGAGCCTATGCAGCTGGGGGTATTCGCATCTCGGCCAAGGAGAGGGAACGGAGAATCACCAATCGCCTCTGTCTCTACTGCGGCTCCGCTGGTCATTTTGTCACCTCATGTCCAGTAAAAGCCAGAGCTCATCAGTAAGAGGAGGGCTACTGGTGAGCGCAACTACTCAGGCCTCTCCTTCTGGATCACGCACTACCTTTCCGGTCCATCTCCGCTGGCCCGGTTCATCTGATTCCTGCAGTGCCTTGATAGACTCTGGGGCGGAGGGCTGTTTTATGGACGAGACCTGGGCTCGGGAACATGACATTCCTCTCAGACAGTTAGGGAGCCCAGGGCCTTGTTCGCTTTAGATGGTAGTTCTCTCCCCAAGATTCAGCGTGAGACGCTGCCTTTAACCCTCACTGTCTCTGGTAATCATAGCGAAACCATTTCTTTTTTAATTTTTCGTTCACCTTTTACACCTGTTGTTTTGGGTCATCCTGGCTAGTGCGCCATAACCCTTCTATTAATTGGTCTAGTAATACTATCCTATCCTGGAATGTTTCTTGTCATGTAACCTGTTTAATGTCTGCTATCCCTCCTGTTTCCTCTGTCTCTTCTTCACAGGAGGAGCCTGGCGATTTGACAGGGGTGCCGGAGGAGTATCACGATCTGCGCACGGTGTTCAGTCGTTCCAAGGCCACTTGTCTCCCTCCACACCGGTCGTATGACTGTAGTATTGATCTCCTTCCGGGAACTACTCCCCCCGGGTAGATTATACTCTCTGTCGGCTCCCGAACGTAAGGCTCTCGAGGATTATTTGTCGGTTTCGCTCGACGCCGGTACCATAGTCTCCTCCTCCTCCCCCGCCGGAGCGGGGTTTTTTTTTGTTCAGAAGAAGGACGGGGTCCCTGCGCCCATGCGTGGATTATCGAGGCTGAATGACATAACAGTTAAGAATCGTTATCCGCTTCCTCTTATGTCTTCAGCCTTCGAGATCCTGCAGGGAGCCAGGTTTTTCACCAAATTGGACCTTCGTAACGCCTACCATCTCGTGCGCATCAGGGAGGGGGACGAGTGGAAGACGGCGTTTAACACTCCGTTAGGGCACTTTGAATACCGGGTTCTTCCTTTCGGCCTCGTTAACGCTCCAGCTGTCTTTCAGGCACTAGTTAACGACGTCCTGAGAGACATGCTGAACATTTTTGTTTTTCGTTTACATGGACGATATCCTGATTTTTTCACCGTCTCTCTCGATTCATGTTCAGCACGTGCGACGCGTCCTCCAGCGCCTTTTGGAGAACTGTCTTTATGTGAAGGCTGAGAAGTGCACTTTTCATGCCGCCTCTGTCCCTTTTCTCGGTTCCGTTATTTCCGCTGAGGGCATTAAGATGGATCCCGCTAAGGTCCAGGCTGTCATTGATTGGCCCGTTCCTAAGTCACGCGTCGAGCTGCAGCGCTTTCTGGGCTTCGCTAATTTCTACCGTCGTTTCATCCGTAATTTCGGTCAGGTGGCAGCTCCTCTCACAGCCCTTACTTCTGTTAAGACGTGCTTTAAGTGGTCCGTTTCCGCCCAGGAGCTTTTGATCTTCTTAAGAATCGTTTTACATCCGCACCTATTCTTGTTACACCTGACATCTCTAGACAGTTTGTTGTTGAGGTTGACGCGTCAGAGGTGGGCGTGGGAGCCATTCTTTCTCAGCGCTCTCTCTCTGACGGCAAGGTCCATCCTTGCGCGTTTTTCTCTCATCGCTTATCGCCGTCAGAACGTAACTATGATGTTGGTAATCGCGAACTGCTCGCCATCCGCTTAGCCCTAGGCGAATGGCGACAGTGGTTGGAGGGGCGACCGTTCCTTTTGTCGTTTGGACTGACCATAGGAACCTTGAGTACATCCGTTCAGCCAAAACGACTTAATGCGCGTCAGGCTCGTTGGGCTCTGTTTTTCGCTCGTTTCGAGTTTGTTATTTCTTATCGTCCGGGCTCAAAAAACACCAAACCTGATGCTTTATCTCGTCTCTTCAGTTCTTCTGAGTCTCCACCGACCCCGATGGGATTCTCCCTGAGGGCGTGTTGTCGGGTTGACTGTCTGGGGAATTGAGAGGCAGGTAAAGCAAGCACTCGCTCACACTCCGTCGCCGCGAGCTTGTCCTAGGAACCTTCTGTTCGTTCCCGTTCCTACTCGTCCGGCCGTTCTTCAGTGGGCCCACTCTGCCAAGTTAGCCGGCCACCCCGGCGTTCGGGGTACGCTCGCTTCCATTCGCCAGCGTTTCTGGTGGCCCACTCGGGAACGTGACGCCGTCGATTTGTCGCCGCTTGTTCGGTCTGCGCGCAGACTAAATCTGGGAACTCTCCTCCTGCCGGCCGTCTCAGACCGCTTCCCATTCCCTCTCGACCGTGGTCTCACATCGCTTTAGATTTTATCACCGGACTGCCTTCATCGGCGGGAAGACAGTTATTCTTACGGTTGTCGATAGATTCTCTAAGGCGGCTCATTTCATTCCTCTCGATAAGCTCCCTTCTGCTAAGGAGACGGCTCAGATCATTATCGAGAATGTTTTCCGAATTCATGGCCTTCCGTCTGACGTCGTTTCCGACAGAGGTCCGCAGTTCACGTCTCAATTTTGGAGGGAGTTTTGCCGTTTGATTGGGGCTTCCGTCAGTCTCTCGTCCGGCTTTCATCCCCAGTCTAACGGTCAAGCCGAACGGGCCAATCAGACTGTTGGTCGCATTTTACGCAGTCTTTCTTTTCGTAACCCTGCTTCTTGGTCAGAACAGCTCCCTGGGCAGAGTACGCCCACAACTCGCTTCCCTCGTCTGCTACCGGTCTATCCCCTTTTCAGTGTAGCCTCGGGTACCAGCCTCCGCTGTTCTCATCTCAGCTCGCCGAGTCCTGCGTCCCCTCCGCTCAGGCTTTTGTCCAGCGTTGCGGCGCACCTGGAAGGGGGTCAGGTCGGCACTTTGCCGTAATAGGGCGCAGACTGTGAGGGCCGCTAATAAGCGTAGGACCAAGAGTCCTAGATATTGTTGCGGTCAGAGAGTATGGCTCTCCACTCAGAACCTTCCCCTTAAGACAGCTTCTCGCAAGTTGGCCCCGCGGTTCATTGGTCCGTTCCGTATTTCCCAGGTCATTAATCCTGTCGCAGTGCGACTTCTTCTCCCGCGCTATCTTCGTCGCGTTCACCCGGTCTTCCATGTCTCCTGTGTTAAGCCCGTTCTTCGCGCCCCCGCTCGTCCCTCCCCCCCATCCTTGTCGAGGCGCACCCATCTACAGGGTTCGTAAGATTTTGGACATGCGCCCTCGGGGCCGTGGTCATCAGTACCTAGTTGATTGGGAGGGGTACGGTCCTGAGGAGAGGAGTTGGGTTCCCTCTCGGGACGTGCTGGACCGTTCGCTGATCGATGATTTCCTCCGTTGCCGCCAGGTTTCCTCCTCGAGTGCGCCAGGAGGCGCTCGGTGAGTGGGGGGTACTGTCATGTCTTGTTATGTCTGTTCCTGTCCTTTCTCTTCATTCTCTCTCTCTGCTGGTCTTTTTAGGTTACCTTCTCTGTCTCTCATTCCTCAGCTGTTCTACATCTGCCCTAACTAGCTCTTTCACTCTTCCCCACCTGTTCTCTCTTCCCCCTCTGATTAGGTCTCTATTTCTCTCTCTGTTCCTGCTACTTTCAGTGTCTGATTCTTGTTTGTGTTTTTTGATGCCAGAAGCAAGCTGTCGTCTCGTTTGCTTCCACCTTGTCCTGTCCTGTCGGAGTCTGCCTGGCAGGAGCATCCTGCACTATACTAACGTTCTTTTTGTTCCGCTGACAACGTTGGAAAAGGATTTATGCCATTCCTGTATTTTC
>NC_088216.1:80549433-80549757 GCF_036934945.1 Oncorhynchus masou masou
AACTTGAAGTGTATTTAATGTTTAAAAAGTCTTGTAAATTATGAATCTACATAACATGTCATATTTCCTGTTGCTGAGGGAATATTGTTGTGTTGTGTGATTCTGCTGCCAGTTAAAATGTGGTATCTGTTCTAACACAAGTGCATCCCAAATGACAAGATGTTCTTTCCCATACTGGGAGTTCAAACCGGGCGAAAACCAGGAATCCTAAACGCCAGACCATATGGGAAGACAGTTACTTAAAAAAACATCACAGACAAATCCATTAACGTTGAAATTATGCTTGTTGTAATTACAAGCTCCATCTTTTTTCTCAGAGATGTT
>NC_088216.1:80550257-80563028 GCF_036934945.1 Oncorhynchus masou masou
ATGTCCAGATGAAATCAGTCAAAAATGAATTTGAAGTGAGAAAATGTGTACAGTATCAATCCTGGAAATCACTGAGCCAAAGTGTACATCCGTAGTCAGACACTGCTTACTGGCCCCATGTCAAAGCTGAAGTCAGGTCAAACAGCAATGGGAAGACAGATACTTAAAATACACATCACAGACAAATCTTTAAATGTTGACATTATGCATGTTGGATTTCAAAGCTCCATCTTTTTTTCTCAGAGATGTTGTGGGAATGTCCAGATGAAATCATTCTAAATGTGTTTGAAGTGAGAACAGCCAGAAGCACTGAAAAGTAACAGTATCAATCCCAGCTTGATTTCAATCAAGTAAATTAGATGTTGAGCCAGCCAGGAAATCGAACCTGAATCTTCTGATCCGTAAAAGTCAGTACACGTTATCCATTGCGCCACTGGCCCAACGTCTAAGCTGAAGTCAGGTCAAGCTAGACCAGTGTACACAGTCATTGCGTCTGTCAACAACAAGGTTCCTTGGTTTTCTGTTTCAGATGCATATCTTAATTTGATCCTCCTGTTGTTGCATGAATTTTACTGCAGAGCAAGAAATGCAGCCATGAAGTGTATTCAATGTTTAAAAAGCCTTGTATAATTTGAATCTACATAACATGTCACATTTCCTGTTGCTGAGGGAATATTGTTGTGTTGTGTGATTCTGCTGCCAGTTAAAATGACTTGTATAATTTGAATCTAAATAACATGTCACATTTCCTGTTGCTGAGGAATATTGTTGTGTTGTGAGAAACTGCTGCCAGAAAAACCAGAATTTAAACGCCAGTCCATATGTGTTGCTGAGTTTTGTTGTGTTGTGTGAAATTCACAGTTGTAATTACAAGATCCATTTCTCAGAGATTTTGGAATGTCCATATAAAATCATCCACCCCGAGAACTGCCAGTGAAAACCAGTGAGAACAGCTTGACCATATGGGAAAACATACTTAAAATACACATCACAGACAAATCTTTAAATGTTGACATTATGCCTGTTGGATTTCCAACGCTCCAAGTCTTTTTTTTTCTGTCAACAGATGTTGGGGAATGTCAGATGAAATCTTAATTTGATCTGAAATGTTGCATGAATTGAGAACTAGCCAGAAGCACTGAAAGGAATAAGTATCATTCCCAGCTTGATTTCAATCCATTAATCTTAAGTATTGAGCCAGCCAGGAAAGCCTAAAATCTTCTGATCCGTAGTCAGACAAATTATCCATTGCGCCACTGTTTCAGACTGTTCAGGTCACAGCTAGCACAAGTGCATCCCAAACAACAAGATATTCTTTCCCATACCGGGAGTTGAACCCGGGCCACCAGATGAAATCCGTCTGAAATGTGTTTGAAGTGAGAACAGCCAGAAGCACTGAAAGGAATACAGTATCATTCCCAGCTTGATTTCAATCAATTAAATAAGTATTGAGCCAGCCAGGAGTCGAACCTAGAATCTTCTGATCCGTAGTCAGACACGTTATCCATTGCGCCACTGGCCCAACGTCTAAGCTGAAATCAGGTCACAGCTAGACCAGTGTACACAGTCATTGCGTCTGTCAACAACAAGGTTCCTTGGTTTTCTGTTTCAGATGCATATCTTAATTTGATCCTCCTGTTGTTGCATGAATTTTACTGCAGAGCAAGAAATGCAGCCATGAAGTGTATTCAACGTTTAAAAAGCCTTGTATAATTTGAATCTACATAACATGTCACATTTCCTGTTGCTGAGGGAATATTGTTGTGTTGTGTGAAACTGCTGCCAGTTAAAATGACTTGTATAATTTGAATCTAAATAACATGTCACATTTCCTGTTGCTGAGGGAATATTGTTGTGTTGTGTGAAACTGCTGCCAGTTAAAATGACTTGTATAATTTGAATCTAAATAACATGTCACATTTCCTGTTGCTGAGTAATATTGTTGTGTTGTGTGAAACTGCTGCCAGTTTAAACACTGTGGTTAAGTGCATCCCAAACAACAAGATATTCTTTCCCATACCGGGAGTTGAACCCGGGCCACCTGGGTGAAAACCAGGAATCCTAACCGCTAGACCATATGGGAAGACACATACTTAAAATACACATCACAGACAAATCTTTAAATGTTGACATTATGCCTGTTGGATTTCAAAGCTCCATCTTTTTTTCTCAGAGATGTTGGGGAATGTCCAGATGAAATCCGTCTGAAATGTGTTTGAAGTGAGAACAGCCAGAAGCACTGAAAGGAATACAGTATCATTCCCAGCTTGATTTCAATCAATTAAATTAAGTATTGAGCCAGCCAGGAGTCGAACCTAGAATCTTCTGATCCGTAGTCAGACACGTTATCCATTGCGCCACTGGCCCAACGTCTAAGCTGAAATCAGGTCACAGCTAGACCAGTGTACACAGTCATTGCGTCTGTCAACAACAAGGTTCCTTGGTTTTCTGTTTCAGATGCATATCTTAATTTGATCCTCCTGTTGTTGCATGAATTTTACTGCAGAGCAAGAAATGCAGCCATGAAGTGTATTCAACGTTTAAAAAGCCTTGTATAATTTGAATCTACATAACATGTCACATTTCCTGTTGCTGAGGGAATATTGTTGTGTTGTGTGAAACTGCTGCCAGTTAAAATGACTTGTATAATTTGAATCTAAATAACATGTCACATTTCCTGTTGCTGAGGGAATATTGTTGTGTTGTGTGAAACTGCTGCCAGTTTAAACGCAGTATCTGTGGTTACACAAGTGCATCCCAAACAACAAGATATTCTTTCCCATACCGGGAGTTGAACCCGGGCCACCTGGGTGAAAACCAGGAATCCTAACCGCTAGACCATATGGGAAGACACATACTTAAAATACACATCACAGACAAATCTTTAAATGTTGACATTATGCCTGTTGGATTTCAAAGCTCCATCTTTTTTTCTCAGAGATGTTGGGGAATGTCCAGATGAAATCCGTCTGAAATGTGTTTGAAGTGAGAACAGCCAGAAGCACTGAAAGGAATACAGTATCATTCCCAGCTTGATTTCAATCAATTAAATATATTGAGCCAGCCAGGAGTCGAACCTAGAATCTTCTGATCCGTAGTCAGACACGTTATCCATTGCGCCACTGGCCCAACGTCTAAGCTGAAATCAGGTCACAGCTAGACCAGTGTACACAGTCATTGCGTCTGTCAACAACAAGGTTCCTTGGTTTTCTGTTTCAGATGCATATCTTAATTTGATCCTCCTGTTGTTGCATGAATTTTACTGCAGAGCAAGAAATGCAGCCATGAAGTGTATTCAACGTTTAAAAAGCCTTGTATAATTTGAATCTACATAACATGTCACATTTCCTGTTGCTGAGGGAATATTGTTGTGTTGTGTGAAACTGCTGCCAGTTAAAATGACTTGTATAATTTGAATCTAAATAACATGTCACATTTCCTGTTGCTGAGGGAATATTGTTGTGTTGTGTGAAACTGCTGCCAGTTTAAACGCAGTATCTGTGTATCCCAAACAACAAGATATTCTTTCCCATACCGGGAGTTGAACCCGGGCCACCTGGGTGAAAACCAGGAATCCTAACCGCTAGACCATATGGGAAGACACATACTTAAAATACACATCACAGACAAATCTTTAAATGTTGACATTATGCCTGTTGGATTTCAAAGCTCCATCTTTTTTTCTCAGAGATGTTGGGGAATGTCCAGATGAAATCCGTCTGAAATGTGTTTGAAGTGAGAACAGCCAGAAGCACTGAAAGGAATACAGTATCATTCCCAGCTTGATTTCAATCAATTAAATAAGTATTGAGCCAGCCAGGAGTCGAACCTAGAATCTTCTGATCCGTAGTCAGACACGTTATCCATTGCGCCACTGGCCCAACGTCTAAGCTGAAATCAGGTCACAGCTAGACCAGTGTACACAGTCATTGCGTCTGTCAACAACAAGGTTCCTTGGTTTTCTGTTTCAGATGCATATCTTAATTTGATCCTCCTGTTGTTGCATGAATTTTACTGCAGAGCAAGAAATGCAGCCATGAAGTGTATTCAACGTTTAAAAAGCCTTGTATAATTTGAATCTACATAACATGTCACATTTCCTGTTGCTGAGGGAATATTGTTGTGTTGTGTGAAACTGCTGCCAGTTAAAATGACTTGTATAATTTGAATCTAAATAACATGTCACATTTCCTGTTGCTGAGGGAATATTGTTGTGTTGTGTGAAACTGCTGCCAGTTTAAACGCAGTATCTGTGTATCCCAAACAACAAGATATTCTTTCCCATACCGGGAGTTGAACCCGGGCCACCTGGGTGAAAACCAGGAATCCTAACCGCTAGACCATATGGGAAGACACATACTTAAAATACACATCACAGACAAATCTTTAAATGTTGACATTATGCCTGTTGGATTTCAAAGCTCCATCTTTTTTTCTCAGAGATGTTGGGGAATGTCCAGATGAAATCCGTCTGAAATGTGTTTGAAGTGAGAACAGCCAGAAGCACTGAAAGGAATACAGTATCATTCCCAGCTTGATTTCAATCAATTAAATTAAGTATTGAGCCAGCCAGGAGTCGAACCTAGAATCTTCTGATCCGTAGTCAGACACGTTATCCATTGCGCCACTGGCCCAACGTCTAAGCTGAAATCAGGTCACAGCTAGACCAGTGTACACAGTCATTGCGTCTGTCAACAACAAGGTTCCTTGGTTTTCTGTTTCAGATGCATATCTTAATTTGATCCTCCTGTTGTTGCATGAATTTTACTGCAGAGCAAGAAATGCAGCCATGAAGTGTATTCAACGTTTAAAAAGCCTTGTATAATTTGAATCTACATAACATGTCACATTTCCTGTTGCTGAGGGAATATTGTTGTGTTGTGTGAAACTGCTGCCAGTTAAAATGACTTGTATAATTTGAATCTAAATAAAATGTCACATTTCCTGTTGCTGAGGGAATATTGTTGTGTTGTGTGAAACTGCTGCCAGTTTAAACGCAGTATCTGTGGTTACACAAGTGCATCCCAAACAACAAGATATTCTTTCCCATACCGGGAGTTGAACCCGGGCCACCTGGGTGAAAACCAGGAATCCTAACCGCTAGACCATATGGGAAGACACATACTTAACTTAAAATACACATCACAGACAAATCTTTAAATGTTGACATTATGCCTGTTGGATTTCAAAGCTCCATCTTTTTTCTCAGAGATGTTGGGGAATGTCCAGATGAAATCCGTCTGAAATGTGTTTGAAGTGAGAACAGCCAGAAGCACTGAAAGGAATACAGTATCATTCCCAGCTTGATTTCAATCAATTAAATAAGTATTGAGCCAGCCAGGAGTCGAACCTAGAATCTTCTGATCCGTAGTCAGACACGTTATCCATTGCGCCACTGGCCCAACGTCTAAGCTGAAATCAGGTCACAGCTAGACCAGTGTACACAGTCATTGCGTCTGTCAACAACAAGGTTCCTTGGTTTTCTGTTTCAGATGCATATCTTAATTTGATCCTCCTGTTGTTGCATGAATTTTACTGCAGAGCAAGAAATGCAGCCATGAAGTGTATTCAACGTTTAAAAAGCCTTGTATAATTTGAATCTACATAACATGTCACATTTCCTGTTGCTGAGGGAATATTGTTGTTGTTTGTGTGAAACTGCTGCCAGTTAAAATGACTTGTATAATTTGAATCTAATGTCACATTTCCTGTTGCTGAGGGAATATTGTTGTGTTGTGTGAAACTGCTGCCAGTTAAAATGACTTGTATAATTTGAATCTAAATAACATGTCACATTTCCTGTTGCTGAGAATATTGTTGTGTTGTGTGAAACTGCTGCCAGTTTAAACGCAGTATCTGTGGTTACACAAGTGCATCCCAAACAACAAGATATTCTTTCCCATACCGGGAGTTGAACCCGGGCCACCTGGGTGAAAACCAGGAATCCTAACCGCTAGACCATATGGGAAGACACATACTTAAAATACACATCACAGACAAATCTTTAAATGTTGACATTATGCAGATTTCATCTTTTTTCTCAGAGATGTTGGGGAATGTCCAGATGAAATCCAGAAAAATGAATTTGAAAAAACCAGGAATCCTAACCGCTAGACCATATGGGAAGACACATACTTAAAATACACATCACAGACAAATCTTTAAATGTTGACATTATGCCTGTTGGATTTCAAAGCTCCATCTTTTTTTCTCAGAGATGTTGGGGAATGTCCAGATGAAATCCGTCTGAAATGTGTTTGAAGTGAGAACAGCCAGAAGCACTGAAAGGAATACAGTATCATTCCCAGCTTGATTTCAATCAATTAAATTAAGTATTGAGCCAGCCAGGAGTCGAACCTAGAATCTTCTGATCCGTAGTCAGACACGTTATCCATTGCGCCACTGGCCCAACGTCTAAGCTGAAATCAGGTCACAGCTAGACCAGTGTACACAGTCATTGCGTCTGTCAACAACAAGGTTCCTTGGTTTTCTGTTTCAGATGCATATCTTAATTTGATCCTCCTGTTGTTGCATGAATTTTACTGCAGAGCAAGAAATGCAGCCATGAAGTGTATTCAACGTTTAAAAAGCCTTGTATAATTTGAATCTACATAACATGTCACATTTCCTGTTGCTGAGGGAATATTGTTGTGTTGTGTGAAACTGCTGCCAGTTAAAATGACTTGTATAATTTGAATCTAAATAACATGTCACATTTCCTGTTGCTGAGGGAATATTGTTGTGTTGTGTGAAACTGCTGCCAGTTTAAACGCAGTATCTGTTCTTACACAAGTGCATCCCAAACAACAAGATATTCTTTCCCATACCGGGAGTTGAACCCGGGCCACCTGGGTGAAAACCAGGAATCCTAACCGCTAGACCATATGGGAAGACACATTTCTTAAAATACACATCACAGACAAATCTTTAAATGTTGACATTATGCCTGTTGGATTTCAAAGCTCCATCTTTTTCTCAGAGATGTTGGGGAATGTCCAGATGAAATCATTCTAAAATGTGTTTGAATTGAGAACTGCCAGAGACAATGAAAAGTATACAGTATTTTTCCCAGCTTGATTTCAATCAATTAAATTAAGTTTGAGCCAGCCAGGAGTCGAACCTAGAATCTTCTGATCTGTAGTCAGACACGTTATCCATTGCGCCACTGGCCACACGTCTAAGCTGAAGTCAGGTCACAGCTAGACCAGTGTACACAGTCATTGCGTCTGTCAACAACAAGGTTCCTTGGTTTTCTGTTTCAGATGCATATCTTAATTTGATCCTCCTGTTGTTGCATGAATTTTACTGCAGAGCAAGAAATGCAAACTTGAAGTGTATTCAATGTTTAAAAAGTCTTGTAAATTATGAATCTACATAACATGTCATATTTCCTGTTGCTGAGGGAATATTGTTGTGTTGTGTGATTCTGCTGCCAGTTAAAATGTGGTATCTGTTCTAACACAAGTGCATCCCAAATGACAAGATGTTCTTTCCCATACTGGGAGTTCAAACCGGGCGAAAACCAGGAATCCTAAACACCAGACCATATGGGAAGACAGTTTCTTAAAAAAAACATCACAGACAAATCTTTTTTCTCAGAGATGTTGTGGAATGTCCAGATGAAATCAGTCAAAAATGAATTTGAAGTGAGAACAGCCAGAAGCACTGAAAAGTGTACAGTATCAATCCTGGCTTGATTTCAATCAAGTAAATTAAGAATCGAGCCAGCCAGGAGTCGAACCTGGAATCTTCTGATCCGTAGTCAGACACGTTATCCATTGCGCCACTGGCCCCATGTCAAAGCTGAAGTCAGGTCAACAACAAGGTTCCTTGGTGTTCTGTTTCAGATGCATATCTTAATTTGATCCTCCTGTTGTTGCATGAATTTTACTGCAGAGCAAGAAATGCAAACTTGAAGTGTATTTAATGTTTAAAAAGTCTTGTAAATTATGAATCTACATAACATGTCATATTTCCTGTTGCTGAGGGAATATTGTTGTGTTGTGTGATTCTGCTGCCAGTTAAAATGTGGTATCTGTTCTTACACAAGTGCATCCCAGATGACAAGATGTTCTTTCCCATACTGGGAGTTCAACCTGGGCGAAAACCAGGAATCCTAAACGCCAGACCATATGGGAAGACAGTTACTTAAAAAAAACATCACAGACAAATCCATTAATGTTGAAATTATGCTTGTTGTAATTACAAGCTCCATCTTTTTTCTCAGAGATGTTGGAGAAAAGTCCCATATAAAATCATTCTAAAATGTGTTTGAATTGAGAACTGCCAGAGACAATGAAAAGTATACAGTATTTTTCCCAGCTTGATTTTGGTAAATTAAATCTAGTTTTGAGCCAAAAATTCAATCTTCTGACCTGTTATCAGACACGTTATCCATTGCGCCACTGGCCCCATGTCTAAGCTGAAGTCAGGTCACAGCTAGACCAGTGTACACAGTCATTGCGTCTGTCAACAACAAGGTTCCTTGGTTTTCTGTTTCAGATGCATATCTTAATTTGATCCTCCTGTTGTTGCATGAATTTTACTGCAGAGCAAGAAATGCAGCCATGAAGTGTATTCAACGTTTAAAAAGCCTTGTATAATTTGAATCTACATAACATGTCACATTTCCTGTTGCTGAGGGAATATTGTTGTGTTGTGTGAAACTGCTGCCAGTTAAAATGACTTGTATAATTTGAATCTAAATAACATGTCACATTTCCTGAGGGAATATTGTTGTGTTGTGTGAAACTGCTGCCAGTTTAAACGTAGTATCTGTGGTTACACAAGTGCATCCCAAACAACAAGATATTCTTTCCCATACCGGGAGTTGAACCCGGGCCACCTGGGTGAAAACCAGGAATCCTAACCGCTAGACCATATGGGAAGACACATACTTAAAATACACATCACAGACAAATCTTTAAATGTTGACATTATGCCTGTTGGATTTCAAAGCTCCATCTTTTTTTCTCAGAGATGTTGGGGAATGTCCAGATGAAATCCGTCTGAAATGTGTTTGAAGTGAGAACAGCCAGAAGCACTGAAAGGAATACAGTATCATTCCCAGCTTGATTTCAATCAATTAAATTAAGTATTGAGCCAGCCAGGAGTCGAACCTAGAATCTTCTGATCCGTAGTCAGACACGTTATCCATTGCGCCACTGGCCCAACGTCTAAGCTGAAATCAGGTCACAGCTAGACCAGTGTACACAGTCATTGCGTCTGTCAACAACAAGGTTCCTTGGTTTTCTGTTTCAGATGCATATCTTAATTTGATCCTCCTGTTGTTGCATGAATTTTACTGCAGAGCAAGAAATGCAGCCATGAAGTGTATTCAATGTTTAAAAATAATTTGAATCTTAACATGTACATTTCCTGTTGCTGAGGGAATTTGAATCTACATAACATGTCACATTTCCTGTTGCTGAGGGAATATTGTTGTGTTGTGTGAAACTGCTGCCAGTTTAAAATGTGGTATCTGTGGTATAATTTGAATCTAAATAACATGTCACATTTCCTGTTGCTGAGGAATATTGTTGTGTTGTACACAAGTGCATCCCAAACAACAAGATATTCTTTCCCATACCGGGAGTTGAACCCGGGCCACCTGGGTGAAAACCAGGAATCCTAACCGCTAGACCATATGGGAAGACACATACTTAAAATACACATCACAGACAAATCTTTAAATGTTGACATTATGCCTGTTGGATTTCAAAGCTCCATCTTTTTTTCTCAGAGATGTTGGGGAATGTCCAGATGAAATCCGTCTGAAATGTGTTTGAAGTGAGAACAGCCAGAAGCACTGAAAGGAATACAGTATCATTCCCAGCTTGATTTCAATCAATTAAATAAGTATTGAGCCAGCCAGGAGTCGAACCTAGAATCTTCTGATCCGTAGTCAGACACGTTATCCATTGCGCCACTGGCCCAACGTCTAAGCTGAAATCAGGTCACAGCTAGACCAGTGTACACAGTCATTGCGTCTGTCAACAACAAGGTTCCTTGGTTTTCTGTTTCAGATGCATATCTTAATTTGATCCTCCTGTTGTTGCATGAATTTTACTGCAGAGCAAGAAATGCAGCCATGAAGTGTATTCAACGTTTAAAAAGCCTTGTATAATTTGAATCTACATAACATGTCACATTTCCTGTTGCTGAGGGAATATTGTTGTGTTGTGTGAAACTGCTGCCAGTTAAAATGACTTGTATAATTTGAATCTAAATAACATGTCACATTTCCTGTTGCTGAGGGAATATTGTTGTGTTGTGTGAAACTGCTGCCAGTTTAAACGCAGTATCTGTGGTTACACAAGTGCATCCCAAACAACAAGATATTCTTTCCCATACCGGGAGTTGAACCCGGGCCACCTGGGTGAAAACCAGGAATCCTAACCGCTAGACCATATGGGAAGACACATACTTAAAATACACATCACAGACAAATCTTTAAATGTTGACATTATGCCTGTTGGATTTCAAAGCTCCATCTTTTTTTCTCAGAGATGTTGGGGAATGTCCAGATGAAATCCGTCTGAAATGTGTTTGAAGTGAGAACAGCCAGAAGCACTGAAAGGAATACAGTATCATTCCCAGCTTGATTTCAATCAATTAAATATATTGAGCCAGCCAGGAGTCGAACCTAGAATCTTCTGATCCGTAGTCAGACACGTTATCCATTGCGCCACTGGCCCAACGTCTAAGCTGAAATCAGGTCACAGCTAGACCAGTGTACACAGTCATTGCGTCTGTCAACAACAAGGTTCCTTGGTTTTCTGTTTCAGATGCATATCTTAATTTGATCCTCCTGTTGTTGCATGAATTTTACTGCAGAGCAAGAAATGCAGCCATGAAGTGTATTCAACGTTTAAAAAGCCTTGTATAATTTGAATCTACATAACATGTCACATTTCCTGTTGCTGAGGGAATATTGTTGTGTTGTGTGAAACTGCTGCCAGTTAAAATGACTTGTATAATTTGAATCTAAGTAACATGTCCTGTTGCTGAGGGAATATTGTTGTGTTGTCAGTTTAAACGCAGTAACTGTGGTTACACAAGTGCATCCCAAGCAACAAGATATTCTTTCCCATACCGGGAGTTTAACCCGGGCCACCTGGGTGAAAACCAGGAATCCTAACCGCTAGACCATATGGGAAGACACATACTTAAAATACACATCACAGACAAATCTTTAAATGTTGACATTATGCCTGTTGGATTTCAAAGCTGCATCTTTTTTTCTCAGAGATGTTGGGGAATGTCCAGATGAAATCCGTCTGAAATGTGTTTGAAGTGAGAACAGCCAGAAGCACTGAAAGGAATACAGTATCATTCCCAGCTTGATTTCAATCAATTAAATAAGTATTGAGCCAGCCAGGAGTCGAACCTAGAATCTTCTGATCCGTAGTCAGACACGTTATCCATTGCGCCACTGGCCCAACGTCTAAGCTGAAATCAGGTCACAGCTAGACCAGTGTACACAGTCATTGCGTCTGTCAACAACAAGGTTCCTTGGTTTTCTGTTTCAGATGCATATCTTAATTTGATCCTCCTGTTGTTGCATGAATTTTACTGCAGAGCAAGAAATGCAGCCATGAAGTGTATTCAACGTTTAAAAAGCCTTGTATAATTTGAATCTACATAACATGTCACATTTCCTGTTGCTGAGGGAATATTGTTGTGTTGTGTGAAACTGCTGCCAGTTAAAATGACTTGTATAATTTGAATCTAAATAACATGTCACATTTCCTGTTGCTGAGGGAATATTGTTGTGTTGTGTGAAACTGCTGCCAGTTTAAACGCAGTATCTGTAGTTACACAAGTGCATCCCAAACAACAAGATATTCTTTCCCATACCGGGAGTTGAACCCGGGCCACCTGGGTGAAAACCAGGAATCCTAACCGCTAGACCATATGGGAAGACACATACTTAAAATACACATCACAGACAAATCTTTAAATGTTGACATTATGCCTGTTGGATTTCAAAGCTCCATCTTTTTTTCTCAGAGATGTTGGGGAATGTCCAGATGAAATCCGTCTGAAATGTGTTTGAAGTGAGAACAGCCAGAAGCACTGAAAGGAATACAGTATCATTCCCAGCTTGATTTCAATCAATTAAATTAAGTATTGAGCCAGCCAGGAGTCGAACCTAGAATCTTCTGATCCGTAGTCAGACACGTTATCCATTGCGCCACTGGCCCAACGTCTAAGCTGAAATCAGGTCACAGCTAGACCAGTGTACACAGTCATTGCGTCTGTCAACAACAAGGTTCCTTGGTTTTCTGTTTCAGATGCATATCTTAATTTGATCCTCCTGTTGTTGCATGAATTTTACTGCAGAGCAAGAAATGCAGCCATGAAGTGTATTCAACGTTTAAAAAGCCTTGTATAATTTGAATCTACATAACATGTCACATTTCCTGTTGCTGAGGGAATATTGTTGTGTTGTGTGAAACTGCTGCCAGTTAAAATGACTTGGGAATATTGTTGTGTTGTGTGAAACTGCTGCCAGTTAAAATGACTTGTATAATTTGAATCTAAACTGCTGCCAGTTTAAAATCTGTGGTTACACAAGTGCATCCCAAACAACAAGATATTCTTTCCCATACCGGGAGTTGAACCCGGGCCACCTGGGTGAAAACCAGGAATCCTAACCGCTAGACCATATGGGAAGACACATACTTAAAATACACATCACAGACAAATCTTTAAATGTTGACATTATGCCTGTTGGATTTCAAAGCTCCATCTTTTTTTCTCAGAGAT
>NC_088216.1:80563528-80653186 GCF_036934945.1 Oncorhynchus masou masou
CATGGTGGTGGTGGCAGCATTATGCCGTGGGCATGTTTTCCAGCGGCAGGGAAGGGAAGACCAGTTAGGATCGAGGGAAAGATAAGCAGAGCAAAAGTACAGATCCTTGATGAAACCCTTAATTGATGGGGGAAAAAACAAATCAATTTTAGACTAAGGCTGTAATGTAACAAAATGTGGAAAAAGTACAGGGGTCTGAATACTTTCTAAATGCACTGCAGGTAGGGGTAAAATGACTAGGATCGATGGAAGAAGCTGTGTGTGTGTGTGTGTGTGTGTGTGTGCATAGTCAGTCCAGGAGAGTTAGTGAAAAAAAGGGGTCAATGAATGTAGTCCAGGTGTCTTGGGGGCAGAAGCTGTTCACCAATTAAACACTGGAGTGATTGATGTGCAGAAGATGAATGTGCAAGTAGAGATACTGAAGTGCAAAGGAGCAAGATAGATTAATAAGGGGATAGGCTACTTACAGATGGGCTATGTACAGGTGCAGTGAGCTGCTCTGACAGCTGGTGCTTTAAGTTAGTGAGTGAGATAAGAGTCTCCAGCTTCAGTGATTTTTGCAATTCGTTACAGTCATTGGCATCAGAGAACTGGAAGGAAAGGCAGCCAAAGGAGGAATTGGCTTTAGGGGTGACCAGTGAGATATACCTGCTGGAGCGCATGCTATGGTGACCAGTGAGCTGAGATAAGGCGGGGCTTAGCAGAGACTTGTAGATGACCTGGAGCCAGTGGGTTTGGCGACGTATGAAGCGAGGGCCAGCCAACGAGAGCGTATAGGTCGCAATGCTGGGTAGTATGTGGGGCTTTGGTGACAAAACGGATGGCACTCTGATAGACTGCATCCAATTTGTTGAGTAGAGTGTTAGAGGCTATTTTGTAAATGACATCGCCGAAGTCGAGGATCGGTAGGGTTGTCAGTTTTACGAGGGTATGTTTGGCAGCATGAGTGAAGGATGCTTTGTTGCGAAGTAGGAAGCCGATTTTTAATTTGGGGATTGGAGATGCTTTAATGTGAGTCTGGAAGGAGAGTTTACAGTCTCTAACCAGACACTTAGGTATTTGTAGTTGTCCACATATTCTAAGTCCGAACTGTCCACTTAGCTAACGTACTCACCAACACCAATCACAGATGTGAACCTGTCTGATGTAATCCATTCATGGTCATCTGGCAATATTGTTGAAATGCACTGTAAGTTTGTGCCAACTTTATGGAAGCCCATTTTACCACCTATTTGCCGGGTGACGTGTGTGTGTGTGTGTTGCACCCATATGCAGACTTCACAACATGGCAACTGGGGGCGGACTACAAACGTGTTGTCACTGGGCAATTGTATAATCCTCAAAAGTGGGCATGTAAGTCATGCATTACCAAATCCTCAAGTAAGTCATGGTGAATTTACTTACAAAACTCAAGTTTTGGACGAGACTGACTTTTATGACAAATTATCCAATTTACACTTTGTAGTGAATTTTGACACTAGAATACATTTTTGACTCCTATATCGATGCCACATTTGCTCTTTAAAGATGGAATCCGCAGTAGGGAAAAACGATGGCACTAGCCGCCCCACCGTCGTTTTTGTTTTGTTGACGAAACAGAGCTGGGGAACGTCAAGGTAATAACAATTGCAATCGGTCCTACATGCTGCTGTTCTATCGTGTGTGCAATGATGTCCGAGGGACTTCGTTGTTTTACTGTAATATCACTAACGGAAGTGGCTGTTAATCCATTTAAGAATTCTAGCTTGAATTTGACCTTCACCTCTCACTGTGTGTGTGTGTGTAGGTTAACGCAGAGAACACCCCCCACTATAAGGTGTTATTCAGTGGTCCTGGCCCCTCCTCTCTCCTAGTGGGATACCTGCCTCAGACCAGGCTGGAACGGGTCACTGGAACCAGGGTAGGAACACGAACATACACTCACTGTGCATTCAACCCCCTTGACTTTTTCCACATTTTGTTGCATTTCAAAGTGGAATTAAAATGGATTTAATTGTCATATTTTGTCAACGGCCTACACAAAATACTCTTGTCAAAGTAGAAATAATGCAAACTTTTTTTTTAATGAATGAAAAATGAAACACTCATATCTTGATTAGATAAGTATTCAACCCCCTGAGCCAATACACGTTAAACACCTTTGGCGGCAATTGCAGCTGTGAGTCTTTTTGGGTAATATCTTAATTTCTTTGCACAGCTGGATTAAACAATATTTGGCAATCATTCTTTTAAAAATTCTTCATGCTCTGTCAAATTGGTCTTGCCATAGATTTTCAAACCAATTTAAGTCATCTGTAACTAGGCCACTCAGGAACATTCAATGTCGTCTTGGTAAGCAAATCCAGTATAGATTTGGGCACGGTTATTGTCCTGCTGAAAGGTGAATTTCCAGTGTGTTGGAAAGCAGACTGAACATGGTTTTCCTCTAGGATTTTGCCTGTGCTACCAGGTTTTCCTCTAGATTAGTGACACAATCTCAAAAGAATCCATTTTAAATTCAGTCTAACACAAAATGTGGAAAAAGTCAAGGGGGTTTAATATTTTCTGAAGGCAAACTGACACACTCAAACATACGTATACACACCTAACCCTAGCTGAACCTGTGTGTGTTCCAGCCGGAGATCCCCACCCTAGAACAGTACTTCACACACTTTGATGGAGAGCGGTTCATCATGCAGCCCTGGCTCCAAGAGATCTTCCCTGAAGACTGACAGACAGGGACCACAAGAGTGTGTGTGTGTCAGTGGGACACCTAACTGGACGGTAGATGTAAAGAAAAGGACAGCTCCTCTCTCTGTTCCCCCCCACAACAAGATCAATTTAATTTCACAGTGATTTAGTGGAGGGGGGAAAAGGCTTTTACACCTTTAGTCACCTACTGCGGAAAAAATGCATTGAAATTATAGGAAGCCTTATTTTATTAGCTGCAAACGGTGATCAGCGTTTACCCACCTACACTGTTTTAACCACTACATCATTGAAGATGTCATACAGTATTTCATACCAGAACAAAATTAAAGACAGAAAATATAATACAGTTCATTATCATAAAGACCTCAAACTTGAATCAAGAACAGCCACATTTACATAATTTATTGACATTCATGTTCATGGACAGAAGCTTTGAGGAAAAGCTTAAATAAATATTATTCTAAACAAAACAATGACTGTCCATCTTTGTCTTCATATCTACAGTGTGATTGTGAGGGAGTGTGTGTTTGCACTGTGCTGACGGGGTAGATGGGTAATGTAGTCTTCAAATCTTCTTCCTGGTTCTGTCTTTGTGTCGGAGGTTAAAGGTGACAAACACACGAGAGGTCGCACTGATGCTAGGCCTGTGTACCCCCTCCCCCATCCTCCCCTCTCCTCCTTCTCTCCCTCCATCTCTCTCCGTGGCCTCTTCCTCTCTGACCAGTAAGGGGTGCCCCAGAGTCTGTCCCAGCATGCTGCTCATCTCAGACGCCTTCAGACGAGCATTCTCTACTGCTGCTACACACACGCTCCGCCTGGACACACACACATTATTATGATAGTATAGTGTGTGTGTGTGTACGTGTGTGTGTGTATGTGTGTTACCTCAATAGGCCGAGACACTCTTCACTGTGGTAGAAGTGAGGTGTGCTGACACACACACTCTTATCCAGCTTCTCCAACAGAACAATACACACTCTCTCCATCTGACCAAAGTCTGAGAACACCACCATCACCTGTAAAAACACACACCCACAGCGGTAAGATTGTTGGGCTAGTAACCGAAAGGTCGCTAGTTTGAATCCCCGAGCTGACATGGTACAAATCTGTCGTTCTGCCCCTGAACAGGCAGTTAACCCACTGTTCCTAGGCCGTCATTGAAAATAAGAATTTGTCCTTAACTGACTTGCCTAGTTAAATAAAGGTTAAATAGAAATACCAATGGTGTTGCTGTTTATATTCAGAACCACATTCCTGTCAAGATTAGAGAGGATCTCATGTTAAATACTGTTGAAGTAATATGTACAAATTAAATGTGTCTTCTGCATTTAACCCAACCCCTCTGAATCAGAGGTGCAGGGGGCTGTCTTAATCGACATAATCTTCAGCGCCCGGGGAACAGGGATAACTGCCTTGCTCAGGATGGCAGATTTATACCTTGTCAGCTTGGGGATTCAATCCAGCAACCTTTCGGTTACTGGCCCAACGCTCTAACCACTAGGCTACCTGCTGGTTACTGGCCCAACGCTCTAACTAACTGCTGGTTACACTAGGCTACCTGCTGCCCCATGGTTACTTGATAATGGTTTATTTTCTGGGTCATTTAAACATTGACTGGCTTTCATTAACTGAATAAAAAAGCTTCAAACTGTAACCAGTGCCTGCAACCTTCAGGTTATCAGTCACCCAACCTACTAGGGTAGTTACAAAACAGCACAGGAATTAAATAATCAAATGTATGTATTTATGACATCTTTACTAATGCTGCAGAAATTTCCTTGAAAGCAGTATCCAGATCCATAGGATGTAGTGATCACAATATAGTAGCCATATCTAGGAAAACCACAGTTACAAAGGCTTGGCCTAATATGGTGTATAGGAGGTCATACAATGTGTTTTGTTGTGATTCCTATGTTGTTGATGTAAATAATATGTTGGTCTGTGGTGTGTAGTGAGGAATAAACAGACGCTGCACTTGACACATTTATGAAATTGCTTATTCCAGTTACTAATAAGCATGCACCCATTAAGAAAACGACTGTTAAACTGTTAAATCTCCATGGATTGATGAGGAATTAAAGAATTGTATGGTTGAGAGAGATGAGGCAAAACTAATGGCAAATAAGTCTGGCTGCACAACAGATTGGCAAAGGTATTGCAAATTGAGAGTCATGTGACTAAACTGAATAAAAAGAAGAAACTACACTATGAAACAAAGATGAATGACAATTATGAAAGACAAGAATTGTAATTTTACATTCCGTTAGTGTGGAAGAGGTGAAAAAAATAGTCTATCAACAATGAAAAGCCACCGGGGTCTGACAACTTGGATGTAAAATTACTGAGGATAATAGCGGACGATATTGTCACTTCTATTTGCCACTTCTTCAATTTAAGCCTACGTGTGTGCCCTCAGGCTCGGAAGGAATAGTAAGAATAAGAATAGTAAAGCCCACTTTACTGACTCAAATAGCCGACCAATCAGCCTGTTAGTAAACTTTTGGAAAAAATTGTGTTTGACCAGATACAATGGTATTTTACAGTAAACAAATTGACAAACTTTCAGCATGCTTATAGGGAAGGACATTCAACAAGCACAGCACTTACACAAATGACTGATTGGCTGAGAGAATACGATAATAAAAATACTTCAGTGTGGCTTTTGACATTATCGATCATAGTCTGCTGCAGGAAAAAATGTTTGTGTTATGGCTTTACACCCCCTGCTATAATGTGGATAAAGAGTTAACTATCTAACCGAACACAGAGGGTGTTCTTTAATGGAAACCTCTCCAACATAATCTGGGTAGAATCAGGAATTCCCCAGGGCAGCTGTCTAGGCCCATAACTTTTTTCAATCTTTACTAATGACATGCTACTTAATTAAAGCCAGTGTGTCTATGTATGTGGATGACTCAACACTATACGTCAGCTACTATGCCAAGAGTGTGCAAAGTGGTCATCAAGGGTGGTTACTTTGAAGAATCTCAAATATAAAATATATTTTGTTTTGTTTAACACTTTTTTGGTTACTACATGATTCCATAAGTGTTATTTCATAGTTTTGATGTCTTCACTATTAATTATACAATGCAGAAAATAGTAAAAATAAAGAAAAACCCTTGAATGAGTAGGTGTGTCCAAACTTTTGACTGGTACTGTACTTAAATGTTTTTTGCATATCCCAACTCCTCCTGAGAATGGGGCCAGGGTCAGCCATTATCAGCGGTGACCTTGGCGCAGTTTGTGATAAGTGCCTTGCTCAAGGGCACAACGACATTTACCTTATTGGCTCAGATTTTTTTTGTGTGATTTGTTTTTAACTAGGCAAGAACCAATTCTTATTTACAACGATGGCCTAAGAACAGTGGGTTAACTGCCTCGTTCAGTGGCAGAACAACATATTTTTACCTTGTCAGCTCAGGGATTAGCAATCTAGCAACCTTTTGGTTACTGACCCAACGCTCTAACCACTAGGTTACCTGCCGCCCCTATCTTGTCTATAAATGTGTTGCTACCACTGTATCATCAAAGGTATTATCTCAGTGAGTTTCAGAGATAGTCAGAATATGAAAGTCATCTGTTACTAGCAAATTATTGATTTCATGCAGTGGTGTAAAGTATTTAAGTAGATTTTTTTTTTTACCTTTATTTAACTAGGCAAGTCAGTTAAGAACAAATTCTTATTTTCAATGACGGCCTAGGAACAGTGGGTTAACTGCCTGTTCAGGGGCAGAACGGGGGTTTTCAACCTTCCTTTACTTTGTATATTTTTGATTACTTTTACTTCATTACATTCCAAAAGAAAATGTACTTTTTACTCCATAAATTTTCCCTGACACCCAAAAGTACTCGTTGAATTTTGAATGCTTGGCAGGACAGGAAAATTGCCTAATTCACACATTTATCAAGAGAACGAGCACATCCCTGGTCATCCCTACTGCCTCTGATCTGGCAGACTCACTAAAAACATACGTTGTTTGTAAATTATGTCTGGAGCATGCCCCTGGCTATCTGTTAAAAAGAAGAAAATGATGCCATCTGGTTTGCTTTATATAAGGAATTAGAAATTATTTTACTCTTACTTTTGATAAAGTATATTTTAGTAATTACATGTACTTTTGATACTTAAGTATATTTAAAACCAAATACTTTTAGACTTAATTAATATTTTACAGGGTGACTCACTTTTACTTGAGTAATTTTCTATTAAGGTATCTTTACTTTTACTCAAGTATGACAATTGGTTACTTTTTCCACCACGAATTTCATGAACCTTGTTTCTTAGGCTACATATGTTAACGTGGGCTATTTTTTGAGCACTTTTCTTCCGGGATGCTTACTTGTTTTTATTGCTTTACTGGGAAGCTTAGCAGAAGTAGATATGCTCATGTTATTTATGTTAGTGCAGGGTGAGCTGCACATGATTGATACTATTTGCTGGACTTCTCACAGTAGGCATGGACTAGAATATAATTCCCAACACTTCATAGACCAGTCTCCATTCCTTTCCCATGTTAATGCATGTTCTACTTCAGTCTGTACATACAAGTTTAGGGATTTCAGCACAGGGAACCTACCAGAGCCTCCATGTGGTACAGGTCATCAGCTCTGTAGATGTGTCTCGTCACCGTCAACTCTTCCCCCTGCAGGGTGAGAGGAGAAGAAGAAGAGTGGAGAGGAGGGAGGAGAGACATCTTCAAACATCCTACTTAATAGTGATTAGACAGTTGTGTCAGTCAGTCAGTGTGCTGACTGTATGTTTGCCCTGTGACTGTCTGTCAATGTCACTGACATTGCATTACACCAGTTGCCCACCTCCTGTCCTCCAGTACCCCCAACAATCCTGCACACATTTTAGTTGTATCCGCAGACGATTCAACTCATTGAGGGCTTTTGATGATTAGTTGACAAGTTGAATCAGGTGTGCTTGTCTGGGGCTACAAAACAAATTGTGCTTTTGGGGGTACTGGAGGCCTGGAGTTGAAATACAGAATTACACAGCTGGGATATGAAATTACCTATCCAACCAATAGCAATAGATATCCCATTGAATTGTTTTAGGCCTATATGCCAATATATCCATATTAAAAGTTATTTGAACTAATATAATTAGGAATTATAATACTAGAATAGACATGATCCTTCATATGGTGGGATAAAGGTCAGACATTTTGGTCATTGTTTTGTATTTATTAGGATCCCCAATTAGCTGGTGCCGGGGTCCAAAACAACAAAAAAACATTGAGTTGGTCAACTCTGGTTTGCCAGTGCTGTGATAAGATATGTGTAAAATAATGAATTTGAAGAATGTATGTTTGTTAGCTTACGAGGCAGACAGTTTTAGAGGAATGATTCCATAGATTTATTTTTATAATTAACTGCCAATATGCCAATATTCCATTCAAACAATGCAGTCAATCCACACCCATACATACACTGGAGGAAATCAGTTGATTGTAGAACTTAGACAAGTTGTAAATGCAACAAGTACTTGTATCAAATACTTGTAACAAGCACCTGTATCAAGTACTCATAAGAAATACTTGTATCATACAATAGCACTGACAGCTTTCCAAGAACTAAAATGTATACATTTATGGTCTGTTTACATATTTTAGAGGATATACAGAACATTTGTAAAAACACTTATAAACTGTATTTAGAATTGTATGACTATTCTAGGTTGACAATTCTATTACACCAGTACTGATATATCACATGCCTTACTTTTATTTTTCTGCATAAATATAATCAGGAATACGTCTCTACTGCCATTCATTCCAATTACTGTTTTGGATTCGTCCCTGAACAATATGGCTGCCATTTTCAAAGCCTTTCTGGAACTTTAAAGGCTTTATGACATAGCCCATCTAATAATGTAATAGGATGTCTATGGTTGTATGAACTCTAAGTTACCTTGACATGGTGTTGTCTCAGGGTCTGTAGAATGTACTCTACTCTCCTCGAGATGCTGTTGGTGACGTCGTTCACCGACTCCTTGCTGCTTTTGAAACTAACGGAAACAGTAGCGCGGTCGGCTGGGCACGACAACTCTGCGCTCCCAGTCACCTGGACCTCTCGCGCGCTGTTCTGGGTTCGCTGAACGGTAACCGTGGGTCCCCCCATCCCTGGTTCGTTTTCGTCCCGGTAAATATCTCCCGCGGTGGGTAATAAAGCAGCGAAAACTCTAGACGGACTGATAGCCATGGCGGAACACAAATTAAACTCGCTGCTATGGTAACTAAAGCGGGTGTAGGGATGTGTAGTTCATATGTAGATCCTTCTGCGAAGAACTACATGTTCCAAGACAGATGGAACGGGAGGTTTACAAATTTAGCTGACATATTTTCTTTGTCAAAAATGTCAATTTTGTACACATTTTAATGTATACAAATTGTAAGATTTGCTGAGATTTTGTATAAAGCTTGTTACAAATGTTAGACTATTAGAGTGACTGATAAGACAATAGGCTTTACATTGTAGTATGATTTATTATGCTTTTGGGTTATTTAGCCCATATTTCAGATGTTAAGCACTATATTCCCAGTCCCCCAGAACGTTTCTAATAAAGACAGACAGGCTTTTACCTTTTTAAAATAGCCCGCCCAAAAATTTACCAGAGTATTGATGTGGTAGGCCAAACCAGTAACCCAAAGTAAGGTAGGGTACCTTTTCCATCGGCTTCGGAATGAATCAGTAAAGCTGAGGGGATTTCCATTCCTAGCTATTAATTAATAATAACATATGACAAGTCTATTTCTTACAATAGCAATTTAAAAGAAGAATATATATATTTTTATGGACCCATGTCACTTGAAATAAGCTTTAATAATAGATCTGTCGTAAGCTATGCTACAGCTTTTTTAAAGGCTTCAGATCCCCCCCCCCCCTTTTTTTGTTGAAATGTTATCAAACAATAAATAAAATAACCAATTGATAATGGAAATTAACTATAAAATCATTAGGATTATTTTTACCTACATAATGTTGTTTGTATATCAGTAGGAGGGTACTGGAGGTGCTGCTGCATATGTGATGCAGTCATATGATAATAGTATTTGGTCTAATGATTATGGCAGGGGTCAAAGACGGGCAGTTGAGAGAGAGAGAGAGCACCGCCCATGTTGAGGCAGTTTAAGGACAAATAGGTCATCGGGTAAGAATTTTGTGTTATAAGGCACTATCAGTTCAACTCCTCATCTTTGCTGACTGTAGCCCAAGTGCTATAACACAGAGGTTAAAGTTCTTGTCATATTTTCCATCATATTTTGAATGTAACTGAATTATTTTATGAATTAATACTGCAATTAAATTGTGTAACCAAGTAAGAAGTGTCAGGACTCCTTGACTCCTTTTTTAAAAGTTAATTGGGTATAATTGTTTTATTTATTCAAGACCATGTACTAGCCAAGCCTGGTGATAGAATAATGGGTTTTGACATTTCAATGTAGTTAAAGAAGGGGTGTAGCTGTGACTTTCTAAACTGTTAAGAGTAAGAACACAGTTTAAATTAATATACAATATATTGGCATGCCTGGCAGACATCTCAGCTCGGATGTTGGCCCACCACCTCAAGCTCAACAAAACAGAGCTGCTCTTCATCCCGGGGAAGGCCTGCCCTCTCCAAGACCTCTCCATTACGGTTGACAACTCCACGGTGTCCCCCTCCCAGAGTACCAAGACTCTTAGTGTGACCCTGGACAACACCCTGTCATTCTCTTCAAATATCAAAGCAGTGACTCGCCCCTGCAATTCCATGCTCTAGAAATCCTTACAGTATGACCTTACCTCACACAGGAAGCAACACAGTTCCTAATCCAGGCACTTGTCAACACCCATCTAGACAACTGCAACTCAATGTTGGCTAGGCTCCCTGCTTGTGCCATCAAACCACAGCAAGTTATCCAGAATGCCGCAGCCAACCTGGTGTTCAACATTTATAAGTTCTCCCATGTCACCCCCGAGCACTCTGTTCCGCCACCTCTGGTCTCTTGGCCCTCCCGAGTCCCACCCCTATGGGAGGGCAGCTCCCATAGGGGCAGCTCGGTAAAGTCTGGACAGCCATGTCCCTGCCCATGTTCCAAGTACATCTGAAACCCCTACTTCTTTGAAGAGTATCTTAAGTAACTCTCACAGCACTTGTCTTTTCCCACTAGCACTGACTTTGCTGATAAATACTTTGTTGAAGGAAAATGTACTTGATATGATTGTGATGTGTTATTGTCTAACCTAGCAATCTTAAAATGATTGCACTAATTGTTAGTTGCTCTGGATTAGAGCGTCTGCTAAATGACTCAAATTAAAAATATATATAAATAAAAAGAGGTCCGGATCAGGATGAAAACAGGACCCACACTCAGGGAAAGTTCCGGAGGAAACTATTAACAATTCACCTTATTTGAACTATGTAATGCTAATCCTTAAAATAATCAAAAAACATTTTTCTCATGTACTAAAAGTGACACCAAGGATAATTTAGCTATTTGATAGAGAATTTTCAGATCCCTTGATTTATAAAAAAAAAATATATAAAAATAATTATTTAATTAACATTTTTTAGGCCTTACTGCTATTAGCCCGTACAAACGCATTGAATAACATATTTACTACATGGAACAACAGATAGTCCCAAAAACAAATCTGAAGGATGTTTGTTCTGAAGTGTCTATCCGATATCTGAGAAGTTTTAGAAAGATCAGGAAACATTTCTTATTTTTGTACATGTAATTAACCCCTTATTTTTGGCACTAAACAGTCTCCATGTTTCCATTCATGGGGTTCTGGGGGACCTATAGACGAGTCTTGTGAGGCATGTGGTTGTCTTAGAGCAAAGGAAACTGACATGTACGTGTTCGTGAGAGTTTCACCTTCCCACAGAGTCCAAACTGTTCGGACACTACAGACAGAAGTTGGCAGATCAGCTGTATCAACTTCAGACAATTCCTGATTCCCAAGATGCTTGTGGGGGTTGTGTCCATAGAGGGGTCATAATAGTTTGTAGGCCAAACCGTTTGGACGCTACGGACAATTTTGTGAGAAGACCAATTTTTGGGGATATCTTATGGTCTGACAGACACCATGAGTTTGTTTCCCCACCAGCATTGTACCAGTCAAATGTTTGGACACACCTACTCATTCAAGGGTTTTTCTTTATTTGGACTATTTTCTACACTGTAGAATAATAGTGAAGAGATCAAAACTATTAAATTACACATATGGAATAATGTAGTAACCAAAAAGTGTTAAACAAATCAAAATATATTTTATAATTTAGATTCTTCAAAGTAGCCAACGTTTGCCTTGCAAGAGCATGAGGTGTCTGTGTGTGTCCCTTTCCTCTTCTTCTTCTCCTCCTATTCCTCCCCTTCTCCTCCCTGTTATTTATAGCACACTCAATCCTAGGAAACCGTGTGTGTGTGTATATATATATATATAGCAGGTCTGTGTGTGATTAGATAGACTATATATACCCAAGTATGTGGACACCCCCTCAAACTAGTGGATTCGGCTATTTCTGTCCTCGGTTGCAACACTTACTACAATGTTCCAAACTGCCTCTGTAAGCCATGTCAGCACAATAACTGTTCGCCTGGAGCTTCATAAAATGGGTTTCCATGGCCAAGCTGCCACACACAAGGCTAGATCACCATCCGCAATTTCAAGCGTCGGCTGGAGTGGTGTAAAGCTTGCCAGCATTGGAGCAGTGGAAACGCGTTCTCTGGAGTGATGAATCATGCTTCACCATCTGGAGGATGAGGAGAGGTTATCAGCCTGGGGCAGGAGGAGACTGTGGGCAGAAAGACAGGTGTGGTTACTTAGACCTCAGTGGCTGGGTGGGTGGGTGTGGAATAATTAGGTTTTGTGTGTAGTAATGGAGGTATTGCCTTCTGTCTCTCTAGCCTGACTCTGTAAACAGAAATAAATAAAGAGCCAACCCAGGCAACTTCCCTCTCCCTCCCTCACCTCATCCCCCTCTTCTCCTCTCTACCTCCCCCTCTCCTCTCCCTCTCCTCCTTCCAGACTGGGTGTGTAATATAGGCAACCCATTGCGTATGACTACCTCAAAACTAAAACAACTGTTACATCTAATCCTAATCAGATACTGCTGACATGGCACTGACACACAACACACAAACACACCTCTGAACCTGCAGGACTAGCAGGTGCGTGTGTGTCAGAGCTATGATTGGCTGAGAGCGGTCTGTCAAAGAGGTCAGCAGGTCAATGTTTATGAAGCCACGCTTCATTACCTTAGATGAGATTGAACACAAACCTCTCTATTCTTCCTCCCTATATACGTCCCTCTCCTCTCCACCCCGCTCTAGCCCTCTCCATCTCTCCCTGTGTTTTAAGGCCTGGTTGGGTTTCAGGGTTCTATTAACAGTTCAAAGGCAGTGTTTAACTACAGAAATTGGAACTAGCCTGCACCAACACAGCTCTAATGAGTACACACACGTTCCCCTCATGGCTCTGTCGCTCATGGCCCCCCACCACCATTTTCTCAGTTTTGAATTGTTGTTGGAAGAGATCAGATCAGGCAGTGTATCATGTTATATTTGTCCACCAGTTTTATTTAATGGAGGTTTTGGGTACATGGTTTCTGCAAGCAACCAGTGTCAGGCAATAATAGCATATTCATGGTGACTTGTGTGGACCCCAACCTACTCTGGATGGATGGATGGGTGTATGTGTTACGTACGCCTCTTGGAGGAGAGAACACAACACCCTGCTACATCACATTAGATGGCTGTAACTATAAGAGGCCTCTGCACTTCACATGAGATGGCTGTAACTATAAGAGGCCTCTCTGCACTTCACATTAGATGGCTGTAACTATAAGAGGCCTCTCTGCACTTCACATTAGATGGCTGTAACTATAAGAGGCCTCTCTGCACTTCACATTAGATGGCTGTAACTATAAGAGGCCTCTCTGCACTTCACATGAGATGGCTGTAACTATAAGAGGCCTCTCTGCACTTCGCATTAGATGGCTGTAACTATAAGAGGCCTCTCTGCACTTCACATTAGATGGCTGTAACTATAAGAGGCCTCACTGCACTTCACCTGAGATGGCTGTAACTATAAGAGGCCTCTCTGCACTTCACATTAGATGGCTGTAACTATAAGAGGCCTCTCTGCACTTCACATTAGATGGCTGTAACTATAAGAGGCCTCACTGCACTTCACCTGAGATGGCTGTAACTATAAGAAGCATCTCTGCACTGCGATTTTATGAACTGCTCAGAAGTCTTATGGCTTGGAGGTAGAAGCTGTTGAGGAGCCTTTTGGTCCTAGACTTGGCCCTCCAGTACCGCTTACCGTGCGGTAGCAGAGAAAACAGTCTATAACTTGGGTGACTGGAGTCTCTGACAATCTTATGGGCTTTCCTCTGACACCCCCTGTTATATAGAGGACTAAGTACACACCCCTGAGGGGCCCCAGTGTTAAGGATCAGCGTGGCAGACGTGTTGTTGCCTACTCTTACCACCTGGGGGCGGCCTGTCAGGAAGTCCAGGATCCAGTTGCAGAGGGAGGTGAGTTGTTTTTTGGGTATCTGTACTTTACTAATTATATTTTGACTACTTTTACTTCACTACATTCCTAAAGAAAATAATATACTTTTTACTCCATACATTTCCCTTAACACCCAAAAGTACTTGTTACATTTTGAATGCTTAGCAGGACAGGGAAAATGTCTAATTCACACACTTAAAGAGAAAATCTCTGGTCATCCCGACTGCATCTGATCTGGTGGACTCACTAAACACAAATACTTTGTTTGTAAATTATGTCGGAGTGTTGGAGTATGCCCCTGGTTATCCGTAAATTAAAAAAAACAAGAAAATAATGCTGTCTGGTTTGCTTAATATAAGGAATATGAAATGATTTATACTTTTACTTTTGATACTTAAGTATATTTGAGCAATTACATGTACTTTGATACTTAAGTATATTTAAAACCATTTTTTTAAAACAACTTTTACTTAAGTAGGATTTTACTGGGTGACTTTCACTTTACTTGAGTCATTTTCTAAGATAGCTTTACTTTTACTCAAGTATGACAATTTGGTACTTCTTCCACTTTTTCATGGCACTGTATATATGGGCCTACTTCTTTAGTTAATTTTGAGAGATGCTGGTATCCATCTCTGCAATTATCTGAAATTTGGTCAAACATCATATAGGCCAGTGATGAAGCAAATCAAATCAAATCAAACAGCATGCACCAGAGATTTAAATATACGTTTCTTTCTTTTAGAACTCTTTCCCTACACCTTTATACCGTCTCCTTCCTGATGCCTGCAGGGCAGGCTGCCTCCCTGCTGCTCCTTTGTCTCTACTTCCCTCAACTTAATTGCCTTGCTGAGGCTCAACTAATTCAGTCTGAAGGAGACAAATTACTTCCTGCAGGGGCGTTTCTCAAACAATAAAATTGTCGCTAGACAGAGATTATCTCTGTTTGCGTCCCAAATGACTGCCTATTCCATAGTGTGCTGCTTTTGACCAGAGCCCTATGGGCCATGCCCTGAACAAAAGTAGTGCACTATATAGGGAAGGGGTATTCAACTCTGACCCTACGAGGTCTGGAGCCTGCTGGTTTTCTGTTCTACCTGATACTTAATTGCACCCACCTGGTGCTAAATCAGTCCATGATTAGAAGGGGGAAAAAATGGAAAAGCAGTGGAACTGGCTTCGAGGTCCAGAGTTGCGTTTGAGGGATATAGGGAACAGGGTGCCATTTGGGATGAACACTTAGTGTGTTCATATGCAACACAACACCCACTGCAAACTAAATTAATGACCTGACATTTCTTACCATGATAATTATATTTTCTGGGGAAAAAGAACGTCACCAATATTGCTGCCGGATGGTGAAAAGAACATGAACGTAAATTATGAACCACTTGCAAAGGTAGGCCTTTTTGTTTGTCAATGATCTGATCTGTTTATTAAAATGTGTAGATACCCTAGACAAATGGACATTTACACAATATAATATATTAGACATATACCAGAGAGAGAGCGTGAGAGAGATCCCTATAATAAAAGTACTGTAAATCTTTTTGTGTCCTTGTTTTAGCATTAATCCTCTTATTTGTCCTTAAGATCTGCAAAGGCTTTTTTCACCATGAGGAACTGTGACTCTCTGTGAGAACGTTTCAGCTTGGCCCTGCGGTTCTGGACCAAATCTGTGGAGAACAGTGCATATAGAGCTCTTTAGAACAACCTTTGTGGTGTAAATAGTTTACCGTAAATGTATCAACTAAAACAATGTTTTTGTATAAGACTATCCAGTAATTACTCTGCTAACAACATTTTATTAGCATGTTGTTACTTTATAATTCCGTAATTGCTTAATTGCATAGTTGAGTTCAGATGAATAAATAACAGTCCCTATTTCACTTCTGTATTCTATTACAACGCAATAAGTAATGTGCTACTTAATAACTATTCAACATCAATTACAGTGCAACTACACATGTATAAGAACACCCTTAAGTGTTACTAGTTTATAATGCCTACCTGTATTCTGTCCTCTAGTTGCAGTCTCTGTGCCAATTCTTCTCTGATGCCAATACCCGGGTAGGAGTTGATGAGGAACACACTCTCCAGTCCCTCAATCTGCATGGAGCCCAAGAAGATATATCAATCATACAATCAAATTGTATTTTTGTTATTTTCACAAAAACATCTGTCATGAAGTGAATAACAGTAACTATCACAGCACCCAAAAAAATGTGAAAACATAGGCCTACAGGATATGTCAATGAGATGTAAATCAGAAATGCTTTTTAAAAGTTGACTTATAATATCTCTATCAATCAATATTTTGTTAGTGGAATGTTATGTCACTCACTACACATGGGACCTATATGCCATTGGGCACAGTTGTGTGTAAAATTTAGAGAAACACTCTTTTCACACCACTTCCACACAGAAGTGAGATTTTTATAGAAGGTATTAGCTGAATTTACGCAGCAGGTTATGAGAATTAACGTCGGATGTTAGGAGACTGGTGTTAACGTTAGGGAAACGAGTCGGGGTTAAAGCGTCTGTTGCCATTTGAAAATGTTCAGAATAGATCGTGCATATATTAGGAATGGATTTTGGTCTTCGTAGAGGGTTTTTTTCTCGAGGCAAGCCGAAGTTTGGAACCGAAGTCTATGCTCTTTCGTCGGTCATTGGTCAACAGTAGGGATTATTCAATTAAGTGTTTGTTGTCATTCAATGATAGACGACTTGTTTTCATGCACATTTTTTTCACTTGAGAAATACTGCACCAAACATCGTAGTTTGATGTAAATTGTGCGACTAAGATCTCTTAGGCAAAAATGTATGACAGTTCTCGAATGATCTTATTAACTAGATTCATTTTTAGTATTTTGAGGAAGTGTATACTGGCTACAGCGTCTCAAGATGGACAAACAGCACTATTGCCGCTTTTTATCGTTTTTCAGTGTTATTTTAAGGGAGTATGCTAGGAGCCAGCCAAACCGAAGCCTTTCGCGAAAATCGCTTTGTATCAAAGTGTCATGAAAAATGTGCCTAAAAGTGTATTTTTACCTGCGCACTACTGAATGCCGTCCGCGGCCTGCGCCCGATGTACCAATTCAATGTTCTCCTGTGGGACTCTGTAAAGTGTTTACAGTTGAGTTTATGTTCCTCTTCTTTTCTCTTAATCTCCGACGAAGACTTCGATGATCCTTTTACTGTAATGTGACTTCTCTGTTGGGTTGTTTCCAACTCTGAAATCCAGACAGAACCCAATATAACTCAACAGACAATGACAGCAGGTTTTGTCTACAAAGAAATCATGGCGACAATGTAAATAAATAATATTTGACCTGTCCATGGTCGATACAGCTTCAGGGACACATTGCGTAGTTCTTGCCTGTCCAAGTCCAACCCAAGGATTCTGTCTATGGTGAAAACTGGCCGTGCGTCAACCTGCCGGATCTGGCAACTAACTGTAGATATAGCCATAGTGTCAACCAACTATCTTCTGGAAGCTGTCCGCTCATGTTACGATTTCTAACGATTCTGGGATTTATATACGTCACTAAATAAAACCGGAGGTTCTTAAAATTTAGCATATGAATTGGAGACCCCTATTCGGATTTTGGGGGTTGCAAACAGACCAAGGCATAAAGGTATTATCTCTTTGGGCAAATTATTCCGTTTCTAATTGTATCACTTTAACGAAACACCAGTGCCATTCTTTTCATTAAAACTAGCAAGGTTGAAAATCAAACCCATTCCCACTTTTAGCCTATATTGTCATTATGCGGGGCCAGTCAAGTAACCATTTTGTATTTTTTGCCATGGAAATATAAACGAATAACAATCCTCCAATACTATCAGGTTTAATCCTGATGAATGTTCCCTCTTCCTGCCGTTGTGATGCATATAGGACAGTGACTTATGTTGGGGCCAAACAAAAGCCGTCGTCACAGCACCAGGTTGACATGTTGCTGGAAATCCGCGTGTAATCATTGTTCTTCCTCGGTTCGACCGATTAAGAGCAGATTAGTGCTCTCTTTAGCGAACAGAACAACGGGAGCTTTAAACGAATAGCACACTTGTTTACTTTTCTCCTTGAATGGAATGGATAGGATTCGGACCCACGAGACGTCCTCAATGCGCACGGGCGCGCCCAATACTTTTGTTCAGACTATAAAAGTAGTCTTCTATTGTACGAAATTCTATACTTGTTTTTACAGTCACCCTTTAGTCTCGAGACACACACACAACCTAGGAGTTCTAAAATAAGACCGCCTTGAATTAGTGTACCTTTATTGTTGAAAAGCTATTTAAGACTGCAACAGTAATCACTGAAGTATAGAGTAAACATGATCCTATTTCCCCCTGCATCAATAATTAAAGTGCAGTCCCCCCTATTAACGTCTCAGTAACAGTTCCTAACTACTCTTTAAACACCTTTCCCCAAAATGATAACGTAGACAACTTTCATTACCAGTAATATGTCAAATCAATACCACTTTGTTGATATGATAGTTTTCCCTGCATCATGTCACTGCAGCATGTGTTCACTATGAGTTGATGAGTGATAAACTTAGAGCTCAACACAAACTTACATAGCAATGGGTTAAGGGTGAGGAACATTTCAGACAAACTGTTCAATAGCATACATACTGTATGTAGTGCATTTCTTTGTACAGAAATCTGAGAAAAACACAAACCATTTCAAAACATAAAATCGATTAACACACATAATGGAGAAAAACAAACAGTTCATAGATCCCATTTTTCCTTTTAAAAGGCAATGCCCTGATTTAGCACTTTTGTATTATAGCGTTGTTCTTTGTTCCAACCAATGAGACGAATACATTACACCTCAGGTACAAGGTCTGTTGGGCGATGGCAAGTAGTCTGATCCATTGAACGAGAAACCATTATTGGTGTTTGGGGTTAAATGATTAGAGATCTAAATTCTCATCTTGAAACCAAACACACTCAAACGGTTAATTGAAAGGGAAAATATTCATTATAGAAGAAAAAAAAGGAGTGGCAATTAGGTATCTTGAATGATGGGATCCAAAGCACATGCAAGTGTGTTAGCTGAATGGAAGACAACATGTATATGGTTTACATAAACAGGTATTTTATAAATGTCATTACAGTATTAACATGTGCAATGTCTTCCCTTCCCCAACAAATTCATACACTCTGTTTTCTAGTATGCCATGGTATTCAGTTACCCTGATTAGAAAATAAGAAAAACATTTTAAAAGCTTAAAAGCATTAATCATCTCCTTCTACATTTCCTCTGAATACAAGTACCAGTATATAATACATGATTTACATATGGAGGATGAGAAAGATCCGGAAGGATTCTTTGAGTGTTCAGTCATTCACACACACACACATTTATTTCCCCTCTTCTTTTGTTAGTTTAGTGGGGTCTTAATCCCTCTTTGTTTAATGTTATAAAGTCTATTTGCAGTGCAACTCCTCTGTAAAACAATGTAGGTGCCAGAGAAAAGCCCATAGAGGCTAAGCCGAGGCCCAGGGTTGAGGAGCCAAGGAACCAACTCCCGCTCTAACTGCATTTTCACCGGATAGTACTTGGTAGTAAGACATCGCCAAGCTTGTTCAGTTGTCTGTTCAGAAAAGAACATTGGCTCAACATAGGTGACTTTAACATTTACTTAACGAGGCAAGTCAATTAAGAACAAATTCTTATTTACAGTAACGGCCTACCCCGGCCAAACCCTAATCCGGAAGACGCTGGGCCAATTGTGCCTGCCCTATGGACCAAAAATCACACAAACAATTGCTCAAAGTCTTCTCACGTCGTCTCCTTCCATTGAAGATGATCGATTTCCGGTAGTTTGATGGTCCAAAGTAGTATCTGATGAAAGCTCTTTCCCTTCCATTCTCTTAGGCATCCGACTCTCCCTTCTCCCGCCCCTGCTGTCCTGCATCACTGTCCTCTGATTGGCTTTTGCTCAGCACCAGGAACTGCCCATCAGCGCTAGGAGCAGAGGGGGTGGGGCGACTGGAGGCTGCGATTAAACGGCTCTGTTCCTCCAGGTCCTGTGGGTTCATTCAAATTAATTGACTCATCAATGAATCATTCAGTTTACTGTAACATGAGTGAACACAGAGGGTAATACAGTTATGATTATAGACCAAACACTGATCAAGATAGGCATTGATCTACAAGTCAACAAGAATAGGATAAGTACTAGATTGTTAATCCTTTTGGTACGGAAATGTATTGATTTGCTGGGACACTGACGCTACCTTTTCAATCTGTTTCTGTTTACTCAGCTCCTCCTGCTGTTTCTCCTTGGCCTTGTCCTGCTCCTCCTTCTTCTCTGTAGCTTTGCGATCCTGAATCAGATTTTTTTTTTGTCAAGGTCCCACATGAGTAGCTAAGATTCATCTTAAAATCTTAAGAAATTAATTCCACTAAAACAGAGAGTCTCACATGTCTTACCATCTCTGAGTGGAAAGCGATCTGTTTGGCCAGCCCAACACTGTCACATATCTGAAAGGAGAACAACACAACATGCAATCAGAGATAAAAAATAAACTAACAGAGGGAACAGTAGACACATGCAAATGTCTTCCTTTTGTCACAACATGAAAACTATAAACCGTTTTAACTGATAGTGCCATCACTATACAGACACAATATGCTTATTCCTGGAGTCAGGACTTGTTCCAAACCATGAAAACACATTTGCATGTGTGGCTGACCAGGAAAAACTCCAGGCCCTAGTTATATCATGTAACTACTGGCCCTACCAACACATGTTAGAACAAAGGCTACACAGCAGAGCAGAACTTACCTTCTCCCCATCATTGTTGGACTCAAAGATATAGCAGACGGTGACAGGTCGCCCGTCCACCCTGCCTTCTGCAGTCTGCAGGACGAATCCAAACAGACGCTTGTTCTCCTGGTGGGATGAACACACCACCACACTGGAAAGAGGGAACTGGGGGAGGGGAGAATTAAAACAAGAAGTCATGTCGAATGTTGAGTGTAGACAGGTGTTGTGTCAGTGATGATAGGTCAATAGCCCCTAGACAGGTGTTGTGTCAGTGATGATAGGTCAATAGCCCCTAGACAGGTGTTGTGTCAGTGATGATAGGTCAATAGCCCCTAGACAGGTGTTGTGTCAGTGATGATAGGTCAATAGCCCCTAGACAGGTGTTGTGTCAGTGATGATAGGTCAATAGCCCCTAGACAGGTGTTGTGTCAGTGATGATAGGTCAATAGCCCCTAGACAGGTGTTGTGTCAGTGATGATAGGTCAATAGCCCCTAGACAGGTGATGATTGATTTGACCTACCAGTAATGCTACTGAGGAAATTATATAATTATCAGTGAATAGAATGACAAACAGAAACATGTTCTAGTGGAGGTAGTGTGAGTTGGAGGACCTACCCTCAGCCGTGTGACTTGTGTCTGAGGATCGATGAGCCTGAAAACCACAAAACATCACACACAGGCAAATCTATTGACTGTAAGAGCATGTTTTTAATTATGTCACATTTATAAAATAAAAACGCATGCACATTACTCAAAGAGCATTGGTCTCACTTGAGGCAGTCGCAGGTGACCAGCAGGTGAGACTCAGTCATCCTGAAGATGTTATGTATGGCCCTGGCTGCTAGGATCTGTCTCATGGTCTCATAGATGACGTCAGAGCTGTCTGCATTCTTCACCTCCATAGAACCCAGGAAACGCACAATGAACAGCTGGTGCAGGATGGAGTCTGGATGGACACACAGACAGAGAGAGAGAGAGAGGGGGGGTGACACACACATACAGCAAGACAGACCTGACAGACAGACAGACAGACAGAGAGAGAGAGAGAGAGAGAGGGGGGGGGGTGACACACACATACAGCAAGACAGACCTGACAGACAGACAGACAGACAGACAGACAGAGAGAGAGAGAGAGGGGGTGACACACACATACAGCAAGACAGACCTGACAGATAGATAGACAGACAGAGAGAGAGAGAGGGGGGGGGTGACACACACAGACAGACAGACAGACCTGACAGACAGACAGACCTGACAGACAGACCTGACAGACAGACAGACAGACAGACAGACAGACAGACAGACAGACCTGACAGACAGACAGACAGACAGACAGACCTGACAGACAGACAGACAGACAGACAGACAGACAGACAGACAGACAGACAGACCTGACAGACAGACAGACCTGACAGACAGACAGACAGACCTGACAGACAGACAGACAGACAGACAGACAGACAGACAGAGACACTACCTTCACTCTCCTCAGGTGGAGTGTCTCCTGATTCCCCAAACGGGTTGGTCCTTCTTTCAGAAACGGGGAGAAAAGAAACACAAAAATATGAATTAATATGACTGTTTCCGTTTCAATACAGCTTGAACGAGGGGCGCAACTTTCTATAATTGCATTTTTATTATTGGAATGTGATATGAAACGAGGCAACGGGGTGCTTTAGAACCATGTGGATGCCTCCGAGGGGTTGGGTATGCTGTTTGGAGTGTTTATCCAACTGTACAATTAAAATAAATAACTTATCCCCCCCCCCACTTCTAAAACCAAAGTTTCACCCCTAGCTTGAACATATACCAGGGTCTCGTCCCGCCTATACACCGTTTGGGAAACCCTGGTTAGTTAGTACCGACCTGCCCTGTCCCGCAGCCTTGGCCTGGCCTGCGTACTCCTCGCTGACTGGAGAGATGATGTCAAACTGGATGGGCGTGTCAGGAGCCACCAGGGCGTCCAATGAGAGGACAGAGAGGGCCGGTGAGGCCGTCTCAGAGCCCACTGAGCTCACACTGCTGGTCCGCGCTGCCCGGGACCGCCCTTGTCTATACAGGAGAGACAGACGTCAGAGAGAGATGGAGGTCAGAGAGGTTAGAGAGAGATGGAGGTTAGAGAGAGATGGAAGTCAGAGACGTCAGAGAGAGATGGAGGTCAGAGAGAGATGGAGGTCAGAGAGGTTAGAGAGAGATGGAGGTCAGAGAGGTTAGAGAGAGATGGAGGTTAGAGAGAGATGGAGGTCAGAGAGGTTAGAGAGAGATGGAGGTTAGAGAGAGATGGAGGTCAGAGACGTCAGAGAGAGATGGAGGTCAGAGAGAGATGGAGGTCAGAGAGAGATGGAGGTCAGAGAGAGATGGAGGTTAGAGAGAGATGGAGGTTAGAGAGAGATGGAGGTTAGAGACGTCAGAGAGAGATGGAGGTCAGAGAGAGATGGAGGTCAGAGACGTCAGAGAGAGATGGAGGTCAGAGAGAGATGGAGGTCAGAGACGTCAGAGAGAGATGGAGGTCAGAGAGAGATGGAGGTCAGAGACGTCAGAGAGAGATGGAGGTCAGAGAGAGATGGAGGTCAGAGACGTCAGAGAGAGATGGAGGTCAGAGAAAGATGGAGGTCAGAGACGTCAGAGAGAGATGGAGGTCAGAGAAAGATGGAGGTCAGAGAGGTTAGAGAGAGATGGAGGTCAGAGAGAGATGGAGGTCAGAGAGGTTAGAGAGAGATGGAGGTCAGAGAGGTTAGAGAGAGATGGAGGTTAGAGAGAGATGGAGGTCAGAGAGGTTAGAGAGAGATGGAGGTTAGAGAGTTGGACAGAATGCAATATCATGACACCTCTAACTAGAGCAGGGTTTGTCTTAATTTAACTTACTACAGTAGGGTTTACCTTGGTTAGTCTTGATTATGTAACCACTTTATAGGCTAGAGTAGTTATCGGCTATACACTACCAAGGCCCAGAGTGTTCCATGGTCAGGAAAAACTCCTGGCTCTAATAATAATAATAATGAAGTCTCTATGATTCAGAAACGCACGTGGTCGGCCGCATACTCTCATGCCTCTGCTGGAAGGAGGGAGACGGTGTCACAGCCTCAAGAGCTGATTGGTTCACTCTGGCTGCAATTTCCTGCCAAAAGAAAGAGGTTATTTCAGCAATGAGGAAATGTGCTTGACAACAGCTCGGTAACAAAGGGAGGTGGGAGATGAGACTCACATCACAGACATCCAGCATTGTCTGGGGGAATGTCACACCATAGGGCTCACAGCTCTAATCATAGATGACAGATTGAATGATGATGATGATGATGATGTAAGAGTAGGGTTTTCCAGTGATTGCCGGCTACTCACCTCTGGGTTCTCACTCAGATATATCCTCTTTGAGATGTTGTTTATAGTTGCAATCCACTGAAGGAGGAGAGGAGCACAGGACAGCGTTATTAGGAGATGCGCGAATTCCATGTCTGTGCTGTATTTATACAATACAAAAATAAGATGTACAACAATACATTATGACTAAAACTGTTGTCTCACCTCTTCACAGTCCTTTCTGCTATCTGCCTGCAATATGACCACCCTGAAACAAAGACAAAGCACCTCAGTGAAAATAGTTACTAAGTTCTAAAGGTTCATAATCAAATCAAAATGTATTTGTCACATGCCCCGAATACAAAACAGGTGTAGACCAAAAAATTAAATGCTTACTTACAAGCCCTTAACCAACAATGCAGTTAAGAAAACATTTACTAAATAAACTAAAAGGAATACAAAAAACAAAATAACAATAATGAGGCTATATACAGTGGATACCGGGTCAATGTGCGGGGGTACACATTAGATAATATGTACATGTAGACAGGGGTAAAGTGACTATGCATAGATAAAGCAGTGAGTAGCAGCAGTGAACAAAACAAATGGGGGGGGGGGGGGGGTCAACGTATATAGTTTGGTGGCCATTTGAGTAATTGTTCAGCAGTCTTATGGCTTGGAGGTAGAGGCTGTTAAGTAGCCTTCTGGACCTAGACTTAGTGCTCTGGTACCGCTTGCCGTGCGGTAGCAGAGAGAACGAACGGTCTAAGACTTGGGTGACTGGAGTCTGACCATATTTTGGGTCTTCCTCTGACACCGCCAAGTGTATAGGTCCTGGATGGCAGGAAGCTTGGCCCCAGCGATGTACTGCGCCGTAAACACTACCCTCTGTAGCGCCTTACGGTCGGATGCCGAGCAGTCGCCATACCAGGCAGTGATGCAACCGGTCAGGATGCTCTCGGTGGTGCAGCTGTAGAACTTTGAGGATCTGGGGACCCATGCCAAAAATTAGGTCTCAGGAAAAGGTGTTGTCGTGCCCTCTTCACAACGTTCTTGGTGTGTTTGGACCATGATATTTGGTGATGTGGACACCAAGGAACTTGAAACTCTCGATGTGAATGGGGGAGTGTTTGGCCCTCCTTTTCGTGTAGTCATCTCGTCATGACGTGTTCCACCGTCATCTCCTTAGTCTTGCTCACATTGAGTGAGAGGTTGATGTCCTGGCACCACACTGCCAGGTCTCCGACCTCCTCACTATAGGCTCTATTGTTGTCAGTGTTTAGGCCTCCCACGGTTGTGTCGTCAACAAACTTAATGATGGTGTTGGAGTCGTGCTTGGCCGCGCAGTCGTGGGTGAACAGAGAGTACAGGAGGGGACTAAGCACGCACCCATGAGGGGGACCCCATGTTGAGGACCAGCGTGGCAGATGTGTTGTTGCATACACTTACCAACTGTGGGCGGCCCGTCAGGAAGTCCAGGATCCAGTTGCATAGGGATGTGTTTAGTCCCAGGGTCCTTAGCTTAGTGATGAGCTTTGAGGGCACTATGGTGTTGAAAGGCTGAGCTATAGTCAATGAACAGTATTCTCACACAAGTGTTCCTTTTTCCCAGGATGAAAAGGGCAGTGTGGAGTGCGATTGAGATGACGTCATCTGTGGATCTTTTGGGGTGGTATGCGAATTGGAGTGAGTCTAGGGTTTCTGGGATGATGGTGTTGATGTGAGCCATGACCAGCCTTTCAAAGGAGTAGTAGACATTTAGGCAGGTTACCTTCGCTTTTTTGGGCACAGGGACTATAGTGGTCTGCTTGAAACAAGTAGGTATTAATTACAGACTCAGACAGAGAGAGGTTGAAAATGTCAGTGAAGACACATGCCAGTTGGTCTACGCATGCTCTGAGTACACGTCCTGCTCATCGCGACCTTGTGAATGTTGACCTGTTTAAAAGGTATTGCTCACATCGGCATTTAGCCCGTCTGGTAGGCTCGGGTCACTGGGCAGCTCGCGGCTGGGTTTCCATTTGTTGTCTGTAATAGTTTGCAAGCCCAGTCACATTCGACGAGCATCAGAGCCGGTGTAGTATGATTCAATCTTAGTCCTGTACTGATGCTGACCTGTTTGATGGTTCGTCTGAGGGCATGGCAAGATTTCTTAGAAGTGTCCGAATTAGTCTCCCGCTCCTTGAAAGTGTCAGCTCTAGCCTTTAGCTCGGTGCAGATGTTGCCTGTAATCCATGGCTTCTGGTTGGGATATGTACGTACGGTCACTGTGGGAACGACGTCGTCAATGCACTTAATATTTGTATTTATTATAAATCCCCATTAGCTTCTGCCAAAGCAGCAGCTACTCTTCCTGGGGTCCAGCAAAATTAAGGCAGTTTATACAATTTTAAAACATTACAATACATTCACAACACACTGTGTGCCCTCAGGCCCCTACTCCACCACTACCACATATCTACAGCACTAAACCCATGTGTATGTATAGTGAGTATGTTATCGTATGTGTGTATGCATATGTCTGTGCCAATGTTTGTGCTGCTTCACAGTCCCTGCTGTTCCATAAGGTGTTTTTAAATCTAATTTTACTGCTTGCGTCAGTTTTCTTGATGTGGAATAGAGTTCCATGTAGTCATGGCTCTATGTAGTACTGTGTGCCTCCCATAGTCTGTTCTGGACTTAGGGACTGTGAAGAGATCTCGTGGCATGTCTTGTGGGGTATGCATGGGTGTCCGAGCTGTGTGCCAGTAGTTTCGACAGACAGCTCGGTGCATTCAACATGTCAATACCTTTTATAAATAAAAGTAGTGATGAAGTCAATCTCTCCTCCACTTTGAGCCAGGAGAGATTGACATGCATATTATTAATATTAGTTCTCTGTGTACATCCAAGGGCCAGCCGTGCTGCCCTGTTCTGATCCAATTGCAATTTTCCTATGTCATTTTTTTGTGGCAGCTGACCACACGGCTGAACACTAGTCAAGGTGCAACAAAACTAGGGCCTGTAAGACCTACCTTGTTGATAGTGTTCAAGAAGGCAGAGCAGCGCTTTATTATAGACAGACTTCTCCCCATCTTAGTTACTACTGCAGCAATAGGTTTAATAATATTCTCCTCAAAGCCATTGGATGAATCCCAGAACATATTCCAGTCTGTGTTTGCAAAACAGTCCTGTAGTGTAGCATCCGCATCATCTGACCACTTCCGTATTGAGCGAGTCATTGGTACTTCCTGCTTTAGTGTTTGCATGTTAGCAGGAATCAGGGAGATATAATTATGGTCAGATTTGCCAAATGGAGGGCGAGTGTGAGCTTTGTACATGTCTCTGTGTAAAGGTGGTCTATAGTTTTTTTCCCTCTGGTTGCACATGTGACATGCTGGTATAAATGAGGTAAAAACTGATTTAAGTTTGCCTGCATTAAAGTCCTCGGCCACTAGGAGCGCCGCTTCTGGACGAGCATTTTCTTGTTTGCTTATGGCCTTATAGAGCTGGTTGAGAGCAGTCTTATTGCCAGCATCGGTTTGTGGTGGTATATAGACAGCTGTGAGAAATATAGATGAAGTCTCTTGGTAGACAGTGTAGTCTATAGCTTATCATGAGGTACTCTACCTTAGACGAGTAATACTTTGAGACTACCTCAATATTAGACATCGCGCACCAGCTGTTATTGACAAATAGACACACACCCCCACTCCTCGTCTTACCGGACGTAGCTGTTCTGTCCTGCCGATGCATGGTAAACCCAGCCAACTGTATATTATCTGTGTCATCATTCAGCCACAACTCGTGAAACATAAGATATTACAGTTAATGTCCCGTTGGTAGGATAGTCTCGAACAGAGGTCATCCAGTTTATTCTCCCGTGATTGCACTTTGGCCAAAAGAACGGATGGTAGAGGCATGTTACCCACTCACCGCCGTATTCTTACAAGGCACCCTGATCTGTACGAATGGAGGTCATCCAGTTTATTCTCCCCTGATCTGTACCCACTGTATTTCCTGTTTTTTTGGCCTTTATTTTACTAGGCAAGTCAGTTAAGAACAAATTCTTATTTTCAATGATGGCCTAGGAACAGTGGGTTAACTGCCTGTTCAGGTGCAGAACGACAGATTTTTTACCTTGTCAGCTCGTGGATTTGAACTTGCAACCTTTTGATTACTAGTCCAATGCTCTAACCACTAGGCTACCCTGCCGCCCCAGGGGTGGATATTTGGCCTGTCCGGGAGCAACATTATATCCTATGTGTCAGATTTATTAAAGAAAAAAAATCTTTGTCCAGTTTGAGGTGAGTAAATCGCTGTTCTGATATCTAAAGCTATTTTCGGTCATAAGAGGCAGAAACATTACGTACAAAATAAGTTACAAATTCGAAAAAACAAAACGAAATATAAATAAAATAATAAATTATAAATAATAATAAATAAAATAGCACAATTGGTTAGCAGCAAAACGGCAGCCATCCCCACCGGCGCCATTCTTCTTCATAAAGTGGTATTACTGGTTTATAAAGCTTTAATATGTCATTTACTTCTTGCCGTCAAAGGATGTGATCTGGAAGCAGAAGCGTCGGTCTTCACAGTCCACGGCCATGACAGAGCAATTATCGATGTCCATGACCAGACCCCCAGCTACATGCCCTCGTGCCTGGCCCATCAGGTTCCCTCCCTGGGTGAAGAAGTACTGCCGCTCCCAGGAAGAAGACACTAGGCCTGTTTTACTAGGCGGTCGCATGCAGAAGAGAAAAAGCATGGTTAAAACGGGTTGTTGTTCTGGTGCAGGTGACTGCATTTTGGGCCCAAACTACCATCAACGTTTTACACTACAAATTAATATAAATATATACATTTTAATCAAGCAAGCATTATGAACATCTTCAATAAGCTGTGGCCAGAGACAAAACTGCTGTCCTACAGTAGCTTGATATGGACTAACTTGAGTGGATTGATTTGAATGTATACATTTGTTGAGGTAGCCATTGCCAGGCTTGTGTGTGTGTGACAGTGCTGTCTTACTTTCGTCTGTAGAGGTAGCCGGCCTTGCGTGTGAGGTTGCGGTTGACAGGAACCTGGCTAGGGTCGGGGTCTGGCATGTAGAGGAGGTCACTGGCCTGCTCCAAGTCCTGGATGGTCTGTTGCATTACATCTACCTCACCATCCATCTCCCTGCGGACACTGGACACAACCACACACGCCCAGCCTTAAACACACTGCATGCAATATGGCAATATATCCATTTGGCCTAACAGAAGGCATTATGGAGCTACCACCATTGCTTACAACTATCCAATCTTCTCAGATCTCTACAAATTCCTAGGGTCTAGGAGATTCAGGTTGAAGCTTACTTCTGAACGCTGGTTCCTATGTTGGTGAGGAAATCTTCCCACTGCTGGGTGAGGTTCTCTGATCCCAGCTTGAAAAAGCTGATCTGAGCGATACAGAGATATAGACATGCTGATCAGAACATATACTGGAGATAGAGAGACAGAAGGTGTACTCGAGAGAGACGGAAGGGAGGAGGAAGTAAGGTTGTTGTACAGTACCTGTGCCTGCATATACCCCAGTAGCGGCTCCAGAATGGCAATCTTCTTCTTGTACTGCAGAGTGTTGAGGGCTGTGAAGTAGTGCATCATGGTCTGGTGCTGCTTCTTCCTGGAGGTATACACATCCTCCATCACCTCGCCCTTCACCTGGAGAGAAGACACGCACACAAAATGTCAGGTTTAATTTGGTGAGACAGTTATTGTTACAACAAGGTAATCTTATAATAATATTATTTTTGGAGAAGTTCATTATGTTCCCAAAAACAAACCCTGTACCTTCTCGTTGTCCCTCCTTTTAGAGAGACGGCTATATCGGTTGATGGCCATGTCATGATCTGTAGACAGAAACATGTCATGAGTGGTTATTACAATTACAACATGGGCTCATGAAATCATACCATGTCACAACAATAATTTGTTTTCATGTTTTACTGAGTAGTTCGCGCTCACCATCACTGGCAATCTGGAAGACTTCCTTCAGAGTCAGTATCTCTGTAGGGGAGAGAAAGATGGTTATTAACATCCACTTCAACTATCTGTTCACATTCTGCCACTAGTCAACTTTACAAAGTGGCAGACGTTGGTCTAGTCTAGCGATAATGCAGCACAGCCACCTTCAGACTCCTATTAACTTATATTTATTTAATAGGATTTTATATGTAATTCTATGCCCTTGTCATCCCTGTGATCAGTCTCCAGCTCTCATAACTGTATTTATCTCTATATAAAAGTAAAAAAATAAAATTAAAAAAAAGGGGTATGGAATTTAGAGTCTTACCTCTTAAGTCCCTCTCCTTAAACTGGGTGATAGGGTACATCATGGCATCAGCCAGCTGAGTGGAGAGGACTGCATGACAGGAACTCAACTGTGGGAGAGAAGAAAGGCCAGTTACATTTTGGAATCTCCTCAGGGAAATGTCTCTCATCACAGAGGAGAGGTGGGGGAGCTTAGCAAGAAGGAAGAGAGAGGTAAATACAGAGTGAAGGAAGGGAGGGGTTTAAATTAATATTGAAAGAGTATGTAAGACTGAAGGATCGGAGAGGTTTGTTTTATTTATTTTTTAACCTTTATTTAACTAGGCAAGTCAATTAAGAACAAATTCTAATTTTAGGAACAGTGGGTTAACTGCCTGTTCAGGGACAGAACGACAGATTTGTACCTTGTCAGCTCGGGGATTTGAACTTGCAACCTTCCGGTTACTAGTCCAACGCTCTAACCACTGGGCTACCCTGCTGCCCCAAGGTTAAGACGAAGAGATGGAAGAGGTTAAGATGGACAGAAAGAAGGAAGTTAAAGTGCAGAGTGAGAGTGTTTATAGTGTAATTAAAGGAGGTAAAGGTTAAGACAATGTAATCCAGTGTGAGCAGCAGTGTGCCACAGTGAGGAGGAGGATGAGGACAGAGCAGCAGTTCTCACCTCGTCTATGACTTTGGCAAAATGCTGCAGGGTGGAGCTCATGACCTCGTCGTCGCTGCAAAGAGGGAAGCGCTGCAAAGACAGGCCAAAGTCCTAATGCATTTTCCATTTATATTTTAGTCGTTTGACAGACGCTCTTATCCAGAGGGACCTACAATCAGAGCATTCAACTAATGTTTTAAACAAACGGGTTTCTTAGAAGATGCATGAGAAAAAGAAATGCAAGCATTTCCTGACTGGAAGAGAATTGACTAGGCCCAAGTTTCTTGCCTGGTCAGGTCACATTATAAAACAAAACTCTGGACCTATATGATAATACCAGGTGATAATACCAGGTGATAATTGACCAGGTGTTTTTACGTTTCACCTGGTCCTAGTAGTTTATTAACGTGCCATAGAAAACATAACGGACAGTTCAAAGGTAACTCCATCACCACCAATACCTCTATCATGCATAAATGTTGACATTGTGAGAACATACCTGTTTCTCATACTCCTTCAGAAGTTTGGAGGTGAGATGGGTGGCAGCACTCAACTCATTCTGTAAAGGAGAAAAGACAATGTAGTTTTACCTAACCAACTGTAGGAGCAACTACTTATTATTGTGTGTTTGTCTGCTTGGCCTTAATTGCAAATGAGGAGGTCTGGAAAATTTCTCTCATTTGTATTTTTTTTTTTGAGTAGTACAAATACAGTCCATTCGGAAAGTATTTCAGACCCCTTGACTTTTCCCACATTTTGTTACGTTACAGTCTTGTTCTAAAATTAAATTATTTATCATCAATCTACGCACAATACCCCATAACAACACAGCAAAAACAGTTTTTTCCCCAAATGTATTAAATGTAAATGTGGTACTTCAGTTATTTAAGTATTCAGACCATTTACTCAGTACTTTGGCAGCGATTACAGCCTCGAGTCTTCTTGGGTATGACGCTACCAGCTTGGTGCAACTGTATTTGGGGAGTTTCTCCCATTCTTCTCTGCAGATCCTCTCCAGCTCTGGCAGGTTGGATGGAGAGCGTCGTTGCACAGCTATTTTCATGTCTCGCCAGAGAAGTTAGATCGGGTTCAAGTCTGGTCTCTGGCAGGGCCACTCAAAGACATTCAGAGACTTGTCCCGAAGCCACTCCTGCATTTTCTTGGCTGTGTGCTTAGGGTCGTCGACCTGTTGGAAGGTAAACCCTTGCACCAGTCTGAGGTCCTGAGTGCTCGGAGCAGGATTTCATCAAGGATCTCTCTGTACTTTGCTCCGTTCATCTTTCCCTCGATCCTAACTAGTCTCCCAGCCGCTGAAACATATCCCCACATAATGATGCTGCCACCACCATACTTCACCGTACGGATGGTGCCAGGTTTCCTCCAGACATGACGCTAGGTACTCAGGCCAAAGAGTTCAATCTTGGTTTCATCTGACCAGATAATCTTGTCTCTCATGGTCTGAGAGTCCTTTAGGTGTTTTGAGGCAAACTGTCATGGGCCTTTTACTTAGGCGTGGCTTCCGTCTGGCCACTCTACCATAAAGGCCTGATTGGTGGAGTGCTGCAGAGATGGTTGTCCTTCTGGAGCGTTCTCTCATCTCCACAGAGGAACTCTGGAGCTCTGTCAGAGTGACCATCGGGTTCTTGGTCACCACCCTGACCAAAGCCCTTCTCCCACGATTGCTCAGTTTGGCTGAGCGGCCAGCTCTAGGAAGAGTCTTGGTGGTTCCAAACTTCTTTCATTTAAGAATGATGAAGACCGCTGCATTCTTGGGGATCTTCAATCCTGCAGAATTATTTTGTACCCTTCCCCAGATCTGTGCCTGGACACAATCCTGTCTCGGAACTCCACGGACTATCATATATATGATAGTCCGTGGAGTATGTATGTATATATACAGTGCCTTCAGAAAGTATACACACCCCTTGTCACACCCCAATTTGTAAGTCGCTCTGGATAAGAGCGTCTGCTAAATGACTTAAATGTTAAATGTAAATGATGTCTTTCTCCACATTTTGTTGAGTTATAACCTGTCAAACACAGAATCAACCACAAAGACCAGGTTTTGAATTACACTTTGGATGGCGTATCAATACACAGTCACGACAAAGATTTCACCATGAGGCCAATGGTGACATTAAACAGTTAAGAGTTCATTAGCTGTGACAGGTGAAAACTGAGGATGGATCAACACTGTAGTTACTCCACAATGCAAACCTAAATGACAGAGTGAAAAGAAGGAAGCCTGTCGGAATACAAATATTTCAAAACATGCATCCTGTTTGCTATAAGCCACTAAAGCAAAACCGCAAAAAATGTTGCAAAGGAATGAACTGCCCTAAATACAAAGTGCTCTATGTTTAGGGCAAATCCGAGTACCACTCTTTATGTCATGAGTATGCTCGTCTTTGCCAAGGACTAGGGAGTTTTTTTTAATGAAAAGAAACAGAATAGAGCTAAGCACAGGCAAGATCCTGCAGGAAAACCTGGTTCAGTCTGCTTTCCACCAGACACTAGGAGACAAATTCCTCTTTCAGCAGGACAATAACCTAAAACACAAGGCCAAATAGACACCGGAGTTACTTACCAAAACGACATTGAATGATCCTGATTGGTTACAGTTTTGACTTAAATCTACTTGAAAACCTAAGGCAAGACTTGAAAATGGCTGTCAAACAATGATCAACAACCAACATGACAGAGCTGGAAGACTCAGACAGACTTGAAGTTGTAATTGCTGCCGAAGGTGATTCTAACATGTACACTCAGGGTGTGAAAACGTATGTAAATTAGACATCTGTATTTAATTTTCAATACATTTGCAAACATTTCTAAAAACATGCTTTCACTTTGTCATTGTGGGATCTTTTATGTAGACGGGTAAGATAAAAAAAAGTTAAAAAAACAAAACATTTTGAATTCAGGCTGTAACACAAAATGTGGAATAAGTCAAAGGATATGAATACTCTCTGAATGCACGGTATTTTGTACAGACAATAAAGAAAATCAATTATGGGTCTACATCTTAATATTGCTCCCAGCATTGATCAAAGGCTAAGAATGTTTATATTATTGATCTGACTGTGTTCCAATTGTGTCTGCCTCTTTGCCAACGAGTAGAATCATGAACAGGGGTTTATTCATTATGTTCGCCAACGACTCCTGAATTTGCCTTTTTGAGATGAACTCCCCGCCTCACATTCGGCTCAATTCGGCAACTTGAGACGCAGCTGATAGTATGCTTGCGAGATACTGGACAAAAGGCAGTTTTAAAACCATTCTGCGATTAATACTGTTTATACAGACATCCCCAAAACAACCCAAAACCAACTCTCAGAGAATGAGTGCACAACTGGTAAATAGTCGCTTATAAATATGTCAGTGAGTCAGGTGGCTAGCTGCCAGCAGAGACATATTGCAATAATGTTGAAGGGCTCTGGCTAGTATTACTTAGCCAGCTAGAAGAAAGAGCCAAAGCGAACGTTAAACAGAGCCTCTCTCAGCAGAGCAAAAAAATACACTACTAAGTTCTCATAATAACATTGCTCTACAGAGAGTAGGCTACCGAGACACAGTGATGCAGTGCCCAGCAGTGAAGCAGACTGTAATGCATGCAGAAGGGAGGGAGCAGAGGAACAGAGCCCCATGTGAGATCCCCTGAGAAAATCTGTACTAATCTTATCAAACAAATTAGGGAAAAAAAAACATACGTTTCAATATGAATATCTCCACGTGGCTTATGTTCCCTAAAGGCCAACATTAAAATACAACATGCAATCAACACAGTTCTGAAAATGTCATACGTTTTTGTTTTCGTTTCCAATGCTACGTGTCAGTGTGAATCCTTTCTCATATTTCCCCCCGTTCAGGGGTATGACGTTACAATTGTACAGCTAATAGGCTCTGTGTTTGTAGATGGACTGAGGTGAATGAAACTACAGCAGCCAAGGTGATAATGGCTGGGGGCATTTTTGCTCATTTTTGCTGTTCCCCAAATAGCATTTAAAAAACCTTTTGGTAAAAATGTGGCAAATGAGCTTCAACTTTCAGAAATGTCAGGACCTCACCAAAACCCTGGTTACAGCCCTGTTTGTATGAGTGCGCTTGCTTGTTTAAAAAAAAAAAAATGCCTGCACTTATCCCAGGGCTCATTGCTCACTTGTGCATCGTAGATTCTGTTCATGGCCTGGAAGAGCTTCTGGGAGTAGTTGGATATTGCAGCCGCATCCTCCTCGAACACACCGAGCAGGGAGCGCGTCTGGCAACAGGGAGAGAAAGACAGTAGATGAAGGAACCACTCATCTAAGGAAAGATTCAGGTTAGGCCTACCTGAAAGAGGAAGCTTAGATGGGACACTTATGTCACCGTTGTGCAAGGCTCATCTGGTCCCACATCTGACTATTATGTTCATCCCACCCATCAGAGGTGGCCTCCTGGAGAGCGACCCTTCATCAAGATTATGTTTAGCTGAATCAGGTGTGTACTGTGTAGGTTGCATAGGGCAGGATAATGAAGAATGCATGCCCAGTCGCTATCCAGGAGGTTGGGTAGCTGGGCGCCACCACTGCCATACTGTACAGCTACATGTCATGCCCCAGACGCCTCAGACTAGGTCAGGAACATGTCATGTCTGTGGGTGCAAGCTAGTGATCAACACTCTGGAACTGGTCTCACCAGTATATGTTGCTGCATTCTGGCAGGGGAGAGAGCCTCTGCCATAGAAATGGAATGACTAGAATGGATTGGAATATAATTAAATGGTATTTTCTATTGCCTCAGTCCCCTGACACTGCTGGACAAGCCTACTCTGCAACAGACAGTAATGATTCTTATGACTACTGGACATGCAAGCAGTTTTGTTGGTTACTGTATCTAGGCTATATACCGTAGCTGAAAGAGGGTTTCATTAATGCCAACAAATACAAAACTAGGTCTAAAGAACATTTAACATTCACTGTACAAGTGCAGCTCTCATAGACAAGCCAAATACCAATTATAAAAAGGCCTAGCTATGGTCAGACAGCCAATCCATCAAAATCCAGTGGTTTGCAGCTAGGGAAGTAGCTAGCCAATAACCTCTTCTCTAGATTCTGGGGAAGTAGCGGTGTTTACTCAACTCCACGATAGGGAGGAAGTGGTGCACCCAGCGAGCCAGCACGGTCACGTAGCTTGACCGACTAATTTGTGTGTTCAATATCATCAACAACAACAAGGGTGTGATGTGTGCCATGGCATTGTCTCAATAGAAACCTATTATCTAGTTACTTTTATCAGGTGGTGCAAAGGCCGATAATGCAAAAATAGCTACTACCATTGACAGCTGGCCAAATATCATGAAGCAGTTTCGCTCGTTTGCCTGGGACCAGACATATTCGCTTTGAAGAGGCCACCTATCACCTTCTGACAGCTCTTTATTTGACGCTTGCTCGAGCGAGCTAACATGGCTGGCTAGCATTCGTTGCGCTCTTGCACACCACAAAGACAACAGGGAGCTACAGAGCATAGTTTGAGATTACCTGCGGACTGTCCTCGAATGTCTCCTCGATCGGTAATTTATCTATTCCAGGCATGGCTATAGCTAGCTATTTCAATTCGTACGAATATGAACTGTAATCGGTCAATAAGAAATGAAATAGCTAGCCTATCACTCCCACTGAATGTTTTCCCTTTAGATCAACCTCCACACACATATCATCCTTCGTGCGGATATCCCGCCTTTAGAACGATTATGATTGGATAAAGTTTTTCTCGACAGATTTCATTGGTTCCTTTGTGCTATGCAATGAAATACATTTTGGCTCAATGTAACCGTTGTCCATAAACGATTACCAGTCTGCTTTCAGAGCCAAAAATGGCACCACCCCCTGTGCGGTTACGAATGTGGGTGGCTATGTCTGAACAGTTTTGGATGACTTTCTTCCATCTATCTTGTTTCCATGGTTAGGATTGTTTTTTGTTGCAATTTGCAACCAAACAACAGCATAGGTTTAGGCAAAACTTCACAAAACATTAAGAACACCTTACTAATATTGAGTTACACCACCACCTTCAATTAGTCTGGGTATGGACTCTACAAGGTGCCGAAAGCATTCTGCAGGGATGCTGGCCCATTTGACTCCAATACTTCCCACATTTGTTTCAAGTTGGCTGGATGTCCTTTGGGTGGTGGACCATTCTTGATACACACAGGAAAGTGTGAAAAACCCAGCAGCATTGCAGTTCCTGACACAAATGGGTGCACCTGGCACCTACTGCCATACCCCCATTTCAAAGGCACTTATATATTTTGTCTTGCCCATTCACCCTCTGAACGGCACACAATCCATGTCTCAATTGTCTCAAAGCGTAAAAATCATTATTTAACCTGTCTCCTCACCTTCATCTACCCTGATTGAAGTGGATTTAACAAGTGACATCAATAAGGGATCATATCTTTCACCTGGTCAGTCTATGGCATAGAAAGAGCAGATGTTCTTAATGTTTTGTACACTCAGTGTAGACACAAATCAAATTTTATTTGTCACACACACATGGTTAGCAGATGTTAATGCAAGTGTAGCGAAATGCTTGTGCTTCTAGTTCCGACAATGCAGTAATAACCAACAAGTAATCTAACTAACAATTCCAAAACTAATTTCTTATACACAGTGTAAGGGGATAAAGAATATGTACATAAAGATATATGAATGAGTGATGGTACAGAGCGGCATAGGCAAGATACAGTAGATGGTATCGGGTACAGTATATACATATGAGATGAGTATGTAAACAAAGTGGCATAGTTAAAGTGGCTATTGGTACATGTATTACATAAGGATGCAGTAGATGATATAGAGTACAGTATATATGTATACATATGAGATGAATAATGTAGGGTATGTAAACATTATATTAGGTAGCATTGTTTAAAGTGGCTAGTGATATATTTTACATCAATTCCAATTATTAAAGTGGCCGGAGTTGAGTCAGTGTGTTGGCAGCAGCCACTCAATGTTAGTGGTTGCTGTTTAACAGTCTGATGGCCTTGAGATAGAAGCTGTTTTTCAGTCTCTCGGGCCCAGCTTTGATGCACCTGTACTGACCTCGCCTTCTGGATGATAGCGGGGTGAACAGGCAGTGGCTCGGGTGGGTGTTGTCCTTGATGATCTTTATGGCCTTCCTGTAACATCGGGTGGTGTAGATGTCCTGGAGGGCAGGTAGTTTGCCCCCGGTGATGCGTTGTGCAGCCCTCACTACCCTCTGGAGAGCCTTACAGTTGTGGGCGGAGCAGTTGCCGTACCAGGTGATACAGCCCGCCAGGATGCTCTCGATTGTGCATCTATAGAAGATTGTGAGTGCTTTTGGTGACAAGCCGAATTTCTTCAGCCTCCTGAGGTTGAAGAGGCGCTGCGGCACCTTCTTCACGATGCTGTATGTGTGTGTGGACCAATTCAGTTTGTCTGTGATGTGTATGCCGAGGAACTTAAAACTTACTACCCTCTCCACTACTGTTCCATCGATGTGGATAGGGGGGTGTTCCCTCTGCTGTTTCCTGAAGTCCACAATCATCTCCTTAGTTTCGTTGACGTTGACTGTGAGGTTATTGTCCTGACACCACTACATGTAGCTCTGATAAATAACAGACAATGAAACTTGACAAGAAAAAGAGAAAGGTTTTATTTTATGCTGAAACAGACCAAAATTCTTCAATCCCCCCCTGCCCCACCCTCATTTTTAGGTGAAAAGTAACAAATTCCACTTGATGATAACAGTAAACTATTTTAACCTGATGTGAGTGAGCTCAGCTCGTCTGCCTGACAGACTAATAGCAAGGTTTGAATTACAGTAGAGCTAGGGGGCTATAGCCACAATGAACAAATCAGCCTCGATGTGTCCCCCTTCCTCCAAAAAATACTCACAAGATTTCGACGTCGGGCACCCTGACCCTAAGAGACGGCACCCCTGAGAGTAAAAAAACTGACTAATAACATTGCTGAGTCACTGACTAATTGTTAATGTAGGCCTATCTTCTTCGCTCATCCTCCATGTACTTCTTCCAGTCAGCCCACTAGGATCTTCTGGCTGAAGAGATCATACTCCCGGTACAGGATGTAATCTTTGAGCCGGTTGGGTAGAGGCAGGAAATGCCTGAACACTGGGGCCCTGAGACGCAGTCGGCCCAGACAGCTACGGATCTTCAGACGACAGAGATGCTGAAGACAGCGAGCGTTCTCTGTGGAGAGGGATGATGATTATGATGATGATAGACACAGTCAGATATGAGCTAGTCAATTTCATAGACTGTCAAGTAGGCCTAGTTCATCAACTGTCTGAGGGACATATTTCGGGTCCAGTAATTATAGCCAATAATTAGGGGCAAGATTTTTACCATGATCAGGTCGCATGCTCAGGAACTCCAGGCCCTCAACATAATCATAGTCATGGACGATCTGTCTTCTATGAAAACATAACTGTTTTCCCATTGAATGGTTAACAACACACATAGATGTGTTTTGTCCACCTAGTCTTGTTTTTCCACCAACCTTGAACTTTGCAGATATCAGGCCACTGCTTTTGTTCCATCAGAACAGCCTTTAGTTTCGAGCAGAAGGTCACGTGATCGACGTAATCCATCATGATACGCACCACGTGTCCCGAGTGTTCTTTCAACCAGTACACTGAGATAACCTCGCAAAACTGCAAGGAAGCACATAATAGTTTTAGGTAACACTTTACTAAAAGCCTACAGTTATTACTTAATGCGTTCTAACTTGTTATAAGCATACTTGGAGCCTAACGTTTTAAAGCTAGAATCCTGAATTCAAACAATAAAGTGTATTTTGGGTTCGGGTGAATTTATGAAACTTAAACGTTTATTCTTCAAGAATCAATGGGTACATATCATTCATTTACATGTCCAAAAATGGATGTTGCAACATTGTATTCTAGCTTTAAGGAACTAAAGAATAACACTTAGCCACATAACCTGACCAGAGAGAAACCCCTGGACCTGTTCAATACCCCCCTTACCATGGAGTCGTTGATGACAGAATTTGTCCAGCCCTCATAGTCATCAGGAACATGGGACGCTTCACCGTAGTTGCACTCGAAGCAGCGCTGGACATCGTAGCCATAGTTACAAAGCATGCGCAGGACAACCTCGTCCTTCAAAGCGTACTGCAGCGCGGAGGGGAAGTGGGTGGTATTGACGCGGGAGAAGTAGTTGACGTTGGCTCCGAACCTCAGCAGGACGTAGATCATCTCCAGGTTTCCCGACCTCAGAGCCACCTGCAGGAGGGAAAAAAGTGTGTTGATAAGTGCACCTTTCTTTCAAACCTTGGTGAATCCAATACTCTATTACAGTTTTTTGTGTGTGCAACTTTCACAAGTATGTGGTACATTTTCACAATTATATGCACAACAATACAAAACAGATCATCATAATGGTTCATGTTTGAAAACACTAAGCTCATTTTCAAGTACAACAAACACATTCACAAAGGCACGTGTTCACTGCACCAAATCACTCTTTCAATTTGAATACATATTCAATCAAAGTGTCTGCTTTTCAAAATGCAATATTAATTTTACTTTTGATATGATTTTCTTGTAATTTGTTCACACATTCATAACATTACCTGAAGAAGGCACAGTGAGGTCGAAACATTGGTGTTTTTAATAAATGACTGGGAGGTTATATTTATGGAGTGTGGGACTCGTTGTTTTCATAGCTTACAATTTAGCTTACAATTTATTCACCGTTCGTCAGCACCTCTACACTAAATCATTTTCTCTGAGTGCTCATGCTTTTTATTATACTTATCATTTGTTAACAATACAATTAATTATCACTTAATCAAACTGCTCAAAACTGATAACTACTGAACCAAATTATGTAGTGCCTAGTAAACGTACACTACCGATCAAAAGTTTGCGGTCACTTAGAAATGTCCTTGTTTTTGAATGAAAAGCAAAAATTGTCCATTAAAATAACATCAAATTTATCATAAATACAGTGTACACATTGTTAATGCTGTAAATGACTATTGTAGCTGGGAACGGCAGATTTTTATGGAATATCTACATAGGCATACAGAGACCCATTATCAGCAACCATCACTCCTGTGTTTCAATGGCACATTGTGTTAGCTAATCCAAGTTTATAATTTTAAAAGGCTAATTGATCATTAGAAAACCATTTTGCAATTATGTTAGCAATGCTGAAAACTGTTGTTCTGATTAAAGAAGCAATAAAACTGTCCTTCTTTAGACTAGTTGAGTATCTGGAGCATCAGCATTTGTGGGTTTGATTACAGGCTCAAAATGGCCAGAAACAAAGAACTTTCTTCTGAAACTCATCAGTCTATTCTTGTTGTGAGATATGAAGGCTTCAGAAAATATTCAGACCCCTTGACTTTTTCCACATTTCGTTAGGTAACAGCCTTATTCTAAAATTGATTAAGTTGTTTTCCCCCTCATCAATCTACACACAATACCCCATAATGACAAAGTACATTTTTTTGCTGTTGAAATTTTAACAAATGTATATACATATAAAAAAAACGGAAATATCATATTTACATACACTAAGTATTCAGACCCTTTACTCAGTACTACAAGCTTGGTACATCTGTATTTGGGGAGTTTCTCCCATTCTTCTCTGCAGATCCTCTCAAGCTCTGTCAGGTTGGATGGAGAGCGTTGCTGCACAGCTATTTTCAGGTCTCTCCAGAGATGTTCGATTGGGTTTAAGACGGGGCTCTGTCTGGGCCACTCAAGGACATTCAGAGACTTGTCCCGAAGTCACTCCTGAGTTGTCTTGGCTGTGTGCTTAGGGTCGTCGTCCTGTTTTGAAGGTGAACCTTCGCCCTGTCTGAGGTCCCGAGTGCTCTGGGGCAGGTTTTCATCAACGATCTCTCTGTACTTTGCTCTGTTCATCTTTGCCTCGAGCCTGACTGTTCCCCAGTCCATGCCGATGAAAAACATCCCATAGCGTAATGCTGCCACCACCATGCTTCACCGTAGGGATGGTGCCAGGTTTCCTCCAGACGTGACGCTTGGCATTCAGGCCAAAGAGTTCAATCTTGTTTCATCAGACTAGATAATCTTGTCTCTCATGGTCTGAGAAACTTTAGGTACCTATTGGCAAATTTATAGCGGAGCGGGCTGTCATGTGCCTTTTCCTGAGGAGTGGCTTCCATCTGGCCACTCTACCATAAAGGCCTAATTGGTGAAGTGCTGCAGAGATTGTTGTCCTTCTGGAACATTCTCCCATCTACACAGAGGAACTTTAGAGCTCTGTCAGAGTGACCATTGGGTTCTTGGTCACCTATCTGACCATGGCCCTTTCCACCCGATTTCTCAGTTTGGCCGTGCGGCCAGCTCTTGCAAGGGTCTTGATGGTTCCAAACTTCTTCCATTTAAGAATGATGGAGGCCATTGTGTTCTTGGGGACCTTCAAAGCTGCAGAAATGTTTTAGTACCCTTCCCCAGATCTGTGCCTCGACACAATCCTGTCTCAGAGCTTTCTTGACAATTCCTTCCACCTCATGGCTTGGTGTTTGCTCTGACATGCACTGTCAACTGTGGGACCTTATATAGACAGTTGTGTGCCTTTTCAAATCATGTCCAATCAATTGAATTTACCACAGATGGACTCCACCTCCATCAAGTTTTTAGGAACATCTCAAGGATGATCAATGGCAACAGGATGCACTTGAGCTCAATTTCGAATCTCATAGCAAAGGGTCTAAATATTTACGGTACCAGTCTAAAGTTTGGACCCACCTACTCATTCCAGGGTTCTTCTTTATTTTGACTATTGTCTACATTGTAGAATAATAGTGAAGACATCAAAACTATGAAATAACATATATGGTATCATGTTGTAACCGGGTTCGATCCCGGGCTGTATCACAACCGGCTGTGATCGGGATTCCCATAGAGAGGCTGACCTTGGTCATCAGTTGAACAGTGTCTCCTCCGACACATTGGTGCGGGTGGGTGTTAATAAGTGTGTTTAGGCGGGTCATGTTTCGGAGGACGCATGACTCGACCTTCGCATCCCGAGCCTGTTGGGAAGTTGCAGTGATGAGACAGGATCGAATTTGGGGAGGGAAAAAATATATATGATTCACCGTTATTTAACTAGGCAAGTCAGTTAAGAACAAATTCTTACTTACAATGACGGCCTACCAAATGGCAAAAGGCCTTTTGCGGGGACAGGGGGTTGGAATAACAAAAAGAAGAATAAAAAATATATATAGGACAAAACACACATCATGACAAGAAAGACAACACTACATAAAGAGAGACCTAAGACAACATAGCATGGCAGCAACACATGACAACACAGCATGGTAACAACATGTTAGCAACACAACATGGCAACAGTATAAGATGGTAGCAGCACAAAACATGGTACAAACATTATTGAGCACAGGCAACAGCACAAAGGGCAAGAAGGTAGAGACAACAATACATCACGCAAAGCAGCCACAACTGTCAGTAAGAATGTCCATAATTGAGTCTTTGAATGAAGAGATTGAGATAAAACTGTCTAGTTTGAGTGTTTGTTGCAGCTTGTTCCAGTCGCTAGCTGCAGCGAACTGAAAAGACGAGCGACACAGGGATGTGTGTACTTTGGGGACTTTTAATAGAATGTGACTGGCAGAACGGGTGTTGTGGGGGATGAGGGCTGCAGTAGATATCTCAGATAGGGGGGAGTGAGGCCTAAGAGGGTTTTATATATAAGCATCAACCAGTGGGTCTTGCGACGGGTATACAGAGATGACCAGTTTACAGAGGAGTATAGAGTGCAGTGTTGTGTCCTATAAGGAGCATTGGTGGCAAATCTGATGGCCGAATGGTAAAGAACATCTAGCCGCACGAGAGCACCCTTATCTGCCGATCTATAAATTACATCTCCGTAATCTAGCATGGGTAGGATGGTCATCTGAATCAGGGTTAGTTTGGCAGCTGGGGTGAAAGAGGAGTGATTATGATAGAGGAAACCAAGTCTAGATTTAACTTTAGCCTGCAAGCTTTGATATGTGCTGAGAGAAGGACAGTCTACCGTAAGAATAAGTCTGTAACGTAACAAAATGGGGAAAAGGTGAAGGGGTCTGAATACTTTCCGAAAGCCCTGTATACAGATGTGGATGTAAATACTACATCATCATTCTCCATTAGCCAGTGTGCTTTAATAGGACAAAGTGGAGAGTCACTATGTACTACCATTTGTAATTATAGTTTAGTGTACAATGCACTGCTGAAATACCTGGGTTGTATATATAACAATATATTCCACTCATTATGTGAATTACATTGACAGTTGATACTGTATCAGTCGACAAAGTCATGTAGAAAAGGTGATCTTGTATAATGTCCCCTGGGGCAGAAATGGCATACAACACGTGCTACATTTTTACAGGAGCCAATTGCTCCACAATAACCCTATTTCTGATGACTTGTCCTGAGTATGTACTGTATTAGGATAATGAATTAAAAAATATATATATATTTTACTAGGCACGTCAGTTAAGAACAAATTCTTATTTTCAATGACGGCCTAGGAACAGTGGGTTAACTGCCTGTTCAGGGGCAGAACGACAGATTTGTACCTTGTCAGCTCGGGGATTCGAACTTGCAACCTTTCGGTTACTAGTCCAACGCTCTAACCACTAGGCTACCCTGCCGCCCCAAACTGTATTCCTCAACTTGCTCACAACCTGCCATTTGACAGAAATTATATATATTTTTTATATATATAAATTATATATATATATTTTTGATTGGCCGCGGCCACCCTAATCTGGTGGTCCCAGCGCGCACGACCCACGTGGAGTTCCAGGTCTCCGGTAGCCTCTGGAACTGCCGATCTGCGGCCAACAAGGCAGAGTTCATCTCAGCCTATGCCTCCCTCCAGTCCCTCGACTTCTTGGCACTGACGGAAACATGGATCACCACAGATAACACTGCTACTCCTACTGCTCTCTCTTCGTCCGCCCACGTGTTCTCGCACACCCCGAGAGCTTCTGGTCAGCGGGGTGGTGGCACCGGGATCCTCATCTCTCCCAAGTGGTCATTCTCTCTCTCTCCCCTTACCCATCTGTCTATCGCCTCCTTTGAATTCCATGCTGTCACAGTTACCAGCCCTTTCAAGCTTAACATCCTTATCATTTATCGCCCTCCAGGTTCCCTCGGAGAGTTCATCAATGAGCTTGATGCCTTGATAAGCTCCTTTCCTGAGGACGGCTCACCTCTCACAGTCCTGGGCGACTTTAACCTCCCCACGTCTACCTTTGACTCATTCCTCTCTGCCTCCTTCTTTCCACTCCTCTCCTCTTTTGACCTCACCCTCTCACCTTCCCCCCTACTCACAAGGCAGGCAATACGCCGACCTCATCTTTACTAGATGCTGTTCTTCCACTAACCTCATTGCAACTCCCCTCCAAGTCTCCGACCACTACCTTGTATCCTTTTCCCTCTCGCTCTCATCCAACAGTTCCCACACTGCCCCTACTCGGATGGTATCGCGCCGTCCCAACCTTCGCTCTCTCTCCCCCGCTACTCTCTCCTCTTCCATCCTATCATCTCTTCCCTCTGCTCATACCTTCTCCAACCTATCTCCTGATTCTGCCTCCTCAACCCTCCTCTCTTCCCTTTCTGCATCCTTTGACTCTCTATGTCCCCTATCCTCCAGGCCGGCTCGGTCCTCCCCTCCCGCTCCGTGGCTCGATGACTCATTGCGAGCTCACAGAACAGAGCTCCGGGCAGCCGAGCGGAAATGGAGGAAAACTCGCCTCCCTGCGGACCTGGCATCCTTTCACTCCCTCCTCTCTACATTTTCCTCCTCTGTCTCTGCTGCTAAAGCCACTTTTTACCACTCTAAATTCCAAGCATCTGCCTCTAACCCTAGGAAGCTCTTTGCCACCTTCTCCTCCCTCCTGAATCCTCCTCCCCCTCCACCCTCTCTGCAGATGACTTCGTCAACCATTTTGAAAAGAAGGTCGACGACATCCGATCCTCGTTTGCTAAGTCAAACGACACCGCTGGTTCTGCTCACACTGCCCTACCCTGTGCTCTGACCTCTTTCTCCCTCTCTCTCCAGATGAACTCTCGCTTCTTGTGACGGCCGGCCGCCCAACAACCTGCCCACTTGACCCTATCCCTCCTCTCTTCTCCAGACCATTTCCGGAGACCTTCTCCCTTACCTCACCTCGCTCATCAACTCATCCCTGACCGCTGGCTACATCCCTTCCGTCTTCAAGAGAGCGAGAGTTGCACCCCTTCTGAAAAAACCTACACTCGATCCCTCCGATGTCAACAACTACAGACCAGTATCCCTTCTTTCTTTTCTCTCCAAAACTCTTGAACGTGCCGTCCTTGGCCAGCTCTCCCGCTATCTCTCTCAGAATGACCTTCTTGATCCAAATCAGTCAGGTTTCAAGACTAGTCATTCAACTGAGACTGCTCTTCTCTGTATCACGGAGGCGCTCCGCACTGCTAAAGCTAACTCTCTCTCCTCTGCTCTCATCCTTCTAGACCTATCGGCTGCCTTCGATACTGTGAACCATCAGATCCTACTCTCCACCCTCTCCGAGTTGGGCATCTCCGGCGCGGCCCACGCTTGGATTGCGTCCTACCTGACAGGTCGCTCCTACCAGGTGGCGTGGCGAGAATCTGTCTCCTCGCCACGCGCTCTCACCACTGGTGTCCCCAGGGCTCTGTTCTAGGCCCTCTCCTATTCTCGCTATACACCAAGTCACTTGGCTCTGTCATAACCTCACATGGTCTCTCCTATCATTGCTATGCAGACGACACACAATTAATCTTCTCCTTTCCCCCTTCTGATGACCAGGTGGCGAATCGCATCTCTGCATGTCTGGCAGACATATCAGTGTGGATGACGGATCACCACCTCAAGCTGAACCTCGGCAAGACGGAGCTGCTCTTCCTCCCGGGGAAGGACTGCCCGTTCCATGATCTCGCCATCACGGTTGACAACTCCATTGTGTCCTCCTCCCAGAGCGCTAAGAACCTTGGCGTGATCCTGGACAACACCCTGTCATTCTCAACCAACATCATGGCGGTGGCCCATTCCTGTAGGTTCATGCTCTACAACATCCGCAGAGTACGACCCTGCCTCACACAGGAAGCGGCGCAGGTCCTAATCCAGGCACTTGTCATCTCCCGTCTGGATTACTGCAACTCGCTGTTGGCTGGGCTCCCTGCCTGTGCCATTAAACCCCTACAACTCATCCAGAACGCCGCAGCCCGTCTGGTGTTCAACCTTCCCAAGTTCTCTCACGTCACCCCGCTCCTCCGCTCTCTCCACTGGCTTCCAGTTGAAGCTCGCATCCGCTACAAGACCATGGTGCTTGCCTACGGAGCTGTGAGGGGAACGGCACCGCAGTACCTCCAGGCTCTGATCAGGCCCTACACCCAAGCAAGGGCACTGCGTTCATCCACCTCTGGCCTGCTCGCCTCCCTACCACTGAGGAAGTACAGTTCCCGCTCAGCCCAGTCAAAACTGTTCGCTGCTCTGGCCCCCCAATGGTGGAACAAACTCCCTCACGACGCCAGGACAGCGGAGTCAATCACCACCTTCCGGAGACACCTGAAACCCCACCTCTTCAAGGAATACCTAGGATAGGATAAGTAATCCTTCTCACCCCCCCCTTAATGATTTAGATGCACTATTGTAAAGTGGCTGTTCCACTGGATGTCAGAAGGTGAATTCACCAATTTGTAAGTCGCTCTGGATAAGAGCGTCTGCTAATGACTTAAATGTAAATGTAAATGTAAATGATTGCATGTCAAGTTTTTGTTAAATAATGTATGGAAAATTATATTTACCATCTACTATTGTTTCTATTCAGCACGTCAAAAAGAACAGTTTTGACATTTGTATCTTGTATTTTTTGCTATTGGATTAAATGGTAGTTAAAATGACTAAATGGTGAGCTTATCATTATCTGATGTATTGGGGACTAAACTAAAAATTCTCGTGGTATTTCACAGAAAACTTTGATTTTGCATGTATGACTCAGGGGTGAAAGATGTGTGAAACCCTAATCAATGCACAATCAAAGGTTCTGAATATAAGATAGGGGGAATTACAAGTGTTATCAGTTTAGTACTTAAGAGTTTTTGATTGAGAAAAATGAGTTTCTGAGTGTTGAAGTCATCAGGGTATTTGACAAAAAGCCACGAGGGTCTGTTTTCAAAAAGTGTCTCAGAGTAGGAGTGCTGATCTAGGATCAGGTTTCCCCTGTCCATATAAATGTATCCATTATGATCTAAAATCCTAGATCAGCATTCCTACTCTGAGACTGTTTGTGTATATGAGGCCTGACCTGTAGGCACTTGACAGGGTCCTGGTTGGGCATGGCCCCAGCCTCCAGCAGCAGCTTGACCGAGGGGACATCATCGTTGGACACAGCAAAGTACAGGGCAGACTTCCGCTGGTCGTCATAGTTACGCCGGACCCAGGGGTGCAACATGTAGTTGGGGTCATAGCCTGCCTTCAGCAGGGCCTTTAGACACTGTGTGTGACCACCAGCAGCTGCAGAGTGTAAGGGGCTCATTCCACTCTCATACACTGCGTCACAGGTCGTCACAGGGATCAGGATCTTCAGAGCTCTAAGTGATTGAGTGAGTGAGTCAGTGAGAGAGAGAAAGGCCAACTGAGCTCTGAAATGTGATTGTGATTTCTAAGCACTAAACTCAGATCTGTGACGAGGTTAACGGTGCAGTACCGGTGCCACCTACTGTAAATGGCCCCTGTGGGAGACTCTGTGGATGGGGAGGTGTCCGGTGTGTTTGGGGACATTGGCATCAGCTCCATACTCCAACAGCAGAGAGATAATCTCAGGGTTGCCAGAGGCAGATGCCTCAAATAGGATTGTGGCATAATCCTGGGCCATAGACTCCACGTTGGCTCCTGCTGATACAAACAGCAAACAACAACAAATGCTTGTACAGAGCAACAAAAACAAAGTCCATGACATACAAGAACTAGTTGATGCCTATTATACACCCTTATATGGGCACAAGTCATAAGATACAGCATGTGCTTGAGTAACAGGTATGACCTATCGGCATGCCAACTAAATAAAGCATTTTTATTGGTTAATTGACAGATCATGTGATTTCAACCTCCTGTTTTGTGTTTCCTGGCAGCTTCCCACAGGGGGTGATGCAGTGCAGAGGCGTGATGGATCCTATGCAGACTATGATGATTTAGTTGATGAAATGGTCAATGGGGTTTGAGCTGAACGTTTAATATGAGAAGAAGTAGTATGGATGCCTGCCTGCTGGGCTGCGCCCTTTCCTGTGCCACTTCCTGTGCCACTTCATGTGGCCCTTTTGATTTCTTTGGCTTGTTGGTATGTTTTGAGTGATTTTAACTAGACTGGCTTTAAGAGTAAAACGTAAGTGAAAATGATATTTGTGATAAATGAGAAACTGGAATGTGTTGGATACAGAATAATGGAAAAACATGCCATAAAGAGGAAATCTGCAGTTGCTACATCTGATATGTACCCATTGATTCTTGAAGAACACAATTTATAAATTCCTCCTGAGTTTAGTTCAACAATTGTACCACATCAGAACCAAAATATAAGCTTGCTTTACTCCAATATTTGAAAACAAAGTTAATGTAAACAAACACTGTATAGCCTCATCTCAAAACATGGTTAAAATGATATCACTCTGATATCATTTCACCAGCCCCTCCCTCAGCTTTTTACTAAAACAGGGGTGGGGATAGGCTTTGTTATCATATCCACTGCAGATTGCCACATTAAGAAAATAAACATCCCTTTTGTTGTCTGCCTCTTCTTCACTCTGCCTGCTCAACCCAGACATAGAACCTGTCACTTTTCCACCTTGTGACACAGGGACATTAGTACAGTACAAGTAAAATAATCTAATTGAGCCAAGGGTTCCCAAACTTTTTCACTTGGGGAACATTGTCTATTTCTATGGGAAGAAGCACTGTTCATGACACAAACTGTTCACACCCCTCTTGTTGGTGGAGAGAATTTAGCTGATGTACAGCTTATTCCCTGCAATTCTACACATGTTGTCATGGGGTGTAAAGAAAATGTTAACGTTTCAGAGCAAATTTTCTTGCAATTCTATACATTTTGCCATGTCAAATGTGTATTCATGTGATATTTGAGTGACAAAAAAATTTCAACAATATCTATGGGCTAATAAAACGAGAAAAAAATGTTAGCTGACATGGGCTAGTTGATCTGGATATTTCTGACAAGTTACAAATATCTCTCTAAGTTATGCAATAACTAACATGACAAGAGGAATTGATGCTGATCTACACAATTTCGAAATTATATACGTATACAGTACCAGTCAAAAGGTTACTTTGCCTTGAATTCTAAATAAATCCCAGACAGTGTCACCAGCAAAGTACCATCACACCTCCTCCTCCATGCTTCACGGTGGGAACCACACATGCGGAGATCATCCGTTCACCTACTCTGCGTCTCACAAAGGCATGGTGGTTGGAACAAAAATATCAAATTTGGACTCATCAGACCAAAGGACAGATTTCCACCGGTCTTATGTCCATTGCTCGTATTTCTTGGCCCAAGCAATACACTTCTTATTATTGGTGTCCGTTAGTAGTGGTTTCTTTGTAGCAGTTCGACCATGAAGGCCTGATTCATGCAGTCTCCTCTGAACAGTTGTTATTGAGATGTGTCTGTTACTTGAACTCTGTGAAGCAGAGGCTGCAATTTCTGAGGCTGGTAACTATAATGAACTTATCCTCTGCAGCAGAGGTAACTCAGGTTCTTCCTTTCCTGTGGCGGTCCTCATGAGAGCCTGTTTCATCATAGCGCTTGACGGTTTTTGCGACTACACTTGAAGAAACTTTCAAAGTTCTTGAAATTTTCCGGATTGACTGACCTTCACATCTTAAAGTAGTGATGGACTGTCATTTCTCTTTGCTTATTTGAGCTGTTCTTGCCATAATATGGACTTGGTCTTTTACCAAATAGGGCTATCTTCTGTATACCACCCCTACCTTGTCACAACACAACTGATTGGCTCAAAGTATTAAGAAGGAAAGACATTTCACAAATTAACTTTTAACAAAGCATCCCTTATTATTGAAATGCAATCCAGGTGACTACCTCATGAAGCTGGTTGAGAGAATGCAAAGAGGGTGCAAAGCTATCATCAAGGCAAAGAGTGGCTACTTTGAAGAATCTAAAATATAGTTTGATTTGTTTAACCCTTTTTTGGTTATTACATGTTTCCATATGTGTTATTTCATAGTTTTGATGTCTTCACTATTATTCTACAATGTAGAAAATAGTAAAAATAAAGAAAAACCCTTGAATGAGCAGGTGTGTCCAAACTTTTGACTGGTACTGTATATACATATAATTATATCATTTTGGGGGGGTGGGTACCCAGGCCCACCCCACAGTTTGGGAACCACTGACATAGGCTACTGTACCTTTCTGGACGAGGGCTTGGACTACCTTCACATGCCCACACTGAGCGGCAAGGGCCAGGGGTGTGAGCCCATAGTCGGACCTGGCGTCTGGGTTGGCCCCAGAGCTGAGAAGCAGCTCCACAAAGTCCTCCCGTCCCAGCTTGGCAGCCTCGTGGAGGGGGGTCCTGCTGTGACATCCCTCCAGGTTCACATTGCTACCGAACCCCAGTAGGAGCTTGGCCAGGTCCAGACGATCGTTTCTGATAGCTGTTGGATGGAAGGAAGAAGTGGGATAAGTCTGTAATGATCCGACATGTCCTAGAGTTCTTCTCATTGTCAGGACTACATAGGCTTACATTTGAACTGTCTATTGTTCTGTCAGCTCTACATTCAGTTATTCCCAGAACCAAATATCATGTGAGCTGGAGTCTGTCACGAGAGACTAATCTTCAGTATGTTTTGAGTGTATTAATAACAGAGGATGCAGACAGGTTTACCTATAACTAGCGGTGAGTCCTCTTCGTCATCCTGGCAGTCAGAACTGGAATGATTCTGTAGCAGAAAGGTGGCGTTCTCTATCAGACCTCGCTCCACCGCCAGGAACAGAGGTGTCTTTCCCCGGACGGTCCGACATTGCACTGCATTTTGACTCGACGCTGAGGAAGGCGTACATCAAGTCAGTCTTATGATCTATCATTATACTTTAAATATTATTTCGTCATTGAAAGGAAACATGAACTCATGTTCACATTTGACTATAGTGAACAAAAATATAAATGCAACGTAAATGTAAAGTGCTGGTCCCATATTTAATGAGTTGAAATAAAAATCCCAGAAATGTTCCATATGCAAAAAATGCTTTTCTCTCAAATCTTCTGCACAAATTTGTTTACATCCCTGTTTGTGAGCATTTCTCCTTTGCCAAAATAATCCATCCACCTGACATTTGTGGCATATCAAGAAGCTCCTGAAACAGCATGATCATTACACAGGTGCACCTTGTGTTGGGGACAATAAAATGCCACTCTAAAATGTGCAGTTTTGTCACACAACACAATGCCACAGATGTCTCAAGTTTTGAGGGAGGGTGCAATTGGCATGCTGACTGTAGGAATGTCCATCAGAGACATTCTCTGTTGCCAGAGAATTTAATGTTCATTTTTCTACCATAATCCGCCTCCAACATTGTTTTAGAGAATTTGGCAGTACGTCCAACCTGCCTCAGAACTGCTGACCAAGTGTAACCACGTCAACCCAGGACCTCTACATCCGGCTTCTTCACCTGCGGGATCGTATGAGGAGGGGGTGGTGTGGGGTATTTCTGTCTCAATAAAGCCCCAGTGGCTCACAAGTGGGTGGGCCTATTCCCTCCCAGGCCCACCCATGGCTGTGCCCTTGCCCAGTCATGTGAAATCAATAGATTAGGCCTAATGAATTTATTTAAATTGACTGATTTCTTTATATTAACTGTAACTCAGTAACAGCTGAGAAATTGTTGCATGTTGCATTTATATTTTGGTTCAGTGTACTTTCGAGCTTTGAAAACATCAGACAAACTTTTATTTTGGTGTTTAATGTCCCTTTGATTGTTTGTATCTTCTCCAAACATGATTTAATGGACCCTTGTGTGTAGGGATGTACTAGATGAGACAAAGATATACAAACCTGCAAAGGTGACCTCTAGAATATTTTGGTTCTTCTGACTAACGGCCTCATGTAGGGGGATCCAGCCTCTGTTGTCCACTTCAGAGAAAGCACTCTGGCTGACAGACAGCTGGCGGAGAGCTGCTTCGTCACCTGGCAACAAACCAGGAAGCAGAGAGGATTATCAAGGAGACACTGTCATGGAGACACAGTAAATAACCAATAGTGCAGAACCGGCACTCATTACTCACCTTTTCTGATGGCGGAGAAGATTTTGACATTATCTGTTATATCTTGACTGTGGAAAGAAGAAGGTCACACCATAAAAGCTGTGCCACCAACCTCATGATGAAGGTGTGAGTTCCAGATAGACTTTATCATTTATAACCTCTTTATGTCTGGAGAAGTGTTTACAATCTCAGGACCAACATAAAATGTATAACTATCCTACTATCTGGGCAGACCTGTGTATCTGTGTCTGGTGTGCTTCTAAAGGTTCACAAGGGTGAAGCAAGAAGCTGTGTACCTGCACTCATCCCCTAGGCTGGAATCCTGCGATTCAATCTGCTTGTTACATTCCAGAAGACTCTGTTCAATCATGTATTGAGTGTCCACATCCTCATAGTCGTCCCCTTCATATCCTAGTTCGTCAAAGTGCATGTCCAGGCCTCTTGCAGTCTCTCTAGTGGGGATCTCTCCAGCTAAACTCAACAAGACAAACTATCACCTGGCATGACCTATGGCCTGTAGCATGGCATGCATGTACCAGGCACATCCCTTCACAATCATTCGACCAGGTTTACATTGTTTCCTATGCCTAACAATAGTCTTAATTGGTTTGGTGGATGTTTAATTTGGCATGTTGCATCATGTGTAACAAAATAACAGGTATCCAGGTCAAAATATTCATAAACACATCCACGCAAACACATAGAAGTTCGTGAGTCATAACCCCTTGTGAAATGTCAAGCATGCATGTGTTCAACGGCCCATGGCACAGTAAATGGCAGGTTTCAAATGTTCCATTTTAAGGATGCATTTGTAATGAAATGTAATACAGTGTTTCAATCTTAATCTAATTAAGGGCTGTAGGTCTATAGCTAACAATCTCATGGATTTTAGAATTCTTCACTTTTTCTTTACATATTGAAGAGAAAAAACCCTTACAGTAGACATTTAATGTAGGCCCACGACTCATTTATATGAACTTTTCATATGATCTAACACACCAAGACTAGGTTTATACTATGATGTAGTTTGTTTTCTTTTACCTTTCGTAATCAGGCTGTAATGTGGCTATGGCGTCCTTCGTGGTTTAAAGGGGATCCGTTTTTCTCCATTCTGGGGCTATTTATACCTCCCCTGCTATAAATACCTGATCATGAGACAGACCAGCAACCAGGGTTTCTCTGTACCTCTGGCACACTGAACGACACTCACTGACACACTTTTCCTGCTCCTGCATGTTGCTACTGATAGACACAGATTCACTTTTATGACGGAATTAATTAATTAATCTTTTATAAAGATTATAGACTAGAGCAAGTAAATAAGAAAGAGATGCATGAAAGACTATTTGCATGAACATTCTTACTTTAAGATACACAATTGAACAGTTTACAGTTTTGAAAGCGGAAAGAATGAATGCAATACCTTCTACGTGAATTCTCAGTGCATTATTTTAAATAAGACAATTGAATCACCACCCATAGTTATGTGAAAATGTCCAGTGTAATGAAGTGTCTGTCCATCATTACTCACCGACAGCATCCTCCAGGAAGAGTGTTATCATTAACTGTTTCTCTGTGCTACTCCAGTTGTTTGAAGGTCACCAGACTCCTGCCTGTGGAGAGGATGGATGGGTTGCTGCCCTACACAGGCTCTGGCTGCTGGATTCCTGTCACTCACTGTCACCCATGTCTCATCACTCACCAGACACCTCCACTGAAGTGATCAATGTATTCCTCTCTGCCTCTGAAGGAATGCTGTGAGAAAAGAGAACCGTGAGATCACTTCTTGGCAACAACCACAATCTCTCTTATTGAACCTGATAACCTTACAGGAAGTTAGGCTAAGTGGATGTACTGGTACTTCCTGTATATAGCTCCATTCTTGTGTCTTTTATTTTATTACTCGTGTGTTACTATTTTATTTGTAAACTCTGCATTGTTGGGAAGGGCTCGTAAACAAGCATTTCACGATAAAGTCGCCACCAGTTGTATTTGCCACATGCGATAAATAACATTGATTTGATTTAAAGCTCTGGAATGATTTACACAAAATATGACAATTTAGTATTTAAAATAGAGACTTTGGAGTATTGAAATGTGTTAGTGTATTCAGTTTTAGTACTTTTCCGTAATTCAATGTTACTTTAGTTGAGGGTTTCCATGTATCTGACCCCCACCTCCACTAGGTGGAAATAATGTTTACATGCACATTGATAATTCAATATTAAACTGATTATGTCAGTAGGCAGAGTACGGCAATAGTCATGTAAACACTTTACTCTGCTTATCTTATTCTGCGTAAGGTCAAAAATCGAAGTAAGCATACGCTTATTAGATCACCTGGTTTTCTAATCAATTTTTTTATTTATTAGGACATGTAGATAGCTTAATCTACGCTCCAGTTGTGTATTTGATCTGCGCACGAGTGACATAAAATATATATATATTCATTTTATGAATAGTTTTAACATACGAACTTTATGTCGCAAAAAGAACATGTTCGCTTTGGTAGAACGTTTGTTTTGATTTGCCATTCTTCTGCATGTGTCCATGTACACCGAACAAAAACATAAATGCAAAGTGTAAAGTGTTGGTCCCATCTTCCATGAGCTGAAATTTAAAAAATCACAGAAATGTTCCATATGCAGAAAACCCTCTCAAAATAGCTTCTTCAAACCTTCTCAAAATATGAAGACACTGATTAAACAGCATTATCATTACACAGGTGGATCTTGTGTTGGGGACAATAAAATGCCACTCTTGTGCAGAGTACTTCTGTCTGTTATAAAGGACTTTGTGAGGGGGGAAATCATTCTGATTGGCTGGGCCTATGCCCTCCAAGGCCCACCCTTGTCTGCACCCCTGCCCAGTCTTGTGAAACCAATTGACTAGGGCCTAATTAATTCATTTCAATGGACTGGTTTCCTTATATGAACTGTAACTCTGTAAAATCGTTGAAAATGTCACATTGCATTTATATTTTTGTTCAGTATAAAAAGGATTAGGGAAAGTACAGATTATTCTCACAACATAAGAATGATGTGACAGCATGTTTTCTGTCTGTGACAAAGTACTAAACGAACTGAAAGAATTTCACCACTGAATTATAATTTCAGCAGCAGCTGGCAACGAGTCCACATGATCTTTTCTATTCAAACTGTCCAATTCATATCCTTTCTATTTTTCCCCAAACATGTCACTTTCATAATCTGCAGCAAATCCTCTTCCACCCCAACACCAAATAATTTGTCATTCAGGTTAACACTGCATGTCTCAATATATGTCTTGACTATTGCACATTGCATCACAAACATCAAAATGTAATCCTATTAATAATTAGGGTGAAAGGATTACATTCTGGAAGAGGGGATTAGTATCATTGTGTAAAATGTCCTAAGATCCTTCTTGTCATATTCAAAGGTCCGGTCCTTCGAGATCAAGACTAAAATTGTTTTAATAACAAAGGCCAATGCAATCTATGCTCCCACCTTCGAAATCAATCACTACGCCACACCAAAATAAGGATCACACAATCTGTTGGAACAGCTTTTATACCGGTTAAAAAGGACTGTAAATTATACATCAACAGGTGTGGCTATATTTGGGCAAGTGTATGAGGAAATGAGATACACCAATCATGGTTGAGAAAAAAAAGGACATTGCCTCTTATTGGCAGCTGTCTGACATTCATGCCCGTTAGCTCCAGATGATGCCACGGCAAGAAATAAGTCCTCTTCATTACTGGAGGGGTACAAGTGACATGTCAGAGGCACAAAATTTGACTGAAGATTAAATGCATCTACCCTACGACCAATCAAGACAAACAATGTCAAACTATTACAATCCCTCGAACAAGCTATAAATAAAACACCAAATGGAACAGATGTAATTGCCATAACACAGCTATAAATAAAACACCAAATGGAACACATACTCACATCTTTTATTATCTAAGCAAGTCTGTTAAGAAGAAATTCTTATTTTCAATGACAGCCAAGGAACAGTGGGTTACTGATTTGAACCTTGTCAGCTCGGGGATTTGAAATTGCAAACTTCTGGTTACTCCTCCAATGCTCTAACCACTAGGCTACCCTGCCGCCCCAACATTTTATCTTGAGGACAATAACTTTATAAAAAAAAAATTGCTTGAGTTATTCTAATAATGTAGAAGTGAATCAGAGAAGACCCTTAGATCAGGAACCAGGATGGGCAACTTCAGTGCTCTGGGGCCAGAATGTCAGCTGATTCTTTCAATGGCACACACACACACACTACACCTGGTATCCCAGGTCTAAATCACATGGCGATTTGGAAACGGAACAAAAAACATACACTTCCGAGGACCACCAGAGTTGCCCATCTCTGCAACATACTATCAAAATGCACAACAAAATGCACAACAAACCAACTGGAATTGTGAAAACATTTTATTTATTTCCCCATCAGAAATGTCTAAGATCTGGGTCTCTCCTTCTTGCCTTTGTAGAGGGCCAGCAGGGAGACGTTAGCCACTTTGACCACCTTGAAACGTACACCAGGGATATCACCTACGGCGTGTCCCTTACGCCCGAATCCTGCCACAAGAACCTCGTCATTTTCCTGAAAGACCAAGGGAAACAAGCTGGATACACGACAAAATGCATAATTGAATATTATAAATATCATCCCAGGCTACATCACATCATATATACACACATATTATTTTCTTTCTTAGATTATTCAGGGCTCTATGCTGATGTTATTTTTTTACAAGGAGCATGTGCGCTTAAATAAAATAAAAAAATGCAAGTAATTTACAATAGGCGCATTAATCCCCCCTCCCCTGTAACTATTCCCCCAGGTCGTTGCTGTAAATGAGAACGTGTTCTCAGTCAACTTACCGGGTGAAATAAAGGATACATTTAAAATAATAATAATTAAATAATAGGTGCACAATGGAAAATAGTTGAGGTATCAAATCACATTTTATTGCTGCATACACATGCTTGTGTTCCTTGCTCAAACAGTGCAGAAATATCTAACAATAGACACAAATCTAAATAATAGAATGGAATTAAGAAACAACGCAAAATTAGGATTAAAGCTAGAATCATAACATTTTTCTAGGTGTACTGGTGCTCCTAAATTCAAAATATACAGGCTGCACATCAAATATTTAGGCTCATTTGATCTCACTGTAGACAGCCCTGTTATTTATGGGGAGTCTTGCATTGGTTAGTGGATATCAGGCACAGTTTATAGACACTAAACTGCATCCATCAGACCCTTTACACAGTGGGTGTAAATAAAAGTCATTGAATTAATTCAACAACACTACTTTGGAAAAATGCTTGGGTGCCAGGCTGACTAGTTAAATCTTACCTCGATGAAGTTCAAGCAACCATCATTGGGGACAAAGGCGGTGATCTTCTTGCCGTTCTTGATGAGCTGGACCCTGACACACTTCCTAATGGCGGAGTTGGGTTGCTTAGCTTCAACACCACTGTAAGACAGGGACAGAAACATTTGGAACTGGCATATTGGTTGACATGTCATTACACATTATTGAGACTCTGAGAAGACATTAGGGACTATATTAATGTGTCCCAGAGTAGCGGTCCCTGATTATTAGTGAGGATATTAAGGGTGTTGTGATGTACTTACACTTTCTCAAGTACAATTCCCTTGGCGTGGGAAGCGCCTCCGAAGGGGTTAGCCTTCAGGGCAGTGCCGAGATGGGCCTTTTTGTACTGTTTATCGTGCCATCTCTGCTCACGACGGTGGTTACGCAGCTTTCTGGCTGTACGCAGACCACGACACTTTCCTGAAGAGATACAAAGTAAATAGTTAAAATTGGTAGCTTTTGACTTAATAATGTCCAACAAAACATTGTTTGACCAGTCAGCCAACTACCGGTAGCTAACCAAGATAGCCGGACATGAACACCGCATCAAATGAGTTAACACTGGAGCAGCTGGCTAACAATTAAGTTCATTGGAAAATAATTTAGTTACATTTAACCAAATTGCTTATGCAGAGTGAGTGCACATCCATTTCAACAACTTTGTAACCAAAACTCTGGTAACTGGCTACATGTTTGGTGACTGAAAAGGAAGCGCTGGCCAGCACTGACGGCATGTTATGGCCGTCTCCACGTTGCGGAGATCGCGCAAGTTGGCTGGTGGCAAATTTCAGAATATGTCTAGAAATACATCCTGTTCTGCCACGATAATAACGAAATTGGTAAGAATAAATTGAAATTCCATGTCAATATAGAAAAGACACTGATATATTTTGTAACCATTCCGTTAAAAATAGAAAATTATCGTACCCATGTCTGCAGATTACGAACCCAGGCTAGAAAGAAAGAAGACCAGAATCCTCCGCGGCAATGTCTCCTCGCAGGACCCCAAAGGTAGATACTAACATGCCTGTTTGGCAGAGTTCTCTCTCGGTAAGTTTAGCTTATTTTAAATGTAGCTACATTTAAATAAACATGATTAAAAATACACGATTTAGGGAAATAGCACAAATACACGATTTAGGGAAATAGCACATGTGCACTATTTGGATAGCTTTGTTATATCAAGTCTATATAATATTGAGATGTTTACGTGCCTGATTCAAAATGCGACAAATCATCAGTCAAAACGAGTCTGAAGAGACATTCTTCTTCTTCGATGTGATTTAACGGCGGTTGGAATCAAATGTTAATGATGAATTACAGCCACCAGCTGGACCGGGTATTGAATAAGAAACAAACAAACACATTTCGGGAAAGGGGGAAAACAACATAATACAAAATAAAACATGTAAAACAAAAAATAAATAAATATCACACTTCTTCAATCACATTCCACTCCAAAATACATCCCTACACAGGCTCAGGGGCCTGTGATGGGGCTACATTCACCAACAGTAAATCACAAAACCAAATAAACTTTCAGCGTTTATTCACAGTGATTCCAATTTTTGTAGACTTATTTTCTGCTTGTGCTGTACAATTTATGACCATTGCAATAAATAATACAACATCCACCTTTTTAGCATGTAGAATTTCACTATCCCTTGGTTGACGAGAAACATTCCCTGGTTGTGGCTCTACTACCATTGCTTCTTCCCTGCCACTCGTTCCTTCTAATTTTCTCACTGCCTCCAGATAGAAGACACACTGGACACTCCTTACCCTTACCACCTCATTCTCCTTCACCAGGGCACTTCAAGAATTCAGGTGCATGTTCACCTCCACAGTTGCAATATTTCCCTTCTTCTGGCATTCAACATTCTTCCCTTCTGCACACAATTTACACATTACCAAATATTTTCCATGTATGACACTGAAGGGGCTTATGTACAAAAGCTTTTACAGGGTATCTCATGAATCCTAACTTTATATGAGAAGGGAGAGACTCTTCATCAAAGAACAGTAGCATGGATGAAGTGAACTTCTTTTCTCCGTCCACCATACAGGTCAGTCCACGTGCACCAACAACTCCATCGATGTCTTCAGTTATATATATTCTGCGCCACCCCAGAAATAACCAGCTTGATAGTTACCCTGCTACAAAAATCCATGCAGGAAACATTCCACTCCGATATCTTTTTCAGTCTTAAAACACCCTTCTTCTGTTCCGCAGACACACAAAAAATCTAAATAAGACCACTTTTTGTGACTCTCACCGACGACACACTTTCTTCCAACACATTCCACATTTTCCTGGAGACGTTAAATGGATTTCCCAAGTAGCATTGATCCAAAACGCTGACTCCAACCCAAAATAAGTCTAGTGGTTTCCTATTTTCCAACACAGCTTTACTTCTCTTGTTTCCCTTTATCTTCGTCACTGTAACACACTCATTCTCACTTTCTGTACTATTAGCTTCACTCGACTCACTAGCAGCTTCAAACAAATATATGTTTCCGCCATCTTCCATCCCACTCATTCCTCTAACCGGCCTTCCATCAAACTCACGAGCATCTCTCTTCCTGCCTCACAACTCAGCTCTGAAGAGACATTATATCTGCTTCAAGATGATATAGTAGCCAGTGAATTATGCGAAAGAGTAGTGAGGTGAAATCCCTGCCTTTACTTGCCTAGCTAGGTACTACAACTACAACTTCCACCATTGGTGAAGAATTTGAGATTGTTTTATAAAGCCGAGGGTGTTTAGCAGTAGATGGCAGGGCAGTGGCAGGCAACTGAAAATGGTCCCAGTCTTCTCGGCTTCCCATCACTAGTAGACTCATTTGACTAGTGTTACGGATACAGTTATCCTGTGTGTGTGTGTGTATCCTGTGTGTGTGTTTCTTTTCTCTCCTTCTCCCCTCACAGGTGAAAATCATCACTCCCCAATCAGTCAACAATCAATCATCAATCAGAAGACACACCTCCTCATATTTCCTAAACCTATCACAGTTCCTTCCCCATGGTTTAAAAACCCCATCATTTGTTTGTTCTAGAGCTCAGCTCAGCTCAAGCTCAGCTCAATCTCTCTGTAAATGCCATGTCTGTAGGTCTCTGTGTTTCACTCTCGCTTTGTGTCTTAACCTCTCTTTTGTTTAAGCACCTCATAGCACTTTGTCATCACCTGTGAGTATTGTTTTTGGTTATGGTGTTTGTGTTTGATTGCTGGTGGAAAAGGGGGAAACCAAGACAAGTCGCCCATGGGCATACACTACCCGTAGGTGAACTTTGTTAAATACACTAGTTAGAACTGGGCGGACCACCCACTGTATTTTTGGTTAGTTAGTTAGCTGTTGTTAAAGTAGGCTAGTCTAGCTTAGGGGTGTTTTTGAATACTTAATGTTTCTTTCCTTGGGTCCAGCTCAGCCCCTTTTCCTGCTCCCCCCATTACCGTGTGTTTATAAATAAACCTAGAGTTTGACGGTAGATTTCAGTTGTCGTGCTTATTTCGTTCACACTTTTCCTTTGTCACAATAATAATTTGCATGAGTTATGTTACGAGTCTCATTACCATCCCCCCTAGACTGTCGGGCCAAAAGGGATTCGTAACATAAGTCTTGCTTTATCACGTCTAATTTCATGTGACAAAGCAACTACAGAGACATAATTCAAGATGTCCTCTAATAATATACAGTGAGGTCCAAATGTATTTTGACAGTGACACATTTTTTTGCTGTTTTGTGTCTGTGACCCAGCACTGGATTTGATACAAAGACTATGAGGTTAAAGTGCAGACTGTCAGCTTTAATTTGAGGGCATCTTCATCCATATCGGGTCATTAAACTATTTAGAAATGAAAGCACTTTTTGTACATAGTCCCTTCAATTTAGGAAACCAAAAGCATTTGGACAAATTCACATACAGTACCAGTCAAAAGTTTGGACAAACCTACTAAAGTGTTATAAAAAATCAAAATATATTTGAGATTTGAGATTCTTCAAAGTTGTCATCCCTTTGCCTTGATGACAGAGTTGCACACTCTTGGCATTCGCTCAACCAGCTTCACCTGGAATGCTTTTACAACAGTCTTGAAGGAGTTCCCACATATGCTGAGCACTTGCTGGCTGCTTTTCCTTCACTCTGCGGTTCAACTCATCCCAAACCATCTCAATTGGGTTGAGGTTGGGTGATTGTGGAGGCCAGGTCATCTGATGCAGCACTCCATCACTCTCCTTCTTGATCAAATAGCTCTTACACAGCCTGGAGGTGTGTTGGGTAATTGTCCTGTTGAAAAGCAAATCATAGTCCCACTAAGCGCAAACCTGGTGGGATGGCGTATTGCTTCAGAATTCTTTGGTAGCCATGCTGGTTAAGTGTGCCTTGAATTCTAAAGAAACCATAGATGGTGTCACCAGCAATGCACCACCACACCATCACACCTACTCTGTGTCTCACGGCGGTTGGAAACAAAAATCTAAAATTTGGACTCATCAGACCAACGGACGCCAAAGCAAGTCTCTTCTTCTTATTGGTGTCCTTTAGTAGTGGTTTCTCTGCAGAAATTATACTATGAAGGCCTGATTCATGCAGTCTCATCTGAACAGTTGATATTGAGATGTGTCTGTTACTTGAACTCTGTGAAGCATTTATTTAGGCTGCAATTTCTGAGGCTCATAGCTCTAATGAACTTATCCTCTGTCGCAGAGGTAACTCTGGGTCTTCCTTTCCTGTGGCGGTCCTCATGAGAGCCAGTTTCATCATTGCGCTTGATGGTTTTTGCGACTGCACTTGAAGAAACTTTCAAAGTTCTTGAAATTTTCTGGATTGACCCACCTTCATGTCTTAAAGTAATGATGGACTGTCGTTTCTCTTTGCTTATTTGAGCTGGTCTTGCCATAATATGGACTTGGTCTTTTACCAAATAGGGCTATCTTCTGTATAGCACCCCTACCTTGTCACAACACAACTGTTTGTTTCAAACGCATTAAGAAATAAATAAATTCCACAAATTCACTTTTAACAAGGCACACATGTTAATTGGTTGGCTTAGATAATGCCAAGAGTGTGCAAAGTTGTCATCAAGGCAAAGGGATGACTACTTTGAAGAATCTCAAATCTCAAATATATTTTGATTTGTTTAACACTTTTTTGGTTACTACATGATTCCATATTATTATTATTATTAGATTATTATTAGATTATTATTACATATTATTACATATTATTATTATGTTATTTCACAGTTTTGATGTCTTCACTATTATTCTACAATGCAGAAAAAGTAAAGATAAAGATAAACCCTTGAATGAGTAGGTGTGTCCAAACTTTTGACTGGTACTGTACATTTGTATTAAAGCAATCAAAAGTAGTACCGGTAGCCTATTTGGTACCATATTTCTAGCATGCAATGACTCCATCAAGTTTGTGACTCTACAAACTTGTTGGATGCATTTGCAGTTTGTTTAGGTTGTGTTTCAGATTATTTTGTGCCCAATGGAAATTAATGGTAAATAATGTCATTCTGAGTCACTTTTATTGTAAATAAAAATATAATGTCTATATACAATTATACATTAATTTGGATGCTACCATGATTATGGGTCATCATTCATGAATCTTGACAAATGATAAGTGAGTTACAGAGGCACAAATAATTTGTCCAAATACATTTGGTTCCCTAAAATGGGGGGACTATATACAAAAAGTGGTGTAATTTCTAAACGGTACCCGATATGGATGGAAATACCCTCAAATGTAAGGTGACAGTTTGCACTTTAACCTTTACAGTCATTGTATAATTTGAAAGTGCTGGAGTACAGAGTGAAAACAACAACAACATGTGTCATTGATCAAATAATTTTGGACTGCACTGTATGTCAGGAATCCAATGGGATGATTTGAGGTAGGCAGCGGTCAGCGGTCTAACAGTACTGCGCTTTCGTCCCTTTCCTCGCCCCAACCTGGGCGTGAATCAGAGACTCTACACACATCGACAACAGTCGCCCCCACAACCAATCGCCCCCACAAAAACCGCGGCCCTTGCAGAGCAGCCTAATTCCCCGCTTTATTGACTACGTTTCGATCGAAACGGATCTTCTTCGTCAGGTCAAACAGACTGTGCTCACACCCCAAAATATACACATTTCACCTTACATGGCCGTTAAGCACATGATGCATGGTTGGTGTGGAAACAATTCAATTTACGTTTGCGCATAGTCAATCATAATTAATCACAGAGCTACATATGGTCATAAAGGATTACGCACATACAAATGTGTCCAAGTTCAAACCTAGGTACAATATGCTACAATAAAAAAGTTTAAAACAAGGAAAACCTAGGTACAATATGCTACAATAAAAAAGTTTAAAAAAAAACAAACATAGGCTATCAATGGACTGATTCATATTGTAATCATCTAAATAGTAATAAAAATAGAGCCAAAACATCATAATATAATAGCAAATGCTCATGATATAATAGTTTTTATTTTAAATTAAGGGGTGGTAACACCAGTCAGTTGTTATAATAAAATTAGTTATAGGGGGTTGAAATACAGTGCCTGCTGCTGCAACTGGTGTGAAATGGTTGGCTCGTTAGCGGTGCGCGCCAGTGGCGTGTACATCGGTGACGTCACACTCCAAAACCTCGAAGTAACTGTTTCATTTGGTCTGGTTGCTGAGGAGCGTCAACAGTGTGCGGGCCTGCCTGTTCTTTACAAGCATATTGTACAATCTCATCATTCATGGGTTACTGATGTACAGACAGAAGGGCGGACGAGTGGAGGAGACAGAACGGATTCCTCTATTGTCAGACAGCTATATTCCATTGATGAAAATGAGGATGTAATTCCAGTGGTTTAACATGCCTTTTGTCATACTGCTTTATTAACCCATGATCTTATGAATCGGACGCAGAGATATTTTGCTTCTGAATTAGTTATCTGATTTATTTGACCCTTATTCTACCAGGTAAATTGACTGAGAACACGTTCTCATTTACAGCAACGACCTGGGGAGTTACAGAGTTTAGGAGGGGGGGGGGATGAATGAGCCAATTGGAAGCTGGGGATGATTAGGTGGCCATGATGCTATGAGGGCTAGATAACTGGTTTATCCTTCACATTAATTCCAATAGAGATAGCATTGTATCTAGGTCATTTAATCATGGGTGTGCCTTCCCTATCGAACAAAAATCCCGGCAAGCATACTGACCTTGAGCATAAAAGTATCGGTGTATTTATGAATCAGTTTTGTTGAGGACAGCTCATGGGCTTTGTGCGCGTGTGTTCTGAGTGGGTGTGACCGTGACACATGATTACCCCTCCCTCTAGATGCCTATTGGCTGCTGCCCGTGTCCATCATTAGGTTCAGGCTTCGGCTCTTATGGAAGAACGTTATGAAGCAGTCATCATCTTTGGCAGTCTCACCTGGCCGGCTCCATGGCAAAACAAGACTTATTTATGTATTTAAATGTATTTTCTGTCGTTTTTCTGCAGCTCTCTTTGTCCTTTGATCAAGTGTCTGCGGTTGTGGAAAAAAGGTAGGTGTGAAAGGAGCTATTTCAACTCTAGGCTGGAGTCAGGCAGGGCGATGGATGGATGCTGTGCAGACGGAGGGGAGAACGAAGGTCTTTTATAGTGTGATGGAGACCGTGAGAATGAGGAGAAAGATACAGTTTTAGAATGCGTTTGTGAATCTGTAAAAAGCATGATCTCGTATCATCTGTAACCATTGTGATAGTGATTTCCCTCTTGTACATTTACTGCACTGTTACTGTAGGGTACGATACTGTAGTGTGCACATCTGCAATCCAAATGTAGCTACTAGGGCTCTGTCAGTGAAATACAAGAGACAATCCATGGGTGTTGCACTGAAGGCATCAGCTAGCAGGGCAAATCCATATATGCACTACAAAAAAATAGGCAGGGGTGAATGCTGCTACATCAGAGATGAGATGGAGTCAAATTATGTTAGCTGTATACTGCAGAGACAGCTTTCCTCTGAGAATTACACTATTTGAGTACAGCTCCGTATGATGCTAGATGGAGGAATTATCTTCTATTTTATTCTACGCTATTCACCTCAATATGTCTGGCACGGCTGCCACCCAAATAATAAAAATGTAATAACGATAATCACATAAAACACGTTAGTTATTTCTGTAACGCAGAAACGTTATTTTCTTTAGCTTTACAGTTGAATATATTGAATAGAATATGTTAACTATGACGAAAAGGGTACAGATTGTTGTAGTAAATTAATGTATTTGGTTGTAGTATTCCATTGAACAGCAATTCATTGATTTTGGTTCTAGTGATTGACAATGGAATTATTGCAGTTCGTTTTAAGAACATGGATATAATATCCCATGAATTGTATTTTGTATAACTTTAATGAATGCATTATTCTGGGGGAGCCGGATCCACCATATTTTGACTGAAATATGACATAGCAGATTGCCCGGTAAATCCTGGTGCCTTGAATACCCCCACCTTCTGAACCCTGCTGACTTCTTAATCATCCTGTTTTGGCATGTGGCATTTTGTCATAACCCTGATACTTGCCCCAGCTGCTGCTGCCTAGACTCCTGCAGCCTCCAGTCAACCTTTCTTGAATAGACAGCACAGGGGCTTTATATCTAAATATAAGATCAGATATTAAGCTAAAATGTTAGGCAGTATTGTACACGTACTGTTTATATATTTCTTAATATCATATTTGATTGATATTTCAATTCAGATGCCTGTAAACATGCCCTGAATACAAAGCAGCAGCTTATAATGCTCCCTGTAGGGTAGTTATGTGATATTGTGATATTTAAGTAAGATATGTGAAGGGGTGTTGTATATGGCCAATATACCACGGCTAAGGGGTGTTCTTGTGCACGCCGAAACGCGGAGTGCCTGGATACAGCCTTTAGCAGTGGTATATTGGCCACATACCACAAACCCTGCAATGCCTTATTGCTATTATAAACTGGTTACCAATGTAATTAGAGCAGTGAAAATACATGTTTTGTCATACCCGTGGTATATGGTCTGATATACCAGGGCAGTCAGCCAACCAGCATTCAGGGCTTGAACCACCCAGTTTATAATATGATGAAAACATAGAATACAGTGAACAAAGTCACCTGATGATCAAAGGGGTAAGGATCATTCCAAATGCAATAATCCTGAAACATAATCAATAAAACACATTTTCAGGCTCATTTCACTTGTCAATGTGTCTTTTGTGCATTTAGGAACAAACTATACATGGACAATACTGCTAAACATGTTTGATCTTTAACTGAAAAGATCAACTCCCACACCCCCGACCTGTTTACCAAAGCAATTATTCTCCGCCCTGTCTCCCAACACCTTGGGCTCATCTATTAGGGAACATTTAACTTCATAAAAAACCCTAATGTAATTGGCAACAAATTGCCTCAAGAGCATTGGTGGCAACATGTAGGGCAGTACAGGCTTTAGTCTGAACACAGGACGAAGTCTAAAAGCAGCCCCTCTTATCTTTAAACTTACCCTCACAGAATATATGACATGCCTGGCATTGTGAGGTGAGTGAGAGAGATGATCAGTGGATCATTTTTATTATGTCATGGCTGGACCACAACATGCTATGTTGCAGCCAGTCAATGACAGCAGCAGGGTAGAGTACAGAGTGGATTTGTAAGCTGATGTGTAGGGTGGGGTGGGGACAGAGGTAGGAGAGGATTTCTCTATCCCCTGTAGATCATCACAATCGGTTCAGTCGTTTGAATGAAAGCTACATTTTTGCTTAGGTTAGTGGTTTTGATGAGGCCGTGTAGGTCTGTGTAGCAAATTCAGGTTGACATTTGTGTTCAGATAAATGATTACTCAGTGTTTTGTCACTTTTTATTATGTAACAATGGCATCTGCTGGTGAACAAGAAGACAGAGCACTCACTCCTCATCAACTCCCAAATGTATTGTTACATCACTGAACCAGGCCAACAGAGATACAGCCACAGATGGGCTTTCAATAACAAATGTCAGATAATTACACTTTTACACTGAGGTACACTGAATATGATCTATTCCTGTTATAGATAACATAGTATTACAGTAGTATATGCCTCTCTACAATAGTATTAAACAAATCGCCACACACAATGCAGTGCCTTACTGCAGGGTCAAACCTTATGCCCTCATGCTTTATGAAGTGATCAATGAATCAGATAAGGAATTCTGATTCATGCAGAATATTTGTGTTCAATGTAATATAAATACTATTTAGCAGACACTTTTATCTAAAGCGACGTACAGTCACGCTTGCATACATTTTACTTACTGGTGGTCCTGGGAATCAAACACACTAACACACTGCGGTTGCAAGCGCCAGGCTCTGCATTGGATTATGACTGGGTAAACTATAGATGAGAACTACCCACTGCTCTAATAGACTCGTAATGGTCCAATGGAGAATTCTACTCGACACCCGAAGACGAAAGCTGTAGAAAATGTGCTTTGAACAATTACATTGCTGAAATTTGCATTGATATAAAAGTACAGAGACTCATTTTTTACAGACTACAGGCTAGTGCTAAAATTACACTGCTAATGTTTGTCAGTCAGGGTTAGAGTCAACTCCATTTAAATTCAGGAAGTTAACTGAAATCCCATTCAAATGAAGAACATTGGAATTTCAGCTTACTTCCTGAGGACTCCAACACTGCTGCCTGCCAGTCCAGGTTGCTTCCTCAGATCTGATGTGCAGACAGTCTACGCTAACCCCCCTTAGCCCTAATAAGGATACCATGGTCTGGCTGCTAGCTCCCCTGATTCCCAGCAAGGACACCACGGTCTGGGAAGACTTGTTGGTAAATTACCTTTTATTTTGTAAAGAAATTCTGAAAGAGATTGGTGTGGTTTTTTCCACTATCTGATCATGGCATGGGGTTGTTCAAACACAGGCATGTATTTGTTTAAAATCTATCAGTTGATGGTTTAATTTCAGAGAGACAAAAAAAAATCACGTTTTATTTGCAAAATGCTATATATCCGCCTCACTCACAGAGAAATAAGTAGTACTGCTAGGTTTTAAATGTAACAAATAACTACATTCTAAAAAAAGAACTGTACAAATTATACATTTGTGACATTAATATTAAATATTTTTTTATTTTAATGATGTTATGTTCAATCTACCATTGTCTCTACATCTACAGTCCCAGTAATACTATAAGGGATATTTACGTTGATGTTCACTGTCCAGTACCTTATAGGCTACTTCTATATAATCTGAAATCATTTATTTTTGTATGTTTACAGTTTAGCGGGGCCCACATCCCAAGATATCAGGGTTCAAAACAGTGAGTTATTTTCCCTTATTGTCAAGTGATTATGTAAATGTTTTGAATCATTTTTTTTTTATGGTATGTGTATAAAAAATACACTATAATTCACTGGTAACACTTCACCTTATGTTGTTAATTTACCTGTGTAATAGTGACACTGGTGTAGTAGTGACACATTGTTAATATTCATTTGATAATTGCTTTATAAGTTCTAAATACACAGCTGAAAAAAATAAAGGGAACACTTGTAACTCCAAGTCAATCACACTCCTGTGAAATCAAACTGTCCACTTAGGAAGCAACACTGATTGACAATACATTTCACATGCTGTTGTGCAAATGGAATAGACAACAGGTGGAAATTATAGGCAATTAGCAAGACACTGCAGGTGGTAACCACAGACCACTTCTCAGTTCCTATGCTTACTGGCTGATGTTTTGGTCACTTTTGAATGCTGGCGGTGCTTTCACTCTAGTGGTAGCATGAGACGGAGTCTACAACCCACACAAGTGGCTCAGGTAGTGCAGCTCATCCAGGATGGCACATCAATGCGAGCTGTGGCAAGAAGGTTTGCTGTATCTGTCAGCGTAGTGTCCAGAGCATGGAGGCGCTACCAGGAGACAGGCCAGTACATCAGGAGATGTGGAGGAGGCCGTAGGAGGGCAACACCTAGCAGCAGGACCGCTACCTCTGCCTTTGTGCAAGGATGAGCAGGAGGAGCACTGCCAGAGCCCTGCAAAATGACCTCCAACAGGCCACAAATGTGCATGTGTCTGCTCAAACGGTCAGAAACAGACTCTATGAGGGTGCTACGAGGGCCCTATGTCCACAGGTGGGGGTTGTGCTTACAGCCCAACACCGTGCAGGAAGTTTGGCATTTGCCAGAGAACACCAAGATTGGCAAATTCGCCACTGGCGCCCTGTGCTCTTCACAGATGAAAGCAGGTTCACACTGAGCACATGTGACAGACGTAACAGAGTCTGGAGACACCGTGGAGAACGTTCTGCTGCCTGCAACATCCTCCAGCATGACCAGTTTGGCGGTGGGTCAGTCATGGTGTTGGGTGGCATTTCTTTGGGGGGCCTCCATGTGCTCGCCAGAGGTAGCCTAACTGCCATTAGGTACCGAGATGAGATCCTCAGACCCCTTGTGAGACCATATGCTGGTGCGGTTGGCCCTGGGTTCCTCCTAATGCAAGACAATACTAGACCTCATGTGGCTGGAGTGTGTCAGCAGTTCCTGCAAGAGGAATGCATTGATGCTATGGACTGGCCCCCCGTTCCCCAGACCTGAATCCAATTGAGCACATCTGGGACATCATGTCTCGCTCCATCCACCAACGCCATGTTGCACCACAGATTGTCCAGGAGTTGGCGGATGCTTTAGTCCAGGTCTGGGAGGAGATCCCTCAGGAGACCATCCTCCACCTCATCAGGAGCGTGCCCAGGCGTTGTAGGGAGGTCAAACAGGCACGTGGAGGCCACACACACTACTGAGCCTCATTTTGACTTGTTTTAAGGACATTACATTACAAATTACATTACAAAGTAGGATCAGCCTGTAGTGTGGTTTTCCACTTTAATTTTGAGTGTCACTCCAAATCCAGACCTCCATGGGTTGATAAATTTGATTTCCATTTATAATTTTTGTGTGATTTTGTTGTCAGCACATTCAACTATGTAAAGAAAAAGTATTTAATAAGAATATTTTATTCATTCAGATCTAGGATGTGTTATTTTAGTGTTCCCTTTATTTTTTTGAGCAGTGTATTTTATTTACTAACATTTCTCTCTTTCTCCTTGTATACAGATGGGTTGGCTGCCCAGAGCCACAGTGCTGCTTCCGATGGGGAGAGTTCTTCGCTTATAGCGGAGGACCCTCTCAGGAGAGTCCTGCAGGTCCCAATTATTATCTTTCCTTCCCGAAGTGTGTACTTGTTCACTTCACTTCACTGATTTGAAAGGAAATTACTAGTACAAAAATATGGTGGAAACTCCCACTAGCCAATGCCTCCACCAGATTTGCAGAACATAGTGAATGAGTGCACACTTCAGAGAAGGGAGATATAGACTACTGTGTGTGTGATTAGACACTAGAGACTGACGTTTCTAGGAATCCAATATGGCATTGTTCATGAAAAAATCTTTTATTCCCAGTTGTCTGAAACTAATCCCAGACAGAAGGTTTAGTCTCAGTGAGATAAACCATTGGATTTAATTTCAACAACAAATTATAACTAGATTGGATTATTCCTAACAACAACACCTTTACACAAAGTCTTATTGATCAATGAACGCCCACTGTAGCCCCCACAATGAGATGAAAAAGCAATCTGTAATAGTTTTTCAGATTACTGTTGTTTGTCAATCAGTGAGCCACCATCTTATCTCTTTCTACCTCTCTTTCTCCCTTTATTCTTTTCTCTGTCTTCCCCTCTGTCTCTTCTGCTCTCACTCTCCCTCTTTCACCCCTTCCTTTTTCATCCTCTCATTCCCACCATCAGCCTTATGAGTGGCAGCTGGACTCCCCACACAGAACCAAACGGAGGCTACTGCAGACATCCAGCATTCTTCCTTACTCTCCTCTGAGCGTGGTTTACAACAGCAAAACATGTATCCTGTTTAGGGCCAGGAAGCTTGCCATCAGGTTCAGGAACAGCACCTTAGTGGATCTCACAGAGAAGGCCTTCGGCCCCGATGCACCAGTGGACACCAAAGGCTCTATGTGCAGCAAAGACAAAGCTACGTATGTCTGCTTTGCGGCTGTAGATATTCCTCCTGCACTTCCCGATACATTACTCTTCCTCGCTATCCTCCATTTTTGAAGGATTAAGTAATGACAGAGAACTCTGGAAGAAGAATCATCACTAAATTATCAGAGGGAATTATTGTAATGTTTGTTTACGTGTCAATTAATCCTTTAAGGGATGGGTTGCCAACTGGCAATTTGACACAAAAAATACAATTTCATTAATTGATTAATTAATTCGACAGTACTATTGAACCTTATTTTTCCACCAGGCTTGTACTACGTTTCGGAGATGTGGAGGACTTGAGAGGACTTGCAATTAGGTTTGTCTCTTCATTCATTTTTATAGCCAGTGCTAGGCTATAAGGACCATTTTACAAATAATAGATAGGCCCACGGTTTTCCTGGTCAGGTCACATGTCGGTAAATAAAAACACTTGGTCTGAAGTATATTGTGCGGGGTCCATTTTGGTTGTGATATTTATTTATTGTACTGTACACTGACTGTAAGTCTCTCTTGATAAGAGCATCTGCTAAATTACTCAAATGTAATTGTGTAATCAATGTATGCACTGTTCCAACAGACTACAAATGTCCAACACATTCTATGAGTCGGCAGGGCAGAACTGGTTCACTCTGGACAGCGTACACATCCACTACAACTGGACCCATGAGGCAACGTTCAACGCCACCGATGTTTACGCTCCTAGTACCCACTCCTACCACTGTCAGCACGTCAGCAGTCTGCAGAAGTACGACACGCTGCTCGTACCCAGCTCCATCACAGACAACTCTGCAAACTGGCACATCACCTTCACAGACTTCCAGGTTGGCATGCATTGTTTTTACGGAGAGGCATCGTTTTATGGCAGGAGGGCGAGGCACGTTTTAATAGGGGAGCATGTTCTGAGGGTTCTGTTGGAACCCGGCAGCTACTCCTGATGAATTATGATGGATAACTGGATAACTTGTATTGTTTCTTAAAGCCTTTTGGTAAAATAATAATGAAAGATCTGTAAACAGAACTGCAACTTGAGTGTGGCTTTATTCAACTGGCCATAACACAGGGCAGTTCCTAGTTATACCTCTAGATGGCACTATTTTTTTATACCATAACAATACCTTGTTATTTATTGTATTGTTTTTTTTATTGTGTTTGTGTATGAACCCAGAAAGATTCATGTTTGGTTTTTTAAAGAGTTACATGATATAGAAAAATCCACAAGATTTAAAAAGTATATCATATCCTTTATATGCTGCGCTGAGACAACCATAAATTATCAGCATTGTCATCATACTGCAGGCCCACCACAGACAACCCTCACGGACTCTTATTTTTAACCCATGTCCTCACTCGAGGCATAGACCCAATGGTTCTAGACAATCTTGTACCTATACCAATTCAAACCAATCCCATGGTATTTTCAAACAAGGGGTTACCTACTGATCATAGCATGCTTGTATTAGACTCCATCTGACCTGAAATCCGGCAGCTGCGGTCTAGGATTAGTTCATGTAAATTCCAGAACTTTGATTTCAAAGATGTATTTTATTTTAATTCTGGCTTCTCAATCCAATGTGGACATTCTGGTAATTTCTGAAATAATTCTGAGCAGGACTCTGATGTGTCTCTATCTGGTTCTAATGATTACAGATGGGACAGAGCAGGAAGAGGTGGGGGTGTTGCCATATTGACCATTCAAATGTTTTTGTAACTCTTGCTACATCTGTCCCTAGGCATTTTGATTGTGTTGTTCTTAATGTGGGCCTAAGTCATAATGACCAGCTGAAACTAGTAGGAGTGTATCGCCCCTCTCGGGTTCTTCATGTTCTCTTAACAATTTATCTGAATTGCTATCTAAGTATGGTAAATATGAACTATTCATTTTGGGAGATTCTAATATTGTCAGATACGCTAAAAGATATTTGCTCTGAGCTAAACCTGTCTCAGCAGATAACTGAGCCTACACAGCCCAATCCTAAAGCTGTCTCAGTTGATAACTGAGCCTACACTGCCCAATCCTAAACATCCATCGAAATCTACCCTGATTGATCTTATTTGGACGAATACTCCAGATAAACATGTTGATAGTGGGGTTTTCTCACTGGATTTTAGTGACCGTTGGCCAGTTGTCTGTGTCAGAGATATGAGAATGCATAAATCTAAGCCTCGTGTCATCACTAAGAGGACCTTTAAAAAAGCTTTTTATTTTTATTTTTTACATAATCTTTATTTTAGTGACTTTGATTGTATCTCAGCTATCCCTTAACCTGATTTAGCTATAAGCTTTTTTTGCAAATGTCTTTAATACTATTGTAGATAATCATGCTCCTTCAAAACTATGACAGTAAAGGTAGATCGAATGCCTGGTTCACTCCTGAATTATCCAAAGTCATCCACAAGAAAAATGTTGCCTGGGTCAAGGCCAGGAACACAGGCTTAGGCCGAGATTGGCAATATTTTAGTCAACTGAGGAATCAATGTGGAAGACTAATCAGAAAGGCTAAATCGGATTATTATGTAACCACTCTACGATTGTAAAGGGAATTCTGGCTAAATTCTCGAACACTGTCATATCTCTAAAGGGTTGCACTTCCTACTCTCTGCCCCATCCATTCTGGTCCCATTACGGACAAAAATGCCATCATTGATGCATTTAATTGCCATTTTATTTCAGCGGGCTATCTTTTTCAAAGAGCGTCTAACCCTACTATATCTAAGAGTGGGCTTAATGCTGATTCTGACATTGTGCAGATTAACTCAGAAAATGGTAGTCAAGTTATTGCATTTCGGCAATTCACAGAAAAATGCATCCTTGATTCCATACTTCAAATCAAATCAAATTTTATTGGTCACAAACACATGGTTAGCAGATGTTATTGTGAGTGTAGCAAATTAATTATGCTTCTAGATCCGACAGTGCAGCAGTATCTAACTGGTAATATCTAAAATTCCACAACAAAACCTAATATCTAACAAATTCCACCACAAAACCAATACACACAATCTAGTAAAGGAATGGGATGAGAATATATAAGTATAAAATATATGGAAGAGCAGTGACAGAGTGGCTAAGATGCAATAGATAGTAAAGAATAGATAGTGAAGGATACAGTATACATAATATACATATGCGAGATATGTAAACATTCTTAAAGTGACATTATTAATGTGACTAGTGTTCCATTTATTAAAGTGGCCAATGACATCAAGTCTGTAGGTAGGCAGCCGCCTCTCTGTGCTCGTGGTGGCTGTTTAACAATCTGATGGCCTTGAGATAGAAGCTGTTTTTCAATCTCTCTGTCCCAGCTTTGATGCACCTGTACTGACCTCGCCTTCTGGATGGAAGTGCGGTGAACAGGCAGTGGCTCGGGTGGTTATTGTCCTTGATGATCTTTTTTGCCTTCCTGTGACATCGGGTGTTGTAGGTGTCCTGGAGGGCAGGTAGTTTGTCCCCGGTGATGCGTTGTGATACAGCCCGACAGGATGCTCTCAATTGTGCACATGTAAAAGTTGGTGAGGGTTTTCAGGGACAAGCAACATTTTTTCAGCCTCCTGAGGTTGAAGAGGCACTGTTTTGCCTTCTTCACCACACTGTCTGTGTGTGTGGACCATTTCAGTTTGTCGGTGATATGTACACAGAGGAACTTAAAACTTCCACCTTCTCCACTGCTGTCCTGTCGATGTGCATAGGGGGGTGTTCCCTTTACTGTTTCCTGAAGTCCACGATCATCTCTTTTGTTTTGCTGACAATGAGTGAGAGGTTATTTTCCTGACACCACACTCCAAGGGCCCTCACCTCCTCCCTGTAGGCTGTCTCGTCGTTGTTGGTAGTCAAGCCTACCACTGTTGTGTCGTCTGCAAACTTGATGATTGAGTTGGAGGCATGCATGGCCACGCAGTTGTGGGTGAACAGGGAGTACAGGAGAGGGCTGAGAACACACCCTTGTGGGGCCCCAGTGTTGAGGATCAGTGGAGTGGAGAAGTTGTTTCCTACCTTCACCACCTGGGGGCGACCCGTCTGGAAGTCCAGGACCCAGTTGCACGGGGCGGGGTCGAGACCCAGGGTCTCAAGCTTAATGATGAGTTTGGAGGGTGTTGAATGTGTAGTCAATGAACAGCATTCATACATATATATTCCTCTTGTCCAGATGGGATAGGGCAGTGTGCAGTGTGATGGCGACTGCATCATCTGTGAACCTATTGGGGCAGTAAGCAAATTGAAGTGGGTCTAGAGTGACAGGTAGGGTGGAGGTGATATGGTCCTTGACTAGTCTCTCAAAGCACTTCATAATGACAGAAGTGAGTGCTACGCGGCAATAGTCATTTAGTTCAGTTACCTTGGTTTTTTGGGAACAGGAACAATGGTGGCCATCTTGAAGCATGTGGGGACAGCATACTGGGATAGGGATTGATTGAATATGTCCGTAAACACACCAGCCAGCTGGTCTGCGCTCTGAGGACGCGGCTGGGGATGCCGTCTGGGCCGGCAGCCTTGCGAGGGTTAACATGTTTAAATGTTTTACTCACGTCGGCCATGAGAAGGAGAGCCCACAGTCTTTGGTAGTGGACCTTGTCGGTGGCACTGTCCTCAAATAAGTTGTATAATTTGTCTGGAAGCAAGACGTCGATGTCCGCGACGGGACTGGTTTTCTTTTTGTAGTCCGTGATTGTCTGTAGACTCTGCCACATACGTCTCATGTTTGAGCCATTGAATTGCGACTCCACATGGTCTCTATACTGAAACTTTGATTGCGTTACAGAGGACATAACTACACTGTAGTTCGGCCATATGTTCAGTCACCTTGTCATGATTAAATCCGGTGGTACGTGCTTTCAGTTTTGCACGAATGCTGCCATTAATCCACAGTTTCTGGTTAGGGAAGGCTTTATAAACTCGCTCACCGAGTCAGTGTATACGTCAATGTTATTATCTGAGGTTACCTGAAACATATCGCAGTCCACGTGATTGAAGCAATCTTGAAGCGTGGAATCCGATTGGTCAAACCAACGTTGGATAAACCTAAGCATGGGTGCTTCCTGTTTTAGTTTCTGCCTTTAGGGGAGCAACAAGATGGAGTCATGGTCAGATTTGTCTAAAGGATTTCTTGCTATAGATACAAAGAAATCCACAGGGGCTGACCAAATGGAACTGGATCTGCTCAAGTGAGCTGCCCCCCTCATTGCTGGTTCAGTAACCTATATCTTAAATCTAACATTGTTATCAGGAAAAATTCAAAAAGTATGGAAAACAGTGCCGCCACTCCATAAGGGCAGAGATGATAGTGATCTTGATAATTATCATCCAATCTCCAGGCCTCCATGTCCGTCTAAGATTCTCAAATCTTTGGTAAAAAAGCAACTTCACTATTTTTTATCTGAGCATGGTATTATGAATATAAATCAATCTGGGTTTAGGCCAGGGAATAGCACTGTCACCACATTAGTAGTTAATGATATTGTCAGTATTTTAGATGCTAAAATTAATTGTGCTGCCTTGTTTGTGGATCTTTCAAAAGCGTTTGATACTGTTGATCATGCTATTTTATTGAACAAGTTGTCCTCGATTGGCCTGGGCTCTGACTCCTGCTCGTGGTTTCATGATTATCTTAGTGACAGAACTCAGGCCATCGTGATTAATGAGGTTAAGTCTGAATTTCTTAAGGTGATCCACATGAGTCGATACTAGGCTTTGCTCTTTTCGCTATTTATATAAATAAATAATAATAATATAATAATATAAATAATTGATCAATCTGTTAAAATGTTTAAATTTAATCAATATGCAGGGGATAATATTAAAATAATTTCCTCTACTGCTGACCTGGATGTGACAAGGCTATAGTCCGATTTTGCAGCTGTACAGGAAGCCCTTACTGATATAAAACTCGTGCTTAAATACATGTTTTCAAATTCACGTAAGATTGGCTCATTGGATGGTTCTATAATCGAATGAGTCCCCTTGATCACAGGAGACTGCATTCTTTACCAAAAGGTTGGCTGAACCTTTTTGAAGTCATGTAGATCACATCATTACACTCTTGTTTCCAAAGCCCTGCTGCACAAGCTTCCAACTTACCGAACTTCACTGTTTAGATGCACACTTCCTTGCACCCGGTTCCAAAAAAAAAAAAAAAAATCTCAAATATATTTTGGTTGGATGCCTTGATGATATGTTACATACAGCATGTTTTTTAAGGACCAACAAGTTGTCTGCTTCTGATTTGCAATACTGATTTCGTTACAGCCCTACTTTGTTGCATCGTTTACTTTTACTCAAACATCTCACCTTTATATTTCTCTTTGCTCGACAGATACAATCGTTCAATGTGCTGTCCAACAAGTTTGGCTCAGCCAGTGATTGCGCTACGTTCTTCACCCCAGCTATCCTCATGGGTCTGATCACCTCTCTAATCCTTCTCCTGGTCCTGGCCTACGCGCTGCACATGGTGGTGCACCTCAAACACATCGACACCTACGAAGAACACAAGACCACCGTCTACTTCCCCCGCAGCACAGAACCTGCAGAATGCACCGGCGCCACCAGCTCCACTGCCACTGAGAAAAACAGCTTGTAGGACTCAGTTTCCCAGGATCCACCTCAATCTCCACCACTAGGAGTATACTGTAAACTGTTTCTGTAGGTGTCAGATAGTGACTATGCAGGGCCTCTGACTGAATCCTCTGATGGCTGGCAGACCGACTAAACTCAATAGATAAAGCATCCTCCCATACTGAAGGGACAGAAAGACATGGTGATAGTCTGAACCTTATATGGTTGTCCACTTTTGCATCACTGGGCTCAGGCAGTGGTTTTTCAAGCCAGATAGATCTAATCATTTGTGGCTCAGCATCATCTGGTGGATTTGGATACAGCTTTGGAGGTGATCCGGAGACATTGACCAGTTATCGGGCATTGCCAAGCAAAAACTAACCAATTATGTACTCGAATGAGAACAAAAGTATTTGAGTTCCTTGTCAGTACTATAAATGCTGGTATATATGCACACACACCACACTGGATAAAGAAGTTTCATTTTAATAACAAAACCATACCCTAAAGGGTACATACCTTAGAGGCAATGCAGTATACACTTGTGTAATTAATTAATCAATGTGTTACATTCTGGTGTTTCAGACCTGTGTTTAAGAACATGTGTTATTGCGTGCTTGTGAAAATAACTATGTACATTTTGGGCCATTATCCACAAAGCATCTCAGAGTAGAAAATTCTAAGAATAGAGACATTTTACTCCTACTCTTATTGGTAAAAATAAAAGATATGCATGAATCCTCTAGTCATTAGTCCCACCTAGTTGACAGAAATTTAGGTGACCTCATGAGCTGTCCTAACCAGTTTAGAGTTACCAGCAGGTGTCTTAATAGAAAAGGGTAGCGAGTCAGTGGTTCCTGCGCCACATGGAATTGCTTTTGAGTTGTTATAATCACAATGGGTTATTCCCCATCATTTGCAGCAACGTCAATGTCTTTCCTTCACACCATCTCAAAATGTTGTGATTACCAGCTGAGAAACTTTGAGTCGATTTTACTTCTGGCTATATGATCAATCCATAAAATAATGTTTTGATATTTATATACGATCAACCCATAAATAATCTAGACCTACATGCAACAGTATCTCTTGCTTACTTGACAATGACTTCACAAGGCCAATGTCACGTTCGTCATAACGAGGAGACCAAGGCGCAGCGTGATAAGAACAAATCAAAATTAAATTTATTTATATAGCCCTTCGTACATCAGCTGATATCTCAAAGTGCTGTACAGAAACCCAGCCTAAAACCCCAAACAGCAAGCAATGCAGGTGTAGAAGCACGGTGGTTAGGAAAAACTCCCTAGAAAGGCCAAAACCTAGGAAGAAACCTAGAGAGGAACCAGGCTATGTGGGGTGGCCAGTCCGCTTCTGGCTGTGCCGGGTAGAGATTATAACAGAACATGGCCAAGATGTTCAAATGTTCATAAATGACCAGCATGGTCGAACACATTCTTCTTTAATGAAAGAGAAACACTGAACAAAGTATGCAAAATGTGTTAGTTTTCTGGTGAAAGAGAGGACCAAAATGCAGCGTGGTGATCTTGATACATCTTTAATGAAGATGAAAAATGAACAATACACAAGAAAAACCGAAACAGCCCTATCTGGTGCAACACAGAGACAGGAACAATCACCCACGAAACAATATGGCTGCCTAAATATGGTTCCCAATCAGAGACAACGATCAACACCTGCATCTGATTGAGAACCACTCTAGGCAACCATAGACTTACCTAGACTACTTCACTAAACCACAATCCCATAACCTACAAAAAACCCCTAGACAAAATATCACATAAATACCCATGTCACACCCTGGCCTGACCAAAAGAACACAAAATACTAAGGGTGTGACAAAATGAATGTGAACCTATAAGACACGAGTGCTGACAGGCAACTACACAGACAGTAACCCACAAAATACCCAAGGAATAGGGCTACCTAAATATGGTCCCCAATCAGAGACAATGATCAACAGCTTCCTCTGATTGGGAACCAATCTAGGCAACCATAGACAAACACCTAGACATACAAAAACTACACATACCACCCTCGTCACACCCTGACCTAACCAAATAAAGAAAACAAAGATGACTAAGGTCAGGGCGTGACAGTAGTACCCCCCCCCCCCCAAAGGTGCAGACTCCCGGCTGCAAACCTAAACCTATATGGGAGGGTCTGGGTGGGCATCTAACCCTGGTGGTGGTGGCTCTGGTTCTGGACTCCGCCCACCTTCCTAACACCGAGTCCGCTCTTGTAGCCCTGACCCATGGATCATCGTCAGATCCTTTGGACTGCGGATCCTCGCCGTAGGCCCTGGGACCCTCGCTGCGTGGATCAACGGCGGATGTTCTCGACTGGGGACCGTCGCCGGAGACCACGGACCGTCGTTGGAGACCCCGAACCGTCGCCGGAGACCCTGGACAGCCGAGGCGCACTGTAGGCCTGGTGCGTGGTGCCGGCACTGGTGGTACGTTGCTGGGGACACGCACCTCAGGGCGAGTGCGAGGAGCAGGAACAGGGCGTACTGGGCTCCGGAGGCGCACAGGATGCCTGGTGCCGGCACTGGTAGTACCGGGTTGGGGACACGCACCTCAGGGCGAGTGTGGAGAGAAGGAACAGGGCATACTGGACCCTGGAGGCACACTGGAGGAAGAGTTTCGAAGAGTAGGAACCGAACACACCAGGTTGTGAAGGTACACTGGAGACCTGGTGTGTATGGCCGGAATCAATTGTTGGAACTTTAACACGTTTCAGGATGAGTATGACAGGTGGCATCGGGCAGTTAACACGCTCCTCAGGGCGAATGCCGTACATACTACGCCAAACCAACAGCTCGCTCTCTTCACTCTCCTCCAACTTCATCAACAACTCCTCGAATGTCTCAAATCTCCCCCGTTCACTCTCGTCCAATCTGTCCAATAACTCCTCGGCAATCTCAACCTCACCCCTCAAATTCGCCGACTGCACCATGTGCCCCCCAAATGTTCTTGGGGTTTCTGTGGCCTACCTCCGACGTTTTTTGCTGTCCTCTCTTACTTCGCTGTTCCTCTTGCGCAGTTTCCACCTGCCTCCATGGTAGGCGATCCTCTCCTGCCAAAATCTCCTCCCACGTCCAGGATCCTTTACCGTCCAGCATTTCATCCCAGGTCCATTTTTCCACAAAGCTCCGTTCCTCCTTTCATGCTGCTTGGTCCTGGTATGGTGGGTTATTCTGTCACATTCATCATAACGTGGAGACCAAGGCGCAGCGTGATAAGAATACATTCTTCTTTAATGAAACACTGAACAAAGTATACAAAACGACTGTGAAGCTGTAAGACACAAGTGCTGCCAGGCAACTACACATAGACAATAACCCACAAAATACCCAAGGAATATGGCTACTTAAATATGGTCCCCAATCAGAGACAACAATAAACAGCTGCCTCTGATTGGGAACCAATCTTGGCAACCATAGACATATAAACACCTAGATATACAAAAACCCATAGACATACAAAACCCCATAGACAGTACAAAAACGACACATACCACCCTCGTCACACCCTGACCTAACCAAAATAATAAAGAAAACAAAGATAACTAAGGTCAGGGCGTGACAGCCTATTTCACATGATATGCCTAAATTCCACAAAGCACTAGGCTAAAAATGTACTTTCATCTTGATTATCTACATCATGTTATTTCATGTTATACCTTTGGAGCACATTGTTAAAAAAGTATGGCTAAATTGGGCATGCCTGTAAATTGGCAATTGAAGGCATCTTTATTTTATTTATTTATTTATTTATTTTATTTAACCTTTATTTAACCAGGAAGGGCTCATTGAGATTTAAAATCTGTTTTTCAAGAGTGTCCTGGCCAAGATAGGCAGCACCAAGTCATTACAAAAATGACAGACAAACAACATGAACAACTACAAGTAATCTAGTAAAAACCAGAGAAATTACAAGAGTATAACAAAATCAAAAACAGCAAATTAAAAACATTGACAGGTCAGGGAATCAGTCTCAAGATCATTCATCAGTGAATTAAAAATACCAATCGGGACAAGTTTTTCCAGTTTAATAAAAGTATTTTGTAAGGCATTCCAAGACGATGGCGCAGAGTACATAAAAGCCCTTTTACCAAATTCAGTTCGGACATTTGGAACAGTTAGCAGGATAAAGTCCAGCAAACGAAGAGAGTACCCACCACATTTCTAAACAATAAAAATTCCCAAATAAAAAGGTAGTAAACCCAAAATGGCTTTGTATACCAGTGCCGGAGCCTACGAGTGACTAGAAAAGGCCAGCCAACCCTGGTATACAAAGTGCAGTGGGGCATAAGGGTTTTGTAGTTTAAAATAAATCTCAAAGTGCCATGGTAAAGGGTGTCAATTGATCTCAAACACTGAGCGGAAGCATTCATATACAAAATATCCCCATAGTCAAGTAAAGGCATAAATGTAGCTGATACTAGCCTCCATCTGGCTTCAAAAGAAAAACAGGCCTTGTTCCTAAAATAAAATCCCATTTCCAGCTTCAATTGTTTTGTAAGTTGTGGAATATGCAATTTAAAAGAGAGGATGTCATCAATTAAAATTCCAATATATTTATATGAGGTTACAACCTCAATCTCCTTGCCCTGACAGGTAGTAATAGGTGAAAGGTTCAGAGGTCTATTTCTTGCTTTAGAAAACACCATTAGTTTAGTTGTGTCAGTATTGAGGATAAGCTTCAATTTACACAAGGTATGTTGAACAGTATAAAAAGCAGTTAGCAAGTTCTGGAAATCTTTTGTAAGAGACGAGGCACAACAGTAAATAACAGTATCGTCAGCATAAAAATGAAGTTGTGCATTTTGGACATTTTTGTCTAAATCATTTATATAAATAGTGAAAAAGAGAGGACCTAGTACAGAGCCTTGGGGCACACCATTAAAGACAGACAATTTAACATGTGAATAATTCAAGACAGTTCAGAAGAAAATCATGGATTATCCCGCCCTTTAACCCTGAACCTGCGGAATGGGGCATGTTTGTTTACTATTTGGAAAAAACATCATGAAATAATTTCTAGGCAGTTTCCACATCAGGGATAAGCTCAATCTTACTCCAGTCAAAATAAAACAAATCATTAAAGAAAGCCTGCTCATTAAAACAAATTTAAAACAAATTTCTATTACGAATAAAACGTGGGTTTGTCTTAGGAACCTTAGTATTTCTAACAGCAACAACAGCACAATGGTCACCTTAAATCATTACAAAAAACTGTGGCTTCTCTTTTTTAAGAGACCTACTGCAAGTGAATTCTACAAGTGAGTTTCCAAACAATACAAAACAGTCATTTAAAACCATTAGACTTTGGTAGTGACACAAATTCGTACTGTTCACATAATGCCACAAATACATCGGCACTTGGACGAGTGGACAGAGTGAAAAATAGGTTTTATGTAGCTACCAGTTTGTACACCAGATATGTGATGACTTCGTTTCCATACTGGGCAGTACAGGAAAGCAATACACAAAAAGACATTGTAGATTTTTCAACCAAAATGTTCTTGGCAATACATTCTTCGTTCTCGATTCAGTGAGAAAAAAAACAGTGTTAGAAAATGTCAGTGTCCAGTTGCAGGTGGTTCAACAAAAACCAGGTAGCACTGTGTGGCGCACTGTCATCAACCAAGAACAGCTTACTTACAGGGCTTTACAATAACATCCAGAATGGAAACATGGTTATCACTTATCTGTCATACAAACAGATGGATAGGGCTTTATGTCTTTGATTATGTTCGATCAAAAGACCTTTCGAACATTGTCTGCATCATTATCGGCAAGTGACTTGATGCGTTAGTTACAGTGCCAAAACGATTTAGAGTTGTTAAACGGGAGTGAAGCGTGTTGATATAACAATAATTTAGTCAAAATTCAGCTTTTAAAAACCATCAGAATTGGTCAAAATAAATAAATATGAATGATAACATATTAGGCAAGAATAAAGAGTAGGCTAAGTGATCATGTCGGGCGAAAATTATGATTAGTTTTTCACTGTGGTTGTCTGAAGCGTGCTATAGAGTTCATAGCTGGTGTGATTACCAGCTGAGATAAACTTTTATGAGTTGATTTTACTCCTGGCTCAGAGTTTGTCTGAGCAGTCTTAACATCATCCTAAACCTACTCTGAGTTGGGAGTTTTTCTTGTCTAAAAACAGGTTTTAACAGGATTCCTAGGACCTTTTCTGAGATGCTTTGTGCATATGGCCCCTGGTTTTGTACATTTTCAAGTGTGTTTTCTTCTTACAGGTGGGCCTTCAGTAGTTTTCCAGTTAAAACACTATATAGGCAACCAGACCTGGGTTCAAATACTATTTAAAATATCAAACATTACTTTCACATACATTTGAAGTAAGTATTCAGAAATATTTTATTTGAAAAAGTAGTAGTTGAATATAGTGAATGTATTTGGAAATACACTTGGAAAGTATTTGAAAATACTCAAATACACTGACTCATACACTCCCATGCATTTAACCCAGGTATTTGAAAATAGTGTTCAAAATACGTATTTGAAAATACTCTCAAACATAATTTAAAATACTCAAAAGTATTTGTTTTGGGCTGTGTATTTGAAAATACCAGATACTCAAATGCACATGTATTTGAACCCAAGTCTGTAGTCAACATTGAACTATTTTAAAAATCAATAAATTGAATCAATTGGCAGAACCACATCAACAATGTATTGTTGTTTAGTGATATGCAGCATGCCCGTGGCTAGAAAATAAATTTGCATACAACAGTAGCTTACTCTGATGGATAGAATTGTGCAATTTGTCTTGGAAATTATCATTATGTACCTTTCATTGATCTGTAGGCTATATGTTTGGAAAATTAAATCCAAGTTGGCTCAACTGTGTTTATTGCGCTCTATGAAACTAAAAGATTAATGTGGAAGTTTAAGATAATTCAGATATTAATACATGTTGTTTAATTCATGTAAAACAGGGATGGGTTGTAGAGATTTGAAGAACAATGAATGTAAGAAACTTTACTCAGCTAGCACATTTGGTTCATTGGAAGTTGTGGGAGTGCATGATTTTGGTTTTCCATTGGTTCTGGGAACGTAGCCATAAGTTTCCTGACCGTTAAAATTTAATGTTTTTTAAACAAATGTAGCCTGTTCTGGGAACAGAATGCAGGGAGGTTCTGAGAAATATTTTGTTTGGTTCCCTAAATTTTTTCCTGGGAGGTTTTATTAACAATCTGAGAACAAAAATTATAGGTTATTCGAAGGTACGTAGGCATTTTTCTATTGAACTTTTAATAACACTGCTAGCTTAGTTTGTGTTAACTGTTTTGAATTCAAAGCACAGATAGGACACATGGAAAATAGGCAAAAAATGATCAAATGTTTTTATTGTGGCATTCGAAGGAACATCTTATACTTCCAGATTACTTCCACATTACTCTTCAAGTTTCGTAGATTGCAATTGACACATTTGAGCCAACTGCCATCCACCTCCTTCAAAGAGTGGGCTTGCCAAACTGCATTGCAGATGTGTTGGTAACTGTGAGTTAGCTGGTGAAAGCACCTGTCTTGTATACAGGAGACCCTGGGTATGAATCCCAGCAGTACCTGAGCTTATAACTGTTATCCCAATGACCTATATGTTACTTAGGGAACATCCTCCTGAATGCACAGGACGTACTTCGAACACCCGATAAGGTCAACATCCCCGTCATTGGCAAAAGAAAGATACGCAGGTACAGAGGACACAGAGCGGGGTGCCTCATAAGGATCTGCAGAAGGCGAGTGGAAAAGCTGCCGTTACCGTCAATATCACTTGCCAACGCACAATCAATGGACAATAAATTAGACTAGGTACGATCACAAATATCCTACCAACGGGACATCAAAAACTGTAACATCTTATGTTTCATGGAATCGTGGCTGAACGATGACATGGATATTCAGCTAGCAGGATATCCGTTGCACCGGCTAGATAGAACAGCACACTCCAGTAAGGCAAGGGGGGGGTGGTCTGTACATATTTGTAAACAACATCTGGTACACGAAATCTAAGGAAGTCTCTAGATTTTGCTCGCCTCAACTTGAGGGCAAGTTGGTTTGGATGATATCTATGAGGGTGCCCGTGTTTAAGGCTTTGAGGAGGTGCCTGGTAGGTTCATTGATAATTTGTGTGAGATTGAGGGCATCAAGTTTAGATTGTAGGATGGCTGGGGTGTTAAGCATGTTCCAGTTTAGGTTGCCTAGCAGCACGAGCTCTGAAGATAGGGGGGCAATCGGTTCACATATGGTGTCCAGAGCACAGCTGGGGGCAGAGGGTGGTCTATAGCAGACTGCAACGGTGAGAGACTTGTTTTTAGAGAGGTGGATTTTTAAAAGTAGAAGTTCAAATTGTTTGGGTACAGACCTGGATAGTAGGACAGAACTCTGCAGGCTATCTTTGCAGTAGATTGCAACACCGCCCCCTTTGGCAGTTCTATCTTGTCTGAAAAGGTTGTAGTTTGGAATTACAATTTCAGAATTTTTGGTAGTCTTCCTAAGCCAGGATTCAGACACAGCTAGAACATCCGGGTTGGCAGAGTGTGCTAAAGCAGTGAATAGAACAAACTTAGGGAGGAGGCTTCTAATGTTAACATGCATGAAACCAAGGCTATTACGGTTACAGAAGTCGTCAAAAGAGAGTGCCTGGGGAATAGGAGTGGAGCTAGGCACTGCAGGGCCTGGATTCACCTCTACATCGCCAGAGGAACAGAGGAGGAGTAGAATAAGGGTGCGGCTGAAAGCAATAAGAATTGGACGTCTAGAACGTCTGGAACAGAGAGTAAATGAAGGTTACTGGGGCGATAAAATAGCATCAAGGTATAATGTACAGACAAAGTTATGGTAGGATGTGAATACAGTGGAGGTAAACCTAGGTATTGAGTGACGAAGAGAGAGATATTGTCTCTAGAAACATCATTGAAACCAGGAGATGTCATTGCATGTGTGGGTGGTGGAACTAATAGGTTGGATAAGGTATGGTGAGCAGGACTAGAGGCTCTACAGTGAAATAAGCCAATAAACACTAACCAGAACAGCAATGGACAAGGCATATTGACATTAAGGAGAGGGATGCTTAGTCGAGTGATCAAAAGGGTCCGGAGAGAGGAGAGGTTGGTTGGGGGTCACGGCGATTTAGACAGCTAGCCAGGCCATCGGTAGCAAGCTGGCATAGGACGGACGTCTGTTATTAGCCAGCTCTTGCGTTCAGTCAGTAGATTTGTGGGGTTCCGTGTGGTAGAGGGTATTAATCCAAATCACACAACAACAACAAAAATAAAAACAATAGATATAGCTAGAGGGCCAAGAAGAAGACAAAATATATAACAATAACAATAAAAATAAATAACTAAATTGTCCGATTGTCTATTCAGATGGGTGGGGCTCCGAGTAGGCAGCAAAACGGGTCCGGATAGGTGACAGGAGCCCAGGAGTGATTGATGGAACTCCTCAGCTGGCGAGGTCCGGAACAACTGATGTTTGCTCCGGAATCGACGAAAGCTTTAACTAGCTTCGGATTAGCTTCTGGATTAGCTTCTGGCTAGTTTCTGGCAAGCTTCTGACCTAGCTTGTGATTAGCTTCTGGATTAGCTCCTGGCTAGTTTCTGGCTAGATTCTTGGAATTTCTGCCAAGCTTCTTGGAGGAGTACAGATTTGAGGTAAATACTTTTTTATAAATATAAATTGGTGAGGCGGGTTGCAGGAGAGTGTTTTGAGGATGAGTTGATGGAAAATGTAAAAAAAAAAATGTATGAAAAAAGTTTTAAAATATATATATATATATACGGGACAAGACAAGACGAGGACAAAAGACGTCTGAACTGCCATGCCATCTTGGTAATAATGACGTAGACACGTTATCCATTGCGCCACTGGCCACACGTCAAAACTGAAGTCAGGTCACAGCTAGACCAGTGTACACAGTCATTGCGTCTGTCAACAACAAGGTTCCTTGGTTTTCTGTTTCAGATGCATATCTTAATTTGATCCTCCTGTTGTTGCATGAATTTTACTGCAGAGCAAGAAATGCAAACTTG
>NC_088216.1:80653286-80666702 GCF_036934945.1 Oncorhynchus masou masou
TGAAGGGGTACACTGCTGCCATGAAGGGTACACTGCTGCCATGAAGGGTTGCACTGCTGCCATGAAGGGTGCACTGCTGCCATGAAGGGGTGCACTGCTGCCATGAAGGGTGCTACTGCTGCCATGAAGGGTACACTGCCGCCATGAAGGGTTGCACATGCTGCCATGAAGGGGTGCACTGCTGCCATGAAGGGGTGCACTGCTGCCATGAAGGGAGTGGGCACTGCTGCCATGAAGGGTGCACTGCTGCCATGAAGGGTGCACACTGCATGCATGAAGGGGTACACTGCTGCCATGAAGGGGTACACTGCATACATGAAGGGGTACACTGCTGCCATGAAGGGGTACACTGCATACATGAAGGGGTACACTGCTGCCATGAAGAGGTGCACCTGATTGGCCATGACGTTCAGCTATTCAGACGTTGCTCCACTTTTATCACGGGGCCCCAATTGGGTGCCATGAAGACACACCACCCCCGCCAGCCTGCAATGTTGACACACGGCATTTCTCCATACCCTAGTCTTCCCATCCGCGTGAAAGACACGGAACCGGGATTTCCGTTCCGTAGCCAAGTGCACAACCTCAGTTTCTTGTATTGTGCTGAAAGAAGGGAAACTCTGCAAGGTTGTTCGTCTGTCATAACCCTATTCAGGTCAAGGTACGAGGAGCTGTGCGTTCTTGTATGCTGTCTTTTGGCACAAGTGTTGTACTGGACTGTCAGTTGACTAACTGCAGCCCTTCTGTTGATCTGTAACAATTCGTGTCAGCCTCCATTGTCTTCTTTCATCAGTGACCTGGGTGGTGGACCTTGGTACACATTGGAAACTGTTGCGCGTGAAAACCCCAGCAGCGTTGCAGTTCCTGTGGTCCTCAAACCGGTGCGCCTGGCACCTACTATCATACACCGTTTAAATGCATATTGTGTCTTGCCCGTTCACCCTCCGAATGGCACACGTACACAATCCATGGCTCAATTGTCACAAGGCTTAAAAATCCTTCTTTAACCTTCTTTAAATCTACACTGATTGGATTTTGTGGGTTTAACAGGTGACATCAGTAATGGGATCTGAGCTTGCAGCTGGATTCACCTGGCCAGTCTCTCGTGGAAAGGTGTTCCTAATGTTGTGTCCACTGTGTACATACAAACGCCTACGATACTGACTTACGGTACATTTACAGCACTTCCCCTGTCGTGTTAACTGACCCCTTCACAGCCGTCACTGCACTTGCCGACTATTCTCTAAATGATGTGGATGTGTCAAGTTAAATCACTGATCTCACTGCCAGGTAATCTGCTCCATACAGAGATACTGGATAGTGCAGCCAGTGGCCGAGACGATGCCCTATGGACGGAGTTCTGTTCTATGTTGTTGGATCTGTGCAGCCAGTGGCCGAGACGATGCCCTATGGACGGAGTTCTGTTCTATGTTGTTGGATCTGTGCAGCCAGTGACCGAGACGATGCCCTATGGATGGAGTTCTGTTCTATGTTGTTGGATCTGTGCAGCCAGTGACCGAGACGATGCCCTATGGACGGAGTTCTTGTTCTATGTTGTTGGATCTGTGCAGCCAGTGACCGAGACGATGCCCTATGGACGGAGTTCTGTTCTATGTTGTTGGATCTGTGCAGCCAGTGACCGAGACGATGCCCTATGGACGGAGTTCTGTTCTATGTTGTTGGATCTGTGCAGCCAGTGACCGAGACGATGCCCTATGGACGGAGTTCTGTTCTATGTTGTTGGATCTGTGCAGCCAGTGAGACAGACACACACACTAACTATGTATTCTATTTCCATAGCGCTTTTCATAGAATCTCAAAGCCCATTCAAAAGCCAAAAAACAAACAAGAAATATATTATGACAGGCCAACCAATAGAGGCCGTCTTTGAAAGCTGCATGCTCCGAGGGTCAGTTCATGACTTCAGCGGAGGGAGCTGGACAGAGGATGGTAGAGGATGGGGATGATCTTGTAGAGGGCAAGTCTGGGAAGAGTCTTATAGCCTATTCCAGTCTGTGTAGCACCACTTGGCTGATGCCTCACTAACTCTGGCTGCCAGAAAGCTCGCCACGCAAAGTTCCCGAATAGTAGCCAGTCGTCCTCACTATGAACCCTCTGCCTCGGCGCTGCTGTATTCCACTGTCTCCCGTTACTCTCAAGCTTCGGGCGACTCCTCAAATTATGTGGAATCGGCAGCCCAGGTGAGACCATGGTACTGCGTCCAGATGTATTTTTCAAACAAAAGCTTACTAGCCAAGCCAAAAGGTGTTAACCAGTCGGGTCAATCTGCAGAATCCATGGCTCAGAAACACCAGATATATGAAATTAAAACTCAACCTTATCATAAACAAAGGAGCTGACACACACACACTCACACACACTCGCATACTCCGTTGCATCTACATTCACATTACATGCATTGCCATTGACTCACTTTTGTGCTCACTCATCCACTTAATCTGCTCGCTCGCTCGCTCTCTCTCGCGCACACACACGCGCGCGCACACACACACACACACACACACACACACACACACACACACACACGCGCACTAGGGAACATGCTGTTCCTGAGTGATGGCACAGTAGGGATCAGCGGTGTGCGGTGGGACCTGGTTTTAGGGGCGGAGGAATCGTACTTGGGTGGCCACGTCAAATCACATCTGTGTCTAAATGAAGAGTAGCTCTTCCTTTTATCTCTATCCCTCTCTTCCGCTCCCTCTTTCTGTGTGTGTGTCCCAGTACACTAGCTCTCTCAGCAACCATCTTACATTGGTGTCTGGTTATGAGTTGTGAATACCACTGCAGGGAGGTGAGCTCCAGAGTCTTGTCGGTTTACGACATTGTGTGTGTGTGTGTGTGTGTGTGTGTGTGAAGGAGAGAGAGAGGCGGGAGTGTCTCCTTCTTCCCTTTTCTCCATTGGTCACCCATGTCCTTCTCTCATCCTTTCCTTTGCTGTCCTCCCCCACTCTCTCGCTCGATCTATCCATTTCCCGGTCTTTCCTTTTGCCTCTCCCCCTCTATTTCCCCCTAGACGGCTCCACTCCATACAATAACCCTTTCTCTCTGGCATGCCTCTGTGTTCTGTGTGAGACAGGAAAACACTGGGTCACAAACTAAATCGCACTGGGACCCGAATCACAATCACAGATACACTGCACGACCAAAAGTATGTGGACATCTCATTCCAAAGTCATGGGCATTAATATGGAGTTGGTCCCCCCTTTTGGTGCTATAACACTCTTCTGGGAAGGCTTTCCAGTAGATGTTGGAACTGTTGCCTTTGGGGACTTGCCTCATTCAGCCGCAAAGAGCATTAGTGAGGTTTGGCCTGGCTCGCAGTTGGCGAGCCAAAGGTGTACAATGCAGTTGAGGTCAGGGCTTTTAAATGTTTTATTTTACCTTTATTTAACTAGGCAAGTCAGTTAAAAACAAATTCTTATTTTCAATGACGGCCTAGGAACAGTGGGTTAACTGCCTGTTCAGGGGCAGAATGACTGATTTGTACCTTGTCAGCTCGGGGGTTTGAACTTGCAACCTTCCGGTTACTAGTCCAATGCTCTAACCACTAGGTTACCCTGCCGCCCCAGCCTTGTGCAGACCAGTCAAGTTCTTCCACACCGATCTCGGCAAACCATTTCTGAATGGACCTCGCTTTGTGCACGGGGGCAGCCCTTCTCCAAACTGTTTCCCTTCACTGGAACTAAGGGTAGCTAGAGTTTCCCTTCACTGGAACTAAGGGTAGCTAGAGTTTCCCTTGGCATCCGTAAAAAACAGATTCGTCCATCGGCCTGCCAGATGGTGAAGCGTGATTCATCACTCCAGAGAATGTGTTTCCACTGCTCCAGAGTCCAATGGCGGCGAGCTTTACACCAGTCCAGCCGCCGCTTAGAATTGCGCATGGTGATCTTAGGCTTGTGTGCGGCTGCTTGGCCATGGAAACCAATTTCATGAAGCTCCCGACTAACAGTTATTGTTTTGTGCTTTTGTTTGTTTGTGTGTGTGTGTGTGTGTGTGTGTGTGTGTGTGTGTGTGTGTGTGTGTGTGTGTGTGTGTGTGTGTGTGTGTGTGTGTGTGTGTGTGTGTGTATGTATGTATGTATGTATGTATGTATGTAGTATATATATATATATATATATATATATATATATATATATATATATATATATATATATATATATATATATATATATATATATATATATATATATATATATATATATATATATATATATATATATATATATATATATATATATATATACAGGGTATATTAACGAAGTTAACCCACTGTTCCTAGGCCGTGATTGAAAATAAGAATTTGTTCTCAACTGACTTGCCTAGTTAAGTAAAGGTAAAATAAATTAAAATAAAATCTGATCATACCCCAGATCTGGTTAGTGTGGGTGTGTGTGTATCCTCCCCTCTGCCACTATGCAGTGGTATGCCGACGTTATAGAATTTGATTATGACTGTGTTTATTTGTATGTCAATAGCTATACGCTGGTGTGTGTATGTATATATATATATGTATATATAAAAAATAGGGCTTTGTCTGTGTGTGATTGTATACAATGCTTATACTCTCTCTCTCTCTCTTCTCTCTCTCTCTCTGTCTGTCTGTGTCTGTCTGTCCTCTCGCTCTCCCTCAACCTATACGTGCAATGTCAGCTTCGTCATCATCATTCATCTCCAGTGTATATGGTGTTTGGTCCATACAGTCTCCTCCATGGTGGGGATCTCATAGCTTTATTACTGAGATTTACAGCCTCTTTATGGAACATACTCCCACTAGAAGTGCCCCTCTGCTCTTAAACCAATGGCTCCTCATACTCTGTCTTTCCCACTGGAGGGGGGAGTGTGTGTGTGTGTGTGTGTGTGTGTGTGTGTGTGTGTGTGTGTGTGTGTGTGTGTGTGTGTGTGTGTGTGTGTGTGTGTGTGTGTGTGTGTGTGTCGTCAGCCTTTAGGGCCTCTTTCTCAGCCCCAGCCCTCCTGGCCTCACTTCATTCCATTTGATTACATTTCCTCCTTTAATGGCTGCCGAGCTTGGGAATGGACCATTACCCTCCCTCTACCTCTCTCTACCTCCATAAATGCTGCCTCTACCTCTCTCTCTACCTCTACCTCTCTCTACCTCTACCTCTCTCTACCTCCATCAACTCTACCTCTCTCGACCTCCATCAACGCTACCTCTACCTCTTTCAACCTCCATCAACGCTACCTCTACCACTCTACCTCCATCAACGCTACCTCTACCTCTCTACTCTCCATCAACGCTACCGCTACCTCTCTCTACCTCCATCAACGCTTACCTCTCTCTACCTCCATCAACACTACCTCTCTCTAACTCCATTAACACTACTCTCTCTACCTCCATCAACGCTACCTCTCTCTACCTCCATCAACGCTACCTCTACCTCTCTTTACATCAAACGCTACCTCTACCTCTCTCTACCTCCATCAACGCTACTCTACCTCTCTTTACATCAAACGCTACCTCTACCTCTCTCTACACTCAACGCTACCTCCTCTTCCATCCAAACGCTACCTCTACCTCTCTCTAACTCCAACACTACCTCTGCCTCTCTTTACATCAAACGCTACCTCTACCTCTCTCTACCTCCATCAACGCTACCTCTACCTCTCTCTAACTCCCATCAACGCTACCTCTACCTCTCTTTACATCAAACGCGACCTCTACCTCCAACGCAACTCTGCCTCTCTACCTCCAGCGCCTCTACCTCTCTCTACCTCCATCAACGCTACCTCTACCTCTCTTTACATCAGCGCGACCTCTACCCTCTCTACCTCCAAACGCTACCTCTACCTCTCTTTACATCAAACGCTACCTCTACCTCTCTCTACCTCCAACGCTACCTCTACCTCTTTCTACCTCCAACACTACCTCTACCTCTACCTCCATCAACGCTACCTCTACCTCTCTCTACCTCCATCAACTCTACCTCTCTCTACCTCCAACGCTACCTCTACCTCTCTCTACCTCCATCAACTCTACCTCTCTACCTCCAACGCTACTTCTACCTCTCTCTACCTCCATCAACTCTACCTCTCTACCTCCAACGCTACCTCTACCTCTCTCTACCTCATCAACTCTACCTCTCTCTACCTCCATCAACTCTACCTCTCTCTACCATCAACGCTACCTCTACCTCTCTTTACATCAAAGGCTACCTCTACATCTCTCTACCTCCAACGCTACCTCTACCTCTCTCTACCTCCATCAACGCTACCTCTACCTCTCTCAACCTCCATCAACTCTACCTCTCTCTACCTCCATCAACGCTACCTCTCTCTCAACGCTACCTCTACCTCTCTTTACATCAAACGCTACCTCTACCTCTCTTTACATCAAACGTGACCTCTACCTCCAACTCAACTCTACCTCTCTACCTCCAACGCTACCTCTACCTCTCTCTACCACCAACGCTACCTCTACCTCTCTTTACATCAAACGCTACCTCTACCTCTCTCTATCTCCAACGCTACCTCTACCTCTCTTTACATCAAACGCTACCTCTACCTCTCTCTACCTCCATCAACTCTACCTCTCTCTACCTCCATCAATGCTACCGCTACCTCCATCAACGCCACCTCTACCTCTCTCTACCTCCATCAACGCTACCTCTACCTCTCTACCTCCATTAACGCTCCCTCTACCTCTCTTTACATCAAACGCGACCTCTACCTCCAACGCAACTCTACCTCTCTCTACCTCCAACGCTACCTCTACCTCTCTTTACATCAAACGCTACCTCTACCTCTCTCTACCTCCAACGCTACCTCTACCTCTTTTACATCAAACGCTACCTCTACCTCTCTCTACCTCCAACGCTACCTCTACCTCTTTCTACCTCCAACGCTACCTCTACCTCTACCTCCATCAACGCTACCTCTACCTCTCTCACCTCCAACGCTACCTCTACCTCTCTCTACCTCCAACGCTACCTCTACCTCTCTCCACCTCCATCAACGCTACCTCTACCTCTCTCAACCTCCATCAACTCTACCTCTCTCTACCTCCATCAACGCTACCTCTCTCTACCTCCATCAACGCTACCTCTACGTCTCTTTACATCAAACGTGACCTCTACCTCCAACTCAACTCTACCTCTCTACCTCCAACGCTACCTCTACCTCTCTCTACCACCAACGCTACCTCTACCTCTCTTTACATCAAACGCTACCTCTACCTCTCTCTATCTCCAACGCTACCTCTACCTCTCTTTACATCAAACGCTACCTCTACCTCTCTCTACCTCCATCAACTCTACCTCTCTCTACCTCCATCAATGCTACCGCTACCTCCATCAACGCTACCTCTACCTCTCTCTACCTCCATCAACGCTACCTCTACCTCTCTCTACCTCCATTAACGCTCCCTCTACCTCTCTTTACATCAAACGCGACCTCTACCTCCAACGCAACTCTACCTCTCTCTACCTCCAACGCTACCTCTACCTCTCTTTACATCAAACGCTACCTCTACCTCTCTCTACCTCCAACGCTACCTCTACCTCTCTTTACATCAAACGCTACCTCTACCTCTCTCTACCTCCAACGCTACCTCTACCTCTTTCTACCTCCAACGCTACCTCTACCTCTACCTCCATCAACGCTACCTCTACCTCTCTCTACCTCCAACGCTACCTCTACCTCTCTCTACCTCCAACGCTACCTCTACCTCTCTCCACCTCCATCAACGCTACCTCTACCTCTCTCAACCTCCATCAACTCTACCTCTCTCTACCTCCATCAACGCTACCTCTCTCTACCTCCATCAACGCTACCTCTACGTCTCTTTACATCAAACGTGACCTCTACCTCCAACTCAACTCTACCTCTCTACCTCCAACGCTACCTCTACCTCTCTCTACCTCCAACGCTACCTCTACCTCTCTTTACATCAAACGCTACCTCTACCTCTCTCTACCTAACGCTATCCTTAATTCTTTCTACCTCCAACGCTACCTCTACTCTCTACTCCTCCATCAACGCTTACCTCTAATTCCTCTCTACCTCCAACGCTACCTCTACCTCTCCTCCACCTCCATCAACGCTACCTCTACCTCTCTCTCAACCTCCATCAACTCTACCTCTCTACCTCCATCAACGCTACCTCTCTCTACCTCCATCAACGCTACCTCTACGTCTCTTTACATCAAACGTGACCTCTACCTCCAACTCAACTCTACCTCTCTACCTCCAACGCTACCTCTACCTCTCTCTCTACCTCCAACGCTACCTCTACCTCTCTTTACATCAAACGCTACCTCTAACTCTCTCTATCTCCAACGCTACCTCTACCTCTCTTTACATCAAACGCTACCTCTACCTCTCTCTACCTCCATCAACGCTACCTCTACCTCTCTCTACCTCCATCAACGCTACCTCTCTCTACCTCCATCAACGCTACCTCTCTCTACCTCCATCAACGCTACCTCTACCTCTCTCTACCTCCAACGCTACCTCTACCTCTCTTTACATCAAACGCTACCTCTACCTCTCTCTACCTCCATCAACGCTACCTCTACCTCTCTCTACCTCCATCAACGCTACCTCTACCTCTCTTTACATCAAACGCGACCTCTACCTCCAAAGCAACTCTACCTCTCTCTACCTCCAACGCTACCTCTACCTCTCTCAACCTCCATCAACTCTACCTCTCTACCTCCAACGCTACTTCTACCTCTCTACCTCCAACGCTACCTCTACCTCTCTCTACCTCCATCAACTCTAACTCTCTCTACCTCCATCAACTCTACCTCTCTCTACCTCCAACGCTACCTCTACCTCTCTTTACATCAAACGCTACCTCTACCTCTCTTTACATCAAACGCGACCTCTACCTCCAACTCTACCTCTCTCTACCTCAAACGCGACCTCTACCTCTCTCTACCTCCATCAATGCTACCTCTACCTCTCTTTACATCAAACGCTACCTCTACCTCTCTCTACCTCCAACGCTACCTCTACCTCTCTCTACCTCCATCAACGCTACCTCTACCTCTTTTACATCAAACGCCACTCTACCCTCTCTACCTCCAACGCTACCTCTACCTCTCTCTACCTCCATCAACGCTACCTCTCTCTCTACCTCCATCAACGCTACCTCTACCTCTCTTTACATCAAACGCTACCTCTACCTCTCTTTACATCAAACGGATCTCTACCTCCAACTCTACCTTCTACCTCAAACGCTACCTCTACCTCTTTACATCAAACGCTACTCCTCTACCTCTCTTTACATCCAACGCTACCTCTCTTTACATCAAACGCTACGCTCACCTCTCTACCTCCAACGCTACCTCCTACCTCTTTACATCAAACGCTACCTCTACCTCTCTTTACATCAAACGCTACTCTACCTCTCTCTACCTCCAACGTTACCTCTACCTCTCTCTACCTCCATCAACGCTACCTCTTTCTACCTCCATCAACTCTACCTCTCTCTACCTCCAACACTACCTCTACCTCTCTTTACATCAAACGCTACCTCTACCTCTCTTTACATCAAACGCTACCTCTACCTCCAACGCAACTCTACCTCTCTCTACCTCCAACGCTACCTCTACCTCTCTCTACCTCCATCAACGCTACCTCTACCTCTCTTTACATCAAACGCGACCTCTACCTCCAACGCAACTCTACCTCTCTCTATCTCCAACGCTAACTCTACCTCTCTTTACATCAAACGCTACCTCTACCTCTCTCTACCTCCAACGCTACCTCTACCTCTCTTACATCAAACGCCACCTCTACCTCTCTCTACCCTCCAATGCCACTTTCACCCTTTTTCTACCTCCAATGCTACCTCTACTCTACTCCAACAACGCCACCCCTCTACCTCTCTCTACCTCCATCAACTCTACCTCTCTCTACCTCCAACACTACCTCTACCTCTCTCTACCTCCATCAACTCTACCTCTCTACCTCCAACGCTACCTCTACCTCTCTCTACCTCATCAACTCTACCTCTCTCTACCTCCATCAACTCTACCTCTCTCTACCTCCAACGCTACCTCTACCTCTCTTTACATCAAACGCTACCTCTACCTCTCTTTACATCAAACACGACCTCTACCTCTCTCTACCTCCATCAATGCTACCTCTACCTCTCTTTACATCAAAGGCTACCTCTACCTCTCTCTACCTCCAACGCTACCTCTACCTCTCTCTACCTCCATCAATGCTACCTCTACCTCTCTTTACATCAAACGCTACCTCTACCTCTCTCTACCTCCAACGCTACCTCTACCTCTCTCTACCTCCATCAACGCTACCTCTCTCTACCTCCATCAACGCTACCTCTACCTCTCTTTACATCAAACGCTACCTCTACCTCTCTTTACATCAAACGTGATCTCTACCTCCAACTCTACCTCTCTCTACCTCAAACGCTACCTCTACCTCTCTTTACATCAAACGCTACCTCTACCTCTCTTTACATCCAACGCTACCTCTCTTTACATCAAACGCTACGTCTACCTCTCTCTACCTCCAACGCTACCTCTACCTCTCTTTACATCAAACGCTACCTCTACCTCTCTTTACATCAAACGCTACCTCTACCTCTCTCTACCTCCAACGTTACCTCTACCTCTCTCTACCTCCATCAACGCTACCGCTACCTCTCTCTACCTCCAACAACGCTACCGCTACCTCTCTCTACCTCCATCAACGCTACCGCTACCTCTCTCTACCTCCATCAACGCTACCTCTACCTCTCTCTACCTCCATCAACGCTACCTCTCTCTACCTCCATCAACACTAGCTCTACCTCACTTTCTCTCTCTCTCTGTCCATCGGCGAGGATTGCTTATGAATCGGGCCGTATTTTTTAAAGGCAAAGTGCAGAGGCGAATGAGGGGAGAGAGATTCTCTTCTCTTTTCTCTCTCTTTTCTATTGTTGAATGGTATGTGTGTGTGTGTGTTTTCTTTTTTTAAGCATGGGTCTGCTTATATGTGTCTATGTTACCTATAGGGCTGTTGCGGTGATCATATTATCGCCACACCGGCAGGCATGAGTCATTACCAATTCCACGTGACCATTGAGTTTACGGTAATCTCCTTTTATGCACTCGGGACATGCGTTGGTAGTACCCAACTCGCTAACCACCATCAGGTTGCTACTGGCCTGGTACTCAGGGCTCTGTTGTCCTTCTAACCACTCTGGCATCAATCCAAATGCAAATGAAAAATCAAACACTTCTCATCATGACAATGCTTTTAAATCTCACCTCACTGTGATTGAGCAGTTTGAAGGAAACTTCAACGACACGTTGAAACTGAGTGGAAAACATGGTACTTGTGGATGTTGTTTCAAAGCCTAACAGAATGAAATGGACAGTGCTTTCTAAGTTGAGGATTCATTCAAAACAGCCGTACTATTAGAGCTTATGCAAGCGCATACCAAACAAACGGAATTCAAATAATGATTGTGCCTTTAAACAATACATTGCCCTACCGCATTTTACGCATGGCAGAAAAACGTTTTAAAAGCAGCCTATACTCCAAAATGAAACAAATTCGAGTAACCGCCTTTGAGTGTACCGTTCTGTATTATTATGCATGCTGGATGGACCGGTTGCCTTATGTTACGCTCCAAACTTTCTATCGATGAGTCTGGGAGAGAACATATAGGCCTAGGCGAAGCTGTTGGTTCATTTATTGTGCAGAGCGGCTTATAGAGTTAGCCTAGAATTATAGTGAATTTTGATTTGATTTTGAATAGCCCAGTAATAGAGAATTATTATAATAATTTTTTAATTAATAGAACGACTCTACTTTTGTCACGACTTCCACCGAAGTCGGTCCCTCTCCTTGTTCGGGCGGCATTCGGCGGTCGACGTCACAGGCCTTCTACCCATCGCTGATCCACTTTTCATTTTCCATTTGTTTTGTCTTTGTTTTCTACACCTGGTTTCATTCTCCAATTACATGTTAATGTATTTAACCCTCTGTTTCCTCCCATGTTGTTGTGCGTGTTTGTCTCTATGTTCATTCGGTACGTTATTGCTGGTTTTCGACGGGTGCTGTTTTCACCCGTACGTAATGGATTACCGTTTATTGTTGGTCAAGTGTATTGTTACCTTGTGCCTTTTATTTTGAGTAAAGTACGTTGCTCACTCATTCTGCTCTCCTGCGCCTGGCTTCATGCACCAGCTACACCCACCTTCTGACACCTATTTAGCTACAGAATATCTCACCACCGTGCATTTCCACTCCTTCATTACTTTCTCGAAAGTTCAGAGAGGGGCTGTGTCAACAGTTTAATTAAATATATGTTGTCGTGAAAACAACATGTTACTATCAATGTTCTCGAACAGGTTTTCCAAATTAAGCACTGTGTCGCTGCAGGAACAGGGTTGGCGAGTATCACCTGTCGTGCAGCGAGATGCTGCATGCTTCTCAAACAGTGGTTTGTGCATGTGAAATAACCGGAGCAGACAGAAAAAATGAACTAGCAGAATTGTTTTGTTGTAAGTGCTTGTGCACATGGTTACTGGTGCGAGTCGGGTTTTGTACCCATGTTGGTTATTTCTTTATCAAAACCAACGGCATATTAACTTCTTGATGCACCCATCCCGTTACGGGATCATTTTTGTCAACATCCGCTGAATTGCAGAGCGCCAAATTCAAATTAAATTACTAAAAATATTTAATTTTCATGAAATCACAAGTGCAATATAGTAAAATACAGCTTAGCTTGTTGTTAATCCACCTGGCGTGTCAGATTTGAAAAAAGCTTTTCGGCGAAAACTATCCAAGCGTTTATGTAAGGACATCTCTCTCAGTAGACAAAACATTACAAACAGCTAGCAGCCAAGTAGATTGGTCATGAAAGTCAGAAAAGCAATAAAATGAATCGCTTACCTTTGATGATCTTCGGATGTTTGCACTCACAAGATTCCCAGTTACACAATAAATGTTCCTTTTGTTCCATAAAGATTATTTTTATATCCAAAATACCTCCATTTGGGTGGCACGTTATGTTCAGAAATCCACAGGCTCGAGCGGTCAAGACCGGGCAGACGAAAATTCCAAATAGTATCTGTAAAGTTCGTAGAAACATGTCAAACGTTTTTTATAATCAATCCTCAGGTTGTTTTTACAAGTGAAAGGCTGGTCTCCAGTGTCCACCATATCAGCGAAGGCTGCGAATTGCCAGGGACCTAACAATACGATATTATCACGATACTTTGGTGCTGATTCGATATGAATTGAGATTCTCACGATTCCACATGTTTTGCGATTCCATATTGTGATTTTATTGCGTGTCGGTGTTCCAAACATATTGCTCACCATATATCTGCTACAGAGAGACGAGAGGACATGAGAAAACAAAATTTGATCAGTCAGGGTAATAAAAGTGTGAAAACAAATTGTCTCCCTATT
>NC_088216.1:80666802-80680216 GCF_036934945.1 Oncorhynchus masou masou
TTGAGAAAGAGAGGACTGGGCCAGACTACTGTTGAGACAGAAAGAGTGAGGGTTGAGAAAGAGAGGACTGGGCCAGACTACTGTTGGGACAGAAAGAGCGAGGGTTGAGAAAGAGAGGACTGGGCCAGACTACTGTTGAGACAGAAAGAGTGAGGGTTGAGAAAGAGAGGACTGGGCCAGACTACTGTTGGGACAGAAAGAGTGAGGATTGAGAAAGAGAGGACTGGGCCAGACTACTGTTGGGACAGAAAGAGCGAGGGTTGAGGGCACAGTGTTCAGTGTTCAGCCTGGGTCCATTGCTGGATCTGCGGGATGAGCGGGTTCTTCGTCCCGCACCAGAGCGGATCCGCCCTGATGCTGGCGGATCCGAGGGATGAGCGGGTACTTCACCCCGCACCAGAGCCGCCACCGACACTAGACACCCCCCCTAACCCTCCCTTTTGGTTTCAGGTTTTGCGGCCGGAGTCCGCACCATTGGGGGGGGGTACTGTCACGTCCTGACCATAGAGCCTTTATTTTCTACGGTGGAGTAGGTCTAGTTTATATTTTCTATGTGGGGTTCTTGGTTGTTTTTTCTATGTTGGGGTTTTGGTATGATTCCCAATTAGAGGCAGCTGGCTATCGTTGTCTCTAAAGTAGAATGTTTTCCTCCTGTGGGTTATGGGGTACTGTTTATGTTTTGAGTTAGTGTATGTTACACCTCTTTGTTACAATTCGACATTTGTTTCGTTCTTTATTTGTTGTTCTGTGCGTTTCTAATAAATAATATGTGGAAACCATATTGCGTGGTCTGATATTTATTCCAACGAATGTGACACTGATCTTCAACTTGGTCACAACAATAGACAAACACAGTGTGCTTAAACTAATAACACACGAATTATTGTATTTTTCTTGTCTATATTAAATACGTAATTTATGCAGAAATCCAGGAAATTCCAAAGGGTTCACCTACTTTTTCTTTCCACTGTATAGTATAGTAAAGTACCCACTGTATAGTATAGTATAGTACCCACGGAGAAGTATATGTGTAAACCACCTGTGAATACATAGTATAGTACCCCCAAATCCGTTACAAAGTTCAGCCCTGGCTTCACAAACTTTTACCGCAAGTTCATCAAGAACTTCAGCTTGGTGGCAGACCCTCTCTCAGCTTTAACCAAGGCAATGCAAGGTTTTTGTGGGGAAGAGAAGCTGAGACGGCCTTCCAGTGACTCAAGCAGCGCGTTCTCCCTCTTGCTCCCATCCTGATACTACCGATCACGGATGAACCATTTGTGGTGGAGGTAGACGATCAGAGGTTGGTGTTGAGCTGTCCTGTCTCAGAGGGGTGAAGACAAGAAGCTTCATCCGTGCGCTTTCTTCTCACACCGGCTTACCCCGACTGAGAGGAACTACATGGGGATCGTGAACTCCTAGCGGTTAAGATGGCATTGAAGGAATGGGAGACACTGCTCCGAGGGGGCTCACCCGTTTCAAGTGCTTACGGACTACAAAAATCTGGAGTATATCCAAAGTATTAAGTTGCTTGAACTCTAGACAGCTCAGATGGTCTCTTTTCTTCAATCGATTCCAGTTTATCCTCACCTATCGGCCCGGTCAAGAATCTCAAACCGGATGCCCTGTCCCGGTCTACGCTCCTGCCATTCGAGATGACACGGACATGCCTGTCCTTCCTGCTGCTAAGATTGTGGCTCCGATCTCGTGGCAAGTTGAGGATACCGTGAGACGTGCTCAAGCTAGCGAACCGGACCGAAGGAGGTCCTGCCAATCGGGTTGTTTGTCCCCAAGGCAGTGAGGACTCAGGTCCTTCTGTGGGGGCACTCTCTCGCCTCACCTGTCATCCGGGCGTAGGTCGCACCTTGGAGTTCATCCAGCGAAAGTTCTGGTGGCCTACCATAAGAGAAGACGTTGCCACTTTCGTCAATGCCTGTCCCGTGTGCTGCCAGGGCAAATCTTCTCACCTCCGCCCTCAAGGACTCCTTCACCCTTTACCTGTTCCCACAGACCCTGGTCCCATATCTCATTGGACTTTATTACTGGACTTCCTCCATCCCATGGCAATACTACTATCCTAGTCATAATCGACAGGTTTTCAAAGGCGGCCAGGTTCGTCCCTCTGACTAAGTTACCTTCTGCCAAGGAAACGGCTGAGTTGGTAATTAATCATGTGTTCCGAGTCTTCGGCATTCCTCAAGATATGGTTTCTGACAGAGGTCCCCAGTTCGCCTCAAGGTTTTGGAAGGCCTTCTGCCAACTCATGGGGGCTTCTGCCAGTCTATCTTCAGGGTACCATCCGGAGTCCAACGGCCAAACAGAGAGGATGAATCAAGAGCTGGAAACCACCCTCCGATGTATGACTCGTGACAAACTCCGTCCACATGGTCATCCTTTATTGTTTGGGCCGAATACGCGCACAACACCTTGCGCTCCTCCTCCACTGGTATGTCCTCGCACGAGTGTCAGTTTGGCTATGCTCCTCCATTGTTCCCGGACCAGGAGGCAGAAGTCAGAGTGCCTTCAGCCTTGAAGTTCGTCAGACGCTGTCGGCTTATGTGGAGGAAGACCCGTCTTAATCTTATGCGTTCTCACAGAGGTACCAACAACAAGCCAACAGACGTCGCCGTCCCGGGCCTACCCTGCGCCCGGCCAGAGAGTCTGGCTCTCCACAAGAGACTTACCTCTACGGGTGGAGTCTCGCAAGCTGTCCCAAAATACATCGGTCCCTTCAAGGTTGCCAGGAGAGTTAACCCAGTTTCTTATCGCCTACACTTACCCAGATCCCTTAAGATTAATCCCACATTTCACATTTCATTGTTAAAACCTGTTGTTTTTTCTCCCCTTGTCCCGGCAGACAGACCTCCCCTCCGCCTCGTGTCATTGGAGGCCAGCCGGCTTATACCGTCCATCGGATACTGGATTCCCGCCGGGTGCAGCGGTCCTGGCAGTATCTGGTGGACTGGGAAGGCTACGGTCCCGAGGAGCGCTCCTGGGTTCCTGCTAAAGACATCCTGGACCCTGACCTCATTCGTCAGTTCAGGGCCCTCCACCCTGAGAGCTGGTAGGAACGTCAGGAGCCGTTCCTAGGGGGGATTCTGTCAGGATTTGGCCAGGGTTGTTCTGGGTTTTGGTCACTAGATGCCCCCATTGTGCTTTTTGACCTTATGTTTTTTCCTGTTCCCCATTATTATTTGCACCTGTGCCTCGTTTCCCCTGATTGTATTTAAACCCTTAGTTTCCCCAGTTCTGTGCTCTGTGTTTGTATGTTAGCACCCAGCCCTAGTGTTCTGTGTATTCTTGTCGATTCGGTGGATGCTCTTGTGGAATTCTGTTTTTGTTTTTGAGGATCTCTTAAGGCTTTTTGTGCTATTCCTACCATCTTTTGGATTTACTATTTTTGTATTGAAGGACTTCTCCTTTTACTTTATTAAATACACCGTCTTAAGTACTGCTGTGTCTGCCTCATCTTCTGGTTCTGCTGACTATTCGTGGCTCAGTTGGTTAAGTGACTGTTTCTCACTCAGGAGACCCAGGTTCGTAACCGGGTCCTGACACGGTATACCGTAGTATAGTACCCACTGTATACTATAGTATAGTACCCACGGTATAGTATATAGCATAGTACCCACTGTATACTATAGTATAGTACCCACTGTATAGTATCCACTGTATAGTATATAGTATAGTACCCACTGTATAGTATATATAGTACTTACTGTATAGTATATAGTATAGTACCCACTGTATAGTATATAGTATAGTACCCACTGTATAGTATATAGTATAGTACCCGATATAGTATATAGTATAGTACCCACTGTAGAGTATATAGTATAGTACCCACTGTAGAGTATATAGTATAGTACCCACTGTATAGTATATAGTATAGTACCCACCGTATAGTATAGTACCCCCTGTATAGTATATAGTATAGTACCCCCTGTATAGTATAGTATAGTACCCACTGTATAGTATATAGTATAGTACCCACTGTATAGTATAATACCCACTGTATAGTATATAGTATAGTACCCACTGTATAGTATATAGTATAGTACCGACTGTATACTATAGTATAGTACCCACTGTATAGTACCCACTGTATACTATAGTATAGTACACACTGTATAGTACCCACTGTATACTATAGTATAGTACCCACTGTATAGTATATAGTATAGTACTCACTGTATAGTATATAGTATAGTACCCCCTGTATAGTATATAGAATAGTACCCACTGTATTGTATATAGTATAGTACCCACTGTATAGTATATAGTATAGTACCCACTGTATAGTATATAGTATAGTACCCACTGTATAGTATATAGTATAGTACCCACTGTATAGTATATAGTATAGTACCCACTATATAGTATAGTACCCACTGTATAGTATAGTATAATACCCACTGTATAGTATATAGTATAGTACCCACTGTATAGTATATAGTATAGTACCCACTATATAGTATAGTACCCACTGGACACAGACGTCAGTTCAAAGTCTAGTTTTGATTTACACTTTAGTTGTCAACTAACGTGAATCCAATGTGAATTCTTTGAACCATGTAATCGGATTTCATTTAAAGTTGGGTGAGAAAAAGAGACATTTGTTGACGACTTTTTGAAATCCAATCAGTTTTAACATTGATTCAACATCATCTCATTGATTTATTTTGTTGAAATTACGTGGAAACATTGACTGAAGCCGCTTTGCGGCCAGTGGATACCCATGCTACTCAGCCACACAGTATGGCCTTATATGACTCGCCACAGCTGGGACTTCTGTCCTATTGAGAAGACTGGTGGGTGGCAGGGGGAGGGTGGGGGAAGGTGGGGGAGACAGGTGCAGACACCGCATCAAAGGCCTTGCTGGAAATAGAGGAAACAACGACACGTGGAACCAACCAGCTTCACATGCAGACAGAGTACAGCGCTTTGATTAGCGCTGAGGAAGTCTGTCTGATTCGCTCCCAACAGATGCCTGCATGGGACACGGCATAGAGAGAGACAGATCCCCCGTGAGGCGAACCCTCGTTCACCACCAGCTGCATAACACCAGCAAGGGACTCAGACGAGAAGCCCTGATTGGGCAAAAAGAGAGCCGTCCAGCGTTCTCCATAACTAAGCCGATATGAAAACAGAGGCGGTCGCGAAACACCTGCTAGCAATTTATTAACGCAATGAAAGGAGGGAGGGGCCAGGGCAAGGTGGGGGAGGAGGGGGGAACCAGGGTGAGGTGTGGGGAGGAGGGGGGAGCCAGGGCAATGTGGGGGAGGAGGGGGGAGCCAGGGCAAGGTGTGGGGAGGAGGGGGGATCCAGGGCAAGGTGTGGGGAGGGGAGGGGGAGCCAGGGCAAGGTGTGGGGAGGAGGGGCGAACCAGGGTGAGGTGTGGGGAGGAGGGGGAGCCAGGGCAAGGTGTGGGGAGGAGGGGGAGCCAGGGTGAGGTGTGGGGAGGAGGGAGGCGCCAGGGCAAGGTGGGGGAGGAGGGGAAGCCAGGGTGAGGTGTGGGGAGGAGGGGGAGCCAGGGCAATGTGGGGGAGGAGGGGGAGCCAGGGCAAGGTGGGGGAGGGAGGGGGAGCCAGGGGGCGAGGTGGGGAGGAGGGGGAGCCAGGGCGAGGTGTGGGGAGGAGGGGGAGCCAGGGCGAGGTGTGGGGAGGAGGGTGGAGCCAGGCAAAGGTGGGGGGGAGGAGGGTGGAGCCAGGGCAAGGTGGGGAGGGAGGGGGAGCCAGTGCGAGGTGTGGGGGAGGAGGGTGGAGCCAGGCAAAGGTGGGGGAGGGAGGGGGAGCCAGGGCAAGGTGGGGGAGGAGGGGGGGGCAGGGCAAGGTGGGGGGAGGTGGGAGCCAGGGCAAGGTGGGGGGAGGAGGGGGAGCCAGGGGTAAGGTGGGGGAGGAGGGGGAGCCAGGGCAAGGTGGGGGAGGAGGGGGAGCCAGTGCGAGGTGTGGGGAGGAGGGTGGAGCCAGGCAAAGGTGGGGGGGAGGAGGGGGAGCCAGGGCAAGGTGGGGGAGGAGGGGGGGCAGGGCAAGGTGGGGGGAGGTGGGAGCCAGGGCAAAGGTGGGGGGAGGAGGGGGAGCCAGGGTAAGGTGGGGGAGGAGGGGGAGCCAGGCAAGGTGGGGGAGGAGGGGGAGCCAGCGCAAGGTGGGGAGGAGGGGGAGCCAGGGTGAGAAACAGATCTGCTCTATTAGCCTTTAAGCCAGAGGCCACGAGTGCTGAGTAATTTGGGGGCTGCAGGTAGTACAGACGCAGGCCCGTGTCAGGGGCTAATGTGCTTCATTAGCATGAGTCCTAAATGGTACCCTACTTTAGACCAGGGCACATAGGGTCTGTTCTCACAGTGAGCTAACGCAGAGTCATTAGAGAGAGGAAGGAGGAGGGAGGAGGGAGGGAGTGGTGCCCCTGGTCTGTAAAGTAGACTGGTAACATTAGTTCTGCGTGATTTAGGCAATTACTTCAAGAGCTGTAGGACGGCCTGGCCACCGAAAATACTCCAGGGCCAACGCACGCAGCATGTTGGTTCCCCCATATTGCTGAGTGGTGCATATAGATGACATCCTACTGAATGAACTGAACATACGCTGGGTTTGAGATGAAAAAACGGCTTCCCAGGCATTCGTGACAGTCGACACCCAAAAAGGTTTTCTTTGCTGAGAGGTGTACAGAATAAATACGTGTTTTGCCTACGCATGGAGCCGTGCAGATACAAAACTCACCGAGCGGTGTCACCACACAGTGACTAGTCAGCTCTTTAGTCAATGAATAAATACTTGTCGAGAAGAGGGTTCTGACTTCGCCGGACAGGCAAAAAGACCGGGAGAGGTCCATCACTGTCGGACAGGCGAAAAAGACCGGGAGAGGTCCATCACTGTCGGACAGGCGAAAAGACCGGGGAGGGTCCATCACTGTCAGACAGGCGAAAAAGACCGGGAGGTCCATCACTGTCGGACAGGTGAAAAGACCCGGGAGAGGGTCTATCACTGTCGGACAGGCGAAAAGACCGGGAAAGGTCCATCACTGTCGGACAGGCGAAAAGACCGGGAGAGGTCCATCACTGTCGGACAGGCAAAAAGACCGGGAGAGGTCCATCACTGTCGGACAGGCGAAAAGACCGGGAGAGGTCCATCACTGTCGGACAGGCGGGAAAACTGCCGGACAGGCGAAAAGACCGGGAGAGGGTCCATCACTGTCGGACAGGCGAAAAGACCGGGAGAGGTCTATCACTGTCGGACAGGCGAAAAAAAAGACCGGGAGAGAGAGGTCCATCACTGTCGGACAGGCGAAAAGACCAGGAGAGGTCCATCACTGTCGGACAGGCGAAAAAGACCAGGAGAGGTCCATCACTGTCGGACAGGCGAAAGACCGGGAGAGGTCCATCACTGTCGGACAGGAGAAAAGACCGGGAGAGGTCCATCACTGTTGGACAGGGAGACCGGAGAGGTCCATCACTGTCGGACAGGCGAAAAGACGGGAGAGGTCCATCACTGTCGGACAGGCGAAAAGACCGAGAGAGGACAGGCAGGAAAAAGACCGGGAGTGGTCCATCACTGTCGGACAGGCGAAAGACCCGGAGAGGTCCATCACTGTCGGGCAGGAGAAAAGACCGGGAGAGGTCCATCACTGTCGGACAGGCGAAAAGACCGGGAGAGGTCCATCACTGTCGGACAGGAGAAAAGACCGGGAGAGGTCCATCACCGTCGAGGTGATCGCTACACAGGACGGGTGATTCATAAAGACAACAAGGCTCTTCTTTTTCAACCAATACATCTCTATACAGCACTCCCTCTCTCTTACCTCCCCTCTCTTCCCAGCTGATGCAGAAATCAGAGAGGTCACTTGGTTTCCTCCCTCTTGTTTTAGGTTCCTCTTCCTTCTTTTGCCCTTCGGTGTTGTGCTCCGGTTGTTCGAGGACACACAGCAACCCAGACGTCGGACCAAACCTGGGTTCAAATACTTATTGAAATCCTTTCGAATGCTTTATTTGGACATTATTGCGCTTGCCTGGCACAGGGTAGCCTTGTGGTTAGAGCATTGGACTAGTAACCGAAAGGTTGCAAGTTCAAACCCCCGAGCTGACAAGGTACAAATCTGTCGTTCTGCCCCTGAACAGGCAGTTAACCCACTGTTCCTAGGCCGTCATTGAAAATAAGAATTTGTTCTTAACTGACTTGCCTGGTAAAATAAAGGTAAAGGTAAAATAAAATAAAAATGGCATCAATAGAATAGTCGGAAAAGTGCAAACCCAGCCCATCTGCCACCCTAGACAGAAAACGCTAAAAGTAGATTTCAAATAGTATTTGAACCCAGTTCTGCATCGGGCAGTAATGTAGTTATGCCTTAGAGTAGGACTTTAGACCAGACAGAGTGAATGGTTGGCCTGGGAGGCTCATTAATCATCCATGTTGTGTTGAAGGCACTCCTGCAGTAAAAAGGTCTGATTTGATAGTCCGCGGCCCGATTATCTGTTATTATGCTATCAGACGAGGACTCACACAGGTGTTTCCGAACGGACGCCGTTTCCCGACTGCCACCCCTGGATACGAGAGAGGAAGTAATCACTCAACTGGCATCGTCTGACTATTGTCAGCGCAAGACAAAACCCCTCATAGCCCACCCAAACTGAAAACTACAGGCATGTTTTCTATTGGACTTTGGTCCTTTCAGACCATTACACCACCTCAAGACAAACAGAAGAAATAGGCTTTACAGTCCAGGTAGCTACAGTACTTCATACGATGCACAGGCCAAACCAACACAGACACTACCTGATGCACAGTAGCTGAAGATAAGCGTCCATGCTCACTGCCATAGATAGATCATCCTTGGGCCTACACAGTACACGTCCTGGGTAGAGCTGGTGCCTTTTACAGCCCAGAGATCCAACGACACTACAGCTGCTCTGGACCAGTCCGAAGCCACCACTGCCTCCCAGGAAACCCCCAGAGGGAGATGTTTTGGAGGTTAGAGGTGTGTAATTGCTTTCATGCACCCTAGCTCTTTATGAATGGACAATGACCATTAATATTCATGACAGATGAATGATGACTGTGGCAGCTCCTCGCCCCAAAGCCTGTGGCTACTCCTGGTGCGATCCATGCCTACACAGCTACCGGCTGCTGTACAGGACACAGGGATTGACCATAGTAGAGACAGAGACAGTGGTTATGAAAAGCTACTGATCTGCTGTCTAAGAAGAGTTCATTGATGCAGGCAGGGAAAGATCCAGGATTGTGCTGCTTACTCAGAAATGTTTACACACCCACACACACACACACACTCCCTCCCACCCACCCACACACACACTCCCACCCACCCACCCACCCACCCACCCACCCACACACACTCCCACCCACCCACCCACCCACCCACACACACCCACCCACACCCACACCCACCCACCCACCCACCCACCCACCCACCCCACCCACCCACACACCCACCCACCCACCCACCCACCCACACACACACACACACACACACACACACACACACACACACCCACACCCACACCCACACACACACACACACACACACTACCAGTTGACCCGAACCCCACTATTCACTATTCTCCACAGAAGCCGACACTAAGATTGACATTAAACAGTATCTGTGATTAGTGTGTGTGAATTTAGAGACAGACCTTGAAAAGCTCCCTCTGATTGGGGTTCTGTTATGTTTGGAGGTGATAAAACGCTGGAGCTTTCCAGTGGGGATCATAAAGTCATTATCATACAATAGCAATGTGACGCTCTGTATAAACTCTGTGAACACTGTGTACGGGATCCAAAGAAAATACATTTCATCTATTTTCCAAGCCCCTCTTACATTCACACACACACACACACACACACACACACACACACACACACACACACACACACACATTGTGCACAAAAACACACTCCTTGCATAATTCATGAAACTAACTATAACCCCTTTGTTCTCAGCCAATAAAGGTCTCTGAGAAATTGTACTGTATGGATCATCAGTCTACATGGGATATAGCAATCTTACATATAGAACAAACGCGGTTGCATGCTGTAGAAAATAAAACTCCCCTCTATTGCAGACGGACACCCAAGAGGCTATCAAAGAGAATCCATTGTCAAACTGTCCGAGAAACTAAAACCCTCAACGCAACCCTCTGTCCAGTCTACCACGCGGCAGGGTAGCCTAGTGGTTAGAGCGTTAGACTAGTAACCGGAAGGTTGCGAGTTCAAACCCCGAGCTGACAAGGTACAAATCTGTCGTTTCTGCCCCTGAACAGGCAGTTAACCCATTGTTCCCAGGCCGTCATTGAAAATAAGAATGTGTTCTTAACTGACTTACCTGGTTAAATAAAGGTAAAAAATAAAAAAATAAATAAAAACCACTGATCCCAGTCCCGCTCATCCATTCATTCACTCACTGCTTTATGTCCTAGTTCTCTTGAATGGTCACTGAATGTGACCTCTCGGACCACTGGCGTTGACCCTTACCTGTTTGGCGGACAGGTCCCCCTTGGAAGGCACACTGGGGCTGCTCATTGGGCTCACGGGGGTACTGCGGCTGCCCCCGTTGAACAGTGCCCGCACCGACGTCAGCCACTTCATGATGGATCCTGGGATGCTTTGGCTTCAGTTTTGTGCCAGAAAAAGAGTCTGGGACCTTGGCACAACACTCACGGAGGGCCCCTGTAAGCTATGACCTGGAGCTGTGAAGACGCAGACCACTCTGCGGTTGTTGTCTACCTTGTCGGACTGTTTCTAATGCTGGTTCCTGTCCTCTCCTTGTAGGACTGTTTCTAATGCTGGTTCCTGTCCTCTCCTTGTAGGACTGTTTCTAATGCTGGTTCCTGTCTTCTCCTTGTAGGACTGTTTCTAATGCTGGTTCCTGTCCTCTCCTTGTAGGACTGTTTCTAATGCTGGTTCCTGTCCTCTCCTTGTAGGACTGTTTCTAATGCTGGTTCCTGTCCTCTCCTTGTCGGACTGTTTCTAATGCTGGTTCCTGTCCTCTCCTTGTAGGACTGTTTCTAATGCTGGTTCCTGTCTTCTCCTTGTAGGACTGTTTCTAATGCTGGTTCCTGTCTTCTCCTTGTAGGACTGTTTCTAATGCTGGTTCCTGTCCTCTCCTTGTAGGACTGTTTCTAATGCTGGTTCCTGTCCTCTCCTTGTAGGACTGTTTCTAATGCTGGTTCCTGTCCTCTCCTTGTAGGACTGTTTCTAATGCTGGTTCCTGTCTTCTCCTTGTCGGACTGTTTCTAATGCTGGTTCCTGTGTCTTGTAGGACTGTTTCTAATGCTGGTTCCTGTCCTTGTCAGACTGTTTCTAATGCTGGTTTCTTGTAGGACTGTTTCTAATGCTGGTTCCTGTCCTCTCCTTGTAGGACTGTTTCCTGGTTCCTGTCTTCTCCTTGTCGGACTGTTTCTAATGCTGGTTCCTGTCCTCTCCTTGTAGGACTGTTTCTAATGCTGGTTCCTGTCTTCTCCTTGTCAGACTGTTTCTAATGCTGGTTTCTGTCCTCTCCTTGTAGGACTGTTTCTAATGCTGGTTTCTGTCCACTCCTTGTCGTGCCTCAAGACCATCACAGTGCAGGGGAAATGGGTGTGACTGGCTCAGCTCACTCCCCTACCAGCCACCAGCTCCAGTGACACTCAATCCACTCACCCTATCCCACAACCACCGCCATCTGTCGCTTTCTCTTTCCCTCTATCTGCTTCCTCTGTTCTCCCCTATCCCCTTCTCCCTGTCCCCCTCTCCTCCCGTTAGCCCACCAGCCCCCCCACTGAGCCCGGGGGATTACTGATGGCAGTCTGCACATCAGATAGATGGCTAGCATTAGCGGAGCTTGGCATGCGCCACACACAGTCTTTTGGACAGTAATGTTGGGGGGTGGGGACAGGGATGGGGTAGAGTGGGCTGAGGCTATAGGGAACCCGATCTAATTTTCCAGCCCAGAGGGTCAAGTCGCCCCAAGGTCATCGCTGACTAGCCAAAACAATTCCACACAACCCGAACACAAGCAGCTGGTTGGCCACTGAGAAGACTGGTTGGCCACTGAGAAGAGCACGACCTGGCGTGACTGATTACACTGGTGTATGTGCATATGTCACTGGACAGTCTATCTAGTCTCTATTCCTCTTCCCCAAGTACTACTGATGTCTGTTTAGGACTTTACTACAACCAGTCACCTGGCAGGAGAGCTGTGTGTGTTTGAGTGTTTGCGTATGCGTGTGCGTATAGGTTCCACGACTTACGAGCGGTCAGGGTTGGCAGGCAGGCAGGCCGGTATCCATGGACACACACACCTCCCTGTGGTGCGCAGCTTCAGCATCAATTAAATGTTGTCACAGAACATCTTGTCATGGCTGCCTAGACCCTGCATGCCTTCACATTGAGGAGGAAAGACGAAGTGGGCCACTACATCACTCAGACAGCCCTGTTGTCCTCTTAATCTGGGCTCCGGGGCTTCTTCTAGGTACAGATCTAGGATCAGCTTCCACTCCGCCAACCCTAACCTTAACCATTCGTGGGGGAAATGCAAGATCAGTGTCAAGAGGCAACGGCACCCTACTTTCATCAGGACATGAAATGACGACAGGGCATTTAATTAAACCAAGACATTTAGCTCCAATGCAACAAAGGAATGAACCATGAATATATAATGAACATGTAAAATGCTTGAGGTAATAACTAATCACTACTAAGCTAACATCCTAAAAAGGTATAGAATAGAGCTGAATGATTTCACTCATTTATCACTGACAACCTGTCATACAGCTTAGCCTACATTATTCATTGTGGCCAAGTGTTCCAACATTCAATGGGGTTGTACTGTAGTCAGAATCTGTTTCGCCATGTCATCCCAGGACAAGCTTTTATTTTCTATCTGAAAAGCTGAGTCTTTCATGGAAGAATGTCCCGACATCCCTCAACAGCCGGTACCTCTGACAGACAGCTGGTTAGACTACGGTACCTCTCTGACAGACAGCTGGTTAGACTACGGTACCTCTTCTGACAGACAGCTGGCTACGGTACTACGATCACGGTACCTCTGACAGACAGCTGGTTAGACTACGGTACCTCTCTGACAGACAGCTGGTTAGACTGACAGACACTGGTTAGACTACGGTACCTCTGACAGACAGCTGGCTAGACTACGGCAATTTCTCTGACAGACAGCTGGTTAGACTACTTAAGACTCTTCAATAGACAGCTGGTTAGACTACGGTACCTCTGACAGACAGCTGGTTAGACTACGGCCTCTGACAGACAGCGACACTGCAATTCCTCTCTGACAGACAGCTGGTTAGACTACAGTACCTCTCTGACAGACAGCTGGCTAGACTACAGTACTCTCTGACAGACAGCTGGTTAGACTACGGTACCTCTCTGACAGACAGCTGGCTAGACTACAGTACCTCTCTGACAGACAGCTG
>NC_088216.1:80680316-80693729 GCF_036934945.1 Oncorhynchus masou masou
TGTCTGGTTGGCGCCCCCGCCTTGGGTTGTGCCGTGGCGGAGATCTTTGCGGGCTATACTCAGCTTTGTCTCAGGATGGTAAGTTGGTGGTTGAAGATATCCCTCCAGTGGTGTGGGGGCTGTGCTTTGGCAAAGTGGGTGGGGTTATATCCTTCCTGTTTGGCCCTGTCCGGGGTGTCCTCGGGTGGGGCCACAGTGTCTCCTGACCCCTCCTGTCTCAGCCTCCAGTATTTATGCTGCAGTAGTTTATGTGTCGGGGCTGGGGTCAGTTTGTTATATCTGGAGTACTTCTCCTGTCCAATTCGGTGTCCTGTGTGAATCTAAGTGTGCGTTCTCTAATTCTCTCCTTCTCTCTCTCGGGAGGACCTGAGCCCTAGGACCATGCCCCAGGACTACCTGACATGATGACTCCTTGCTGTCCCCAGTCCACCTGGCCGTGCTGCTGCTCCAGTTTCAACTGACCTGAGCCCTAGGACCATGCCCCAGGACTACTTGACATGATGACTCCTTGCTGTCCCCAGTCCACCTGGCCGTGCTGCTGCTCCAGTTTCAACTGTTCTGCCTTATTATTATTCGACCATGCTGGTCATTTATGAACATTTGAACATCTTGGCCATGTTCTGTTATAATCTCTACCCGGCACAGCCAGAAGAGGACTGGCCACCCCACATAGCTTGGTTCCTCTCTAGGTTTCTTCCTAGGTTTTGGCTTTTCTAGGGAGTTTTTCCTAGCCACCGTGCTTCTACACCTGCATTGCTTGCTGTTTGGGGTTTTAGGCTGGGTTTCTGTACAGCACTTTGAGATATCAGCTGATGTACGAAGGGCTATATAAATAAATTTGATTTGATTTGATTTACTGTATGTGACTGACAGAGACCCCAGGGTTTAAATCGACCCTTCTGCCTTTCTCTGCCTCTATATCTTCTTCTAACTTCTAACATGTCAAATGACTGCATCCAGTTTGCTGAGTAGAGTGTTTGAGGTTATTTTGTATATTACATCGCCGAAGTCGAGGATCGGTGGGACCTTCAGGGTATATTTGGCAGCGTGAGTGAAGGAGGCTTTGTTGCGAAAAAGGGAGCCGATTCTAGATGTAATATTGGATTTGAGATGCTCAACGTGAGTCTGGAAGGAGAGTTTAGTCTAGCCAGACACCTTGGTATTTGTAGTTGTCCACATATTCCAAGTCAGAACCGTCCAGAGTAGTGATGCTTGTCGGGCGGGCGGATGCGGGCAGCGATCGGTTGAAGAGCATGCACTTAGTTTTATACAGGGGGCAGTGACCAATCAGAGTATCAGAATCAATGACGTGTTTCGAAGCGTCGATTTACCGACGTGTGTGCAAGACGGGGAGAAGGGAAAAACAACTTTATATCGGAGTTGTCTATGCATTTTCATGGCATAAGGCTAGTAAGCATATAATTTCTCCATTGAATACAGACGGTCGACGTAAACAACCCTCATCGAATATTCAAAACTGGATTACAATAATAAGGTGCATCCACCAATCCAAAGAAAGGATATGCGGGAGTTCGGCAGCCCGGCATGTCGCTTTGTGGACAACGACTATCATTATTAGAGCGGAGAGACATGTAAACATGTCAGTATAGCCATAATCTTTGATAAAAGTCCATTAACAAAGAAGTAGACCAGACCCAGCTGCTATTGCATTGGTGTCTATAGGAGACACATCTAGTAGACCGGAACTTACCTTTTTTTTTTTTTTTGCAAAACGGCGAGTGAACCATCTTCATTTATCCACCATCTTTGGTGTGTTCAGAAGGCTGCAGAGTATGTAAACAAACAACAATGACAGCCGTAGGCCTGGTTCTTTGCAGCCAGACGTTAGTCCTGCATAGTTATCAAGGTATATCAGACCCATATCCATCCGTACAGAACACCTGTCGGCTATGCGGACAAAATCTGCTCATCAAAGGGACATTACAGGCAACACGAAGAATATTTGACAAGCCCAAAGCCTCAAAGGACAAAAAGTTATGTGACAGATTCCTTGCCACCGGTTTAGTGCTAACTGAGGCACCAGGGGTGAAGTCGGGCAGAATTTGTGCCAAGTGCTATCGACTATTTCTCAGGATAGAGGAATCTGTAAGCATTTTAAAGAAATGGCAATCAGAGCATCAGACACCGGGGACGAGCAAGAAGAGGAAGCGTGAACTGGAACCGAGTCCATCTGAAACAGACAGGGCTGCCAATAAGACATCTGAACGGGAGCCGAGTCCATCTGAAACAGACAAGGGAGCCAAGAAGAAATGTCCTCCCTATAAAAAGGTTCCTCCGAGGAGCAGTCTTGTCGAGGTAGTTATACTAACCAACTAGCCCAACATTGGACTATAGGAGCCTAACCTTACTCCATAGTCCAAGAGCCTTACATATATGATTAAATGGCGAATTGGCTTTGCAAGTCAAATACTCCCATCTAATCACGGATCGATTCTCGAAACATAAATTCATATACTTTCATATCAAAATTATTTCACATATGCAAAAATCACGAATCGATTCTAGAAACATAAATTCATATACTTTCACTCTCACATTTGCAAAATACACTTTATGTATAGCGTTTTAACAGTTGCAGCCGACAGTATTTTTCAGTGACGACACATTGTTGCGTCGGCCTCCCTTTTACTCACAGATGTTCAGAGACGCAGACAGCAAAATAGCTCAGGAAGTCGACTCTGCGCTGTAACATGGAAATATGGCCGTGTGAGAACTCTAACTCTATAAAAGGTGTATCAATTTAACCTTGTGTTTAAAAAAAAATGTATTTCTCACCGATATGAAAATATACGGTTATTTTAATGCTACCAAAACCGTACCGCAAGCAGCGTGTTAATGCTAAGAGCCAAGCATCGTGGCTCTTGGAGCAACATTCACCACCTTGCCAATCACAAAGCCTCCTCCTCCCCTCCTAAAACCACATGCATATACTTGTACTGTAGTATTCCTATCTTCAGTATTTTCATTATAATACTCTTATTTAGTCTTAACTTCACATCATTTTGCAGGTTGTCATAACATACCCGAACCAACTGGATCCAAAGCTGAAAAAGAGGGTCGAGAAGGTTTCATCAGAATTTTCCGGAATGGTTGAAAACCTGGCGAAAGGCAAATTGGCAACATTTGTCAGGTTAGCCTTGACGAATGAGACCATGTGTCAAGAAATCAGAAAGCAGATGACGCAAAAAATAGAAGCAGAGGTCAAGGAATATGCAAGACCCTTAAATTACTTGACTTCAGCTGAACCGTGCATCTTGAGTCGTACCTCATTGGAGAATATGAAGTATTTTTCATACGAAGCGTTGGATAATGAGTTGTCCAGGAAGACACCATGGCTTTATACCACCATCAATACTGCAACAGGTGGTTCCACCATCCATAACTGTGTGGCTGCCTCTGTGGCCCTGAGAGGTAGAAACCCCAGGCTTTCTGCACTGGCCTATGTCATCAACTCAACACTGACCCAAGGGGGGGTTAAGCCCATTTTCAAAAGACTCTCTAAGATGGGCATAACAACCACACATAGCAATGTCCTAAATAAGCAGAAAGAGATGAAGGCAGCTGGGTACAACATCAACATCAAATGCTGGAGGGAGGACTGTGAGCTGTTTTTCCAACATAGTGTCAGCGGTGAAGTCTGCCCACGACCTCCTCCTACGGCTAAACCGACAGAGGAGACCGGAAGCGAGGAGGACGGGGGGCCAGTGGAGGATGAGTTTGAAATAGAGCTGGACTGGGGTCCACTGGAGGAAGATGAGGAAGAGTGGAGTCCACTGTCAGAAGAGACAGAAAGAGAGGAGGATAGAGGATCAACAGTACAGGAAGAGAGAGAAGAAGAGAAAGACAGGGGTTCCCTGCTAGGAGAGACAGAAACAGAGGAAGTGGGACATGCATCGTCAGCACCACAAGGAAATGACACACAGGAAGATGACTCTGGTTCAACGGTGGATTCAGAGACTGAATACTTTGGATTAAACCTCACCTGTGAGAGTGATTAGAGAAGTAGCCTAACAAAGAGTCTGTAGATTACAGATCGAGGCCTAGGATACATCTCTGAACAACACGGGACTAATCATAGGCTTGTATCCCAAAATGGCACCCTATTCCCCTATATAGTGCACTACTTTTGACCAGACCCTATGGAGTAACTAGTGCACTACTTTTCACCTGGGCCATTTGGGACAGAATTATACAGTGAAATTACTCCTGTTGAGGGGGTCAGGATGTGTGTATTGAAGGGGGTCAGGATGTGAGGTTGACTGTTCCTGGTGTGTATTGAAGGGGGTCAGGATGTGTGTATTGAAGGGGGTCAGGATGTGTGTATTGAAGGGGGTCAGGATGTGAGGTCTACTGTTCCTGGTGTGTATTGAAGGGGGTCAGGATGTGTGTATTGAAGGGGGTCAGGATGTGAGGTCTACTGTTGCTGGTGTGTATTTATAACCATATTAAAGAGACCAGTTCAATTCAAACTTTATTGTCCCAGCAGGGAGTATTTTATTGTGCAGCTAAGAGTACATAGCTGCTCAACAAAAACGTCCTTTTTTGTTATTTGGTACTCCCCAAAATGGCACCCTATTCCCTAATATAGTGCACTACTTACCCCATAGGGCTCTGGTCAAAAGTAGTGCACTAGTTACTCCATAGGGCTCTGGTCCAAAGTAGTGCACAAGTTACTCCATAGGGCTCTGGTCCAAAGTAGTGCACTAGTTACTCCATAGGACTCTGGTCCAAAGTAGTGCACTATACAGGGAATAGTGTTCCGTTTGGGACGCCACTCATTGGGCCAAGATGGTCCTGACAATAAACAAAAAATAAATACAAATTATAATACCAATGTATTTTTTAAATGACCTCGAGTTAGCCTGAGATATTAGATTCATATGTTGTACAAATGTGAACTAGTGTCAATTCCGACATCACATGTACAGTTATCAGTTTAGATTATAGTCTCAAAGCTGACTGGAGTTGTCAGTTCAGATGTTCTGTTTTCCAAATCAGAACTAGTTCAAGTGGTGTAAAATGACTTGCTCTCCTCTCCTTCATCTGTATTGGTTTGAATTATTAACCTTTATTTAACAAGGTAGGTCAGTTAAGAACAAATTCATATATTTTCAATGACGGCCTAAGAACAGTGGGTTAACTGCCTGTTCAGGGACAGAACGACAGATTTTTACCTTGTCAGCTCCGGGATTCGATCCATCAACCTTTCGGTTACTAGTCCAACGCTCTAACCACTAGGCTACCTGCCTCCTCTCTAAACCACCAGGCTTCCTGCCTCCCCTCTAAACCACTAGGCTACCTGCCTCCCCTCTAAACCACTAGGCTACCTGCCTCCCCTCTAAACCACGAGGCTACCTGCCTCCCCTCTAAACCACGAGGTTACCTGCCTCCCCTCTAAACCACGAGGCTACCTGCCTCCCCTCTAAACCACTAGGCTACCTGCCTCCTCTAAACCACTAGGCTACCTGCCTCCCCTCTAAACCACTAGGCTACCTGCCTCCCCTCTAAACCACCAGGCTTCCTGCCTCCCCTCTAAACCACTAGGCTACCTGCCTCCCCTCTAAACCACTAGGCTACCTGCCTCCCCTCTAAACCACTAGGCTACCTGCCTCCCCTCTAAACCACTAGGCTACCTGCCTCCCCTCTAAACCACTAGGCTACCTGCCTCCCCTCTAAACCACGAGTCTACCTGCCTCCTCTAAACCACTAGGGCTACCTGCCTCCCCTCTAAACCACTAGGCTACCTGCCTCCCCTCTAAACCACTAGGCTACCTGCCTCCCTCTAAACCACTAGGCTACCTGCCGCCCCTAAAGACACAGGACAGGTGTAACATACAGGATGCCGACAGGAAGTTTTACTGTCTATACCCAGTCCACATATTTCATATCGGTGCAGATGAAGCTAAAGACTCTAGTCTATTGGGATGCACCCTATGAGAGAACAAAAGAGCTTCAGATGTTCACAACCATAGAACTAGAATCCTAGAATATTCTATTTCTTTTTCTCCCAATTTCTAGTTATGATCTTTGTCTTATCGCTGCAACTTCCCAACGGACTCAGGAGAGGCGAGGGTCGAGTCAGGTCGAGTCGGGTCCTCGGAAACATGACCCGCCAAGCCGTGCTGCTTCTTAACCCACTGCTCACTTAACCTGAAGCCAGCCACACCAAGCCACAGCCAGAAACACCATTCGCCCGAAGACCCAAGTCAACTTCCAGGTCCCCGGCCCGATGATCCAAGGAACCCCCTGGTCAAACCCTCCCCTACCACGGACGGCGCTGGGCCAACTGTACTCCGCCCTATGGGACTCCCGGTCACGGATCGAACGCCCAGCCCAGTGGAACATCAGAACTACGATGCAGAGCCTCAGACCACTGGGAGGATTACATTTGTATGGGTTCAACTGAGGAAGAAGAGACAGGAAGGCTGCTCACAGAATCATTCTCACCATCTGTGTAGGACACGACTTGGAAGGCTAGGGTTCCACCCAGCTGTCAGAGGGAGAGAGAACCAGCATCCCAAATTACACCCGATTCCCTATATAGTGCCCTTATTGGGCTCTGGTCAGAAGGAATGCACTGATTGAATAGGGTGCCATTTGTGACAAAACCCTTGAATATAAAAATAAATAACAAATAAAACCTACATCCAGTATTTCATAGAGGGGTCTGGTCTGTCTGGGTTATGTTCAGGAAGGAGACATGTTCTGGGTAAATAAAGACTAGACGAACACAATATTTGGCCTACCAGCATAGGGGCACATTGTCCTACACACACAACCACACATTGTGGTTACCCTTTAAAACTCACACTTAGACTATCAACCCATTTAGGCCCGGTTTCCTGGGAGGCCCGGTTTCCCTGGGACAGATCAAGCCTAATCCTGTGCTAAAAGCATTGCCAATGTCCCTGTGACTGGGCGATCATCGCAAATTTGCTACCCGAAGGTGTTTCCTGAGGTTTCTGCCAGTGTGTGAGACACTGACCCAGTCATAAGGAATGAGTGGGAGGAGGAGGAAACTGGGTACCATTTTGGATCAGAGGTGTTCCATGGCCAATGTGATGTGATCAGAGGCGATGGTGAGCAGGCTCTGTAGCTCAGGGTCAGGGGTCAGTTTGTCTCTGTGGGTCTGAAGGAAGTGCCGCAGGGTTCCCGTAGTTCACAAACTCCATGAACAACACAGGGTTCTGGGGTAAACAACACATCCCCTTACACTGTGTATTCCCTTACACTGTGTATAAGATATTAGTTTTGGAATTGTTAGTTAGATTACTTGTTGGTTATTACTGCATTGTCGGAACTGGAAGCACAAGCATTTCTGCTACACTGGCATTAACATCTGCTAACCATGTGTATGTGACAAATAAAATTTGATTTGATATTAGAATTCATGTTGTTGTAGTATATATGTTATAGATACTGTTTTCTATTCCTTATGGAGACTAATATAAATAATGCAGACTCCCAGAGTGGTAGATTATCACACGGTATTTGTTCTTATTTTGGTCATGGGAGGATGGTCAGGTTCTCATTTGGGTCTTGTCGTGGAAAATAGTTTCAGAAATGTAATACTGTCAGAAGAGCTTTGTGAATTCAATGTAGACTTTAATACAAGTTATAAAGAGCCGTGATGGTCTGCGGAACAGCCGCCCCTTCTTAGCACTGGCTCTGCTTTTATACATACATAGTATTGGGGTACATCACATATGTAAATAAAGTTACTCCCTTAGTATCTGCTTTTGGTTACAACGATGGCAGAACTCTTTCCATGTTCTAAAAATAAGATATGTATTGCATGCTTATGTTTTACGTGTTAGTCATCTTGCCTACATCTTTCTTCCTGTATCCTGCTGACCACAGCACGTTCAGCTGTCATGAATGCACGTATGGTCTTGGTTAATGTATTCCTACAAAAATAGAGTATGGTCTGGGTGTCATGTGGCCTGGATATCATCTTCTCTTAATGTGCATGTCCTTGCTACTTCAGCCTAGCAGCCAAACCTATCTACATGCAATGCTGAGCTTTCCTCAATTTGTTCGCTCCAACAGTCTCGGGCTGAAAAAGTTTATGAACCTCAAATGTAGTGAATAGGCTACCATTTGAGACGTGACCTTTCCCCCCACTGAAGCAGTGTCCCCCTCAGTCTCAATGGACATTTAATCTCTGATCATTATGGGAATAAGATTATCAACTGCCTCAGAGGTTGAGGAGTGTACTGGTGGCAGCCGAGCCTAGCGTACCCTCTGGTGATCTGGTGGTAGCCAAGCGTAGCGCACCCTCTTTGGTGATCTGGTGGTAGCCTAGCCTAGCGTACCCTCTGGTGATCTGGTGGCAGCCTAGCCTAGCGTACCCTCTGGTGATCTGGTGGTAGCCTAGCCTAGCGTACCCTCTTTGGTGATCTGGTGGCAGCCTAGCCTAGCGTACCCTCTGGTGATCTGGTGGCAGCCTAGCCTAGCGTACCCTCTTTGGTGATCTGGTGGCAGCCTAGCCTAGCGTACCCTCTGGTGATCTGGTGGTAGCCTAGCCTAGCGTACCCTCTGGTGATCTGGTGGCAGCCGAGCCTAGCGTACCCTCTTTGGTGATCTGGTGGCAGCCTAGCCTAGCGTACCCTCTGGTGATCTGGTGGCAGCCTAGCCTAGCGTACCCTCTGGTGATCTGGTGGTAGCCTAGCCTAGCGTACCCTCTGGTGATCTGGTGGCAGCCTAGCCTAGCGTACCCTCTGGTGATCTGGTGGCAGCCTAGCCTAGCGTACCCTCTTTGGTGATCTGGTGGCAGCCTAGCCTAGCGTACCCTCTTTGGTGATCTGGTGGTAGCCAAGCGTAGCGCACCCTCTTTGGTGATCTGGTGGTAGCCTAGCCTAGCGCGTACCCTCTGGTGATCTGGTGGCAGCCTAGCCTAGCGTACCCTCTGGTGATCTGGTGGCAGCCTAGCCTAGCGTACCCTCTGGTGATCTGGTGGCAGCCTAGCCTAGCGTACCCTCTTTGGTGATCTGGTGGCAGCCTAGCCTAGCGTACCCTCTTTGGTGATCTGGTGGTAGCCAAGCGTAGCGTACCCTCTTTGGTGATCTGGTGGTAGCCTAGCCTAGCGTACCCTCTTTGGTGATCTGGTGGTAGCCTAGCCTAGCGTACCCTCTGGTGATCTGGTGGCAGCCTAGCCTAGCGTACCCTCTGGTGATCTGGTGGCAGCCTAGCCTAGCGTACCCTCTTTGGTGATCTGGTGGCAGCCTAGCCTAGCGTACCCTCTGGTGATCTGGTGGCAGCCTAGCCTAGCGTACCCTCTTTGGTGATCTGGTGGCAGCCTAGCCTAGCGTACCCTCTGGTGATCTGGTGGTAGCCTAGCCTAGCGCACCCTCTTTGGTGATCTGGTGGTAGCCAAGCGTAGCGTACCCTCTTTGGTGATCTGGTGGTAGCCTAGCCTAGCGTACCCTCTGGTGATCTGGTGGCAGCCTAGCCTAGCGTACCCTCTTTGGTGATCTGGTGGCAGCCTAGCCTAGCGTACCCTCTTTGGTGATCTGGTGGTAGCCAAGCGTAGCGTACCCTCTTTGGTGATCTGGTGGTAGCCTAGCCTAGCGTACCCTCTTTGGTGATCTGGTGGTAGCCTAGCCTAGCGTACCCTCTGGTGATCTGGTGGCAGCCTAGCCTAGCGTACCCTCTGGTGATCTGGTGGCAGCCTAGCCTAGCGTACCCTCTGGTGATCTGGTGGCAGCCTAGCCTAGCGTACCCTCTTTGGTGATCTGGTGGCAGCCTAGCCTAGCGTACCCTCTGGTGATCTGGTGGCAGCCTAGCCTAGCGTACCCTCTTTGGTGATCTGGTGGCAGCCTAGCCTAGCGTACCCTCTGGTGATCTGGTGGTAGCCTAGCCTAGCGTACCCTCTTTGGTGATCTGGTGGTAGCCAAGCGTAGCGTACCCTCTTTGGTGATCTGGTGGTAGCCTAGCCTAGCGTACCCTCTGGTGATCTGGTGGCAGCCTAGCCTAGCGTACCCTCTTTGGTGATCTGGTGGTAGCCTAGCCTAGCGTACCCTCTGGTGATCTGGTGGTAGCCTAGCCTAGCGTACCCTCTTTGGTGATCTGGTGGTAGCCTAGCCTAGCGTACCCTCTGGTGATCTGGTGGCAGCCTAGCCTAGCGTACCCTCTGGTGATCTGGTGGCAGCCTAGCCTAGCGTACCCTCTGGTGATCTGGTGGCAGCCTAGCCTAGCGTACCCTCTTTGGTGATCTGGTGGCAGCCTAGCCTAGCGTACCCTCTGGTGATCTGGTGGCAGCCTAGCCTAGCGTACCCTCTTTGGTGATCTGGTGGTAGCCTAGCCTAGCGTACCCTCTGGTGATCTGGTGGCAGCCTAGCCTAGCGTACCCTCTGGTGATCTGGTGGCAGCCTAGCCTAGCGTACCCTCTGGTGATCTGGTGGCAGCCTAGCCTAGCGTACCCTCTTTGGTGATCTGGTGGCAGCCTAGCCTAGCGTACCCTCTGGTGATCTGGTGGCAGCCTAGCCTAGCGTACCCTCTTTGGTGATCTGGTGGCAGCCTAGCCTAGCGTACCCTCTGGTGATCTGGTGGTAGCCTAGCCTAGCGTACCCTCTTTGGTGATCTGGTGGTAGCCAAGCGTAGCGTACCCTCTTTGGTGATCTGGTGGTAGCCTAGCCTAGCGTACCCTCTGGTGATCTGGTGGCAGCCTAGCCTAGCGTACCCTCTTTGGTGATCTGGTGGTAGCCTAGCCTAGCGTACCCTCTGGTGATCTGGTGGTAGCCTAGCCTAGCGTACCCTCTTTGGTGATCTGGTGGCAGCCTAGCGTACCCTCTGGTGATCTGGTGGTAGCCAAGCCTAGCGTACCCTCTTTGGTGATCTGGTGGCAGCCTAGCCTAGCGTACCCTCTGGTGATCTGGTGGTAGCCAAGCGTAGCGTACCCACTTTGGTGATCTGGTGGTAGCCTAGCCTAGCTTACCCTCTTTGGTGATCTGGTGGTAGCCTAGCCTAGCTTACCCTCTTTGGTGATCTGGTGGTAGCCTAGCCTAGCGTACCCTCTGGTGATCTGGTGGTAGCCTAGCCTAGCGTACCCTCCTTGGTGATCTGGTGGCAGCCTAGCCTAGCGTACCCTCTGGTGATCTGGTGGTAGCCTAGCCTAGCGTACCCTCTTTGGTGATCTGGTGGTAGCCAAGCGTAGCGTACCCTCTTTGGTGATCTGGTGGTAGCCTAGCCTAGCGTACCCTCTGGTGATCTGGTGGCAGCCTAGCCTAGCGTACCCTCTTTGGTGATCTGGTGGTAGCCTAGCCTAGCGTACCCTCTGGTGATCTGGTGGTAGCCTAGCCTAGCGTACCCTCTTTGGTGATCTGGTGGCAGCCTAGCGTACCCTCTGGTGATCTGGTGGTAGCCAAGCCTAGCGTACCCTCTTTGGTGATCTGGTGGCAGCCTAGCCTAGCGTACCCTCTGGTGATCTGGTGGTAGCCAAGCGTAGCGTACCCACTTTGGTGATCTGGTGGTAGCCTAGCCTAGCTTACCCTCTTTGGTGATCTGGTGGTAGCCTAGCCTAGCTTACCCTCTTTGGTGATCTGGTGGTAGCCTAGCCTAGCGTACCCTCTGGTGATCTGGTGGTAGCCTAGCCTAGCGTACCCTCTTTGGTGATCTGGTGGCAGCCTAGCGTACCCTCTGGTGATCTGGTGGTAGCCAAGCGTAGCGTACCCTCTTTGGTGATCTGGTGGTAGCCTAGCCTAGCGTACCCTCTGGTGATCTGGTGGCAGCCTAGCCTAGCGTACCCTCTGGTGATCTGGTGGCAGCCTAGCCTAGCTTACCCTCTTTGGTGATCTGGTGGTAGCCCAGCCTAGCGTACCTTCTGGTGATCTGGTGGTAGCCCTAGCCTAGCGTGCCCTCTTTGGTGATCTGGTGGCAGCCTAGCGTACCCTCTGGTGATCTGGTGGTAGCCAAGCGTAGCGTACCCTCTTTGGTGATCTGGTGGTAGCCTAGCCTAGCGTACCCTCTGGTGATCTGGTGGTAGCCTAGCCTAGCGTACCCTCTTTGGTGATCTGGTGGTAGCCTAGCCTAGCGTACCCTCTTTGGTGATCTGGTGGTAGCCTAGCCTAGCGTACCCTCTGGTGATCTGGTGGCAGCCTAGCCTAGCGTACCCTCTGGTGATCTGGTGGTAGCCTAGCGTAGACTCTTTGGTGATCTGCTGGTAGCCTAGCCTAGCGTACCCTCTGGTGATCTGGTGGCAGCCTAGCCTAGCGTACCCTCTGGTGATCTGGTGGCAGCCTAGCCTAGCGTACCCTCTTTGGTGATCTGGTGGTAGCCTAGCCTAGCGTACCCTCTGGTGATCTGGTGGCAGCCTAGCGTACCCTCTTTGGTGATCTGGTGGTAGCCTAGCGTAGACTCTTTGGTGATCTGCTGGTAGCCTAGCCTAGCGTACCCTCTTTGGTGATCTGGTGGTAGCCTAGCCTAGCGTACCCTCTTTGGTGATCTGGTGGTAGCCTAGCCTAGCGTACCCTCTGATCTGGTGGTAGCCTAGCCTAGCGTACCCTCTGATCTGGTGGTAGCCTAGCCTAGCGTACCCTCTTTGGTGATCTTGCAGGCGAACAGGCCGTGACCCTTGCAGGTTCCCTGTGTGTCATCCTGGCCTTGTAGAAGACTCCCTCCTTCCCTGTCTTGATGAGCTGCAGCGGGGACCCTGGGGATAATCACATCACTGTGGTTGTTATACTGATTAAAGACTTATTAAAATGTATACAATTAGACTATTTTACTTACATTATCCGTGTACACTGTTTGTTGCTGTAAATCGTCTGTGTGCGTATAGTCCTTTGTATATCTGCGAGTGTGTGTAGAAAATGATAGACCCGGTCAAGGCTCTCTCTCTCCCCAGCCTCTCTGCTCCTCAAGGCTCTCTCTCTCCCCAGCCTCTCTGCTCCTCAGGGCCTCTCTACAGCCTCTCTGCTCCTCAAGGCTCTCTTTCCCCAGCCTCTGCTCCTCAGGGCCTCTCTCCCCAGCCTCTCTGCTCCTCAGGGCCCCTCTCTCTACAGCCTCTCTGCTCCTCAAGGCTCTCTTCCCCAGCCTCCTGCTCCTCAGGGCCCTCTCTCCACAGCCTCTGCTCCTCAGGGCCCTCTCTTCTCCACAGCCTCTCTGCTCCTCAAGGCTCTCTCTCCCAGCCTCTCTGCTCCTCAGGGCTCTCTCTCTCCACAGCCTCTTACCCTCAAGGCTCTCTCTCTCCCCAGCCTCTCTGCTCCTCAGGGCCTCTCTCTACAGCCTCTCTGCTCCTCAAGGCTCTCTCTCTCTCCCCAGCCTCTCTGCTCCTCAGGGCCCTCTCTCTCTACAGCCTCTCTGCTCCTCAAGGCTCTCTTTCCCCAGCCTCTCTGCTCCCTCAGGGCCCTCTCTTCTCCACAGCCTCTCTGCTCCTCAGGGCCCTCTCTCTAT
>NC_088216.1:80693829-80778829 GCF_036934945.1 Oncorhynchus masou masou
CGGATACAGTTATCCTGTGTGTGTGTGTATCCTGTGTGTGTGTTTCTTTTCTCTCCTTCTCCCCTCACAGGTGAAAATCATCACTCCCCAATCAGTCAACAACCAATCATCAATCAGAAGACACACCTCCTCCAATTTCCTGACCTATCACAGTTCCTTCCCCATGGTTTAAAAACCCCATTTGTTTGTTCTAGAGCCCAGCTCAGCTCAGCTCAATCTCTCTGTAAATGCCATGTCTGTAGGTCTCTGTGTTTCACTCTCGCTTTGTGTCGTAACCTCTCTTTGTTTAAGCACCTCATAGCACTTTGTCATCACCTGTGAGTATTGTTTTTGGTTATGGTGTTTGTGTTTGATTGCTGGTGGAAAAGGGGGAAACCAAGACAAGTCGCCCATGGGCATACACTACCCGTAGGTGAACTTTTGTTAAATACACTAGTTAGAACTGGGCGGACCACCCACTGTATTTTGGTTAGTTAGTTAGCTGTTGTTAAAGTAGGCTAGTCTAGCTTAGGGGTGTTTTTGAATACTTATTGTTTCTTTCCTTGGGTCCAGCCCAGCCCCCTTTTCCTGCTCCCCCCATTACCGTGTGTTTATAAATAAACCTAGAGTTTGACGGTAGATTTCAGTTGTCGTGCTTATTTCGTTCACACTTTTCCTTTGTCACAATAATAATTTGCATGAGTTATGTTACGAGTCTCATTACCATCCCCCTAGACTGTCGGGCCAAAAGGGATTTGTAACATAAGTGGAGCCTCATCCGGGATATGTCATAACTGACACCCATGCCGCTCATGTAGATTGTTGTAGTGGTATAGTTCAGTGTTGAGCGTCATAGCTGAAGTAGCATTAGTGTTTGCTATTTCCTTTGGCACTTGTGAAGTAGTGTAAAAATGACTACTTTTGATTTGAAATCTTTTTTGGATAACCCTTCGTGGGAGGTTTTTGACAAATGTCGTAGAGTTGATTTAATGACCTTGGCTGACCATTATTCAGTATCGATTCCGCAGAGTTTAGTTAAGGCGGAGGTGAAACGGATAGTATTAAATGTATTGTTGGAAGAGCAGGTGCTTGTGTTACCGCTGCCTGAGACTACTACCCCTGTAGCGGATGTTGCTGCTCCTGTAAGACCATTGGTGTCTGATAATGAGGGAGAGGCTAAAACACCAGCCACATTGTCCCATTTTGATCCACTCTCCCCACTGTCAAAAGGTGATGCCAGGAGGGATGTCTGTTTAGCACAGTTCCAACTGGAGGTGGAAGAGAGAGCCCAAATTAGGCGAGAGAATCTCCAGTTGGAGATGTGTAAAATAGAGGCAGAAAAAGAACGAGAACAACGGCATTTGGAGATGTGTAAAATTGAGGCAGACAGAGAACAAAGGCAGTTGGAGTTCAAAATGCGCCAGATGGAACTTGAGGCAGAGACAGCGAGGCTAGCCTCCGGTCCTACTGTGCCTGTTTGTGAGCCGTCCTCACCTGCTGTGTCCTCAAACACATTTGACATTAGTAGGCAGATTGCCTTACTACCTTTGTTCAGAGAGTCAGAGGTTGACTCCTATTTTTGTGTATTTGAGCGTATAGCCGTAGCATTGAAATGGCCTGAAGAGGTTTGGTGCCTATTACTTCAGTGTAAATTAACTGGTAAAGCCCAAGAGGTTTTGTCAGCGCTACCTCTGGAGGACAGTTTGAATTATGAAGTAATCAAAGCTACTGTTCTTCGTGCCTATGAGCTTGTGCCTGAGGCATACCGACAGAGATTTAGGTCTCATAGAAAGTCTTCTAGTAAGACTTATGTGGAATTTGCTAGAGACAAGGGAAATCTGTTTGATAAATGGCATGCTGCTAGTAAGGTAACTGATTTCAACTCTCTCCGGGAGTTAATCTTGTTGGAAGAGTTTAAAAATTGCTTACCCGAACGCATTGTAGTTTACCTAAACGAACAGAAAGTATCCACCCTGGCAGAAGCGTCTGTGTTGGCAGACGAGTTTGTGTTGACGCACAAGAGTGTGTTTTCGGCTCAAACTGAGAGTAGAGCCACTGAGTTTCCTACCTTTAGTCCTAGTCGGCCAGCAGTAGTATGTCAAGCACGCCAGAAGAATGAGCGTCCATGTTTCTATTGTCATAAAGTAGGACATATGATTAATGATTGCTTCCTGCTTAAACGCAAACAAGGGATGTCTCTTCGTGCCAAGCCACCAACAGGTGTTGCTCTAATTCGTACGGTTGTGAGGTCTGCAACAAAACAGGTGCCTCAGGGTAACTGTAGTTTGAAAGTCTCAGTCCCCGACCGCAGTTATGAACCATTCATTTGAGGGGTTTGTGTCCCTAACGAATGACGAGCGTCTCAGCGTCCGGTTAAAATCCTTAGAGATACTGGTGCGGCGCAGTCGTTTATATTGTCTAATGTGTTGCCCTTATCTGATGATACATACTGTGGTTCCAGTGTGTTAGTGCAGGGTATTGAAATGGGTTTTGTCCCAGTGCCATTGCACTTTGTGAAAGTACACTCTGAGTTAATCAGTGGAATATTCAGAGTGGGGTACGCCCTATGTTGCCAGTGAAAGGTGTGACCTTCATAATGGGTAACGATATTGCCGGAGGAAATGTAGTACCCGTATTGGAAGTATTGGATAAAAGTGACCACTCTCTCTCGAATGAGCTGGCACAGAATTATCCACATGTGTTCCCCGCTTGTGCCGTCACTCGTGCTCAGGCACGACAAGAGGGTGATGAGATAGATTTGTCGAACACTGTTCTGTTCAAAGAGGTTGATCAAGAGGATGGATTGTGTGATACCTCTGAGAAGCTGATCACCTCTGACAAACAGCCTAGGAAAGAATCAAAGAACGTTGAACTTATTGCTGATGCAATACAGTTACCAGTCACTCGTGAGCAGCTGATTGCTAACCAAAAGGTTGACAACAAGCTTGCTAAATGTTTTTCTAGTGTTGTCTCATTGGAAGATGTAAAGAAGAAGAACGTGGCTTACTTCATTGATGGTAATCTCCTCATGCGTAAATGGAAATCCCATGTTGACGCGGATGGAGATTGGAATTCTGTTTACCAAATAGTAATTCCTACAGCCTTTCGACAAAATGTGTTATCCCTTGCTCATGATCACCAGTGGTCTGGTCATTTAGGAATCACAAAAACTTATGATCGGATCCTTCGACATTTCTTTTGGCCGGGTTTAAAACAAGATGTGGCTCAGTTCTGTCGGACATGCCACACATGTCAGATAATAGGAAAACCAAATCAGGTTATTCCTCCCGCTCCTCTTTGTCCCATACCTGTCATAGGTGAACCATTCGAGCATGTGGTGGTTGATTGTGTCGGACCGTTACCGAAGACAAAATCGGGTAACCAGTTTTGTTAACGATAATGTGTATGGCTACAAGATACCCCGAGGCCATTCCTCTGAGAAGGATTACAGCCCCGGTAGTGAGTAAAGCCTTAATAAAATTCTTCACGACATTCGGGTTACCTAGGGTGGTACAAAGCGATCAAGGTACCAATTTCCTATCCAAGCTCTTCAGGCAGGTGTTAAAATCCTTGTCAATTACGCACCGTGTGTCAAGCGCCTATCACCCAGAGTCTCAGGGTGCACTTGAAAGATGGCATCAGACACTGAAGTCTATGCTACGTAAATATTGTTTGGAATCTGAGAAAGATTGGGATGAGGGAGTTCCTCTAGTTTTGTTTGCTGCTCGTGAAACTGTGCAGGAGTCCCTAGGTTTCAGCCCGGCTGAACTGGTGTTTGGTCACACAATGAGAGGACCAATGAAAGTCCTTAAAGAACAGTTCTTGTCCCAAGAGTTGTGTACCAGAGATGAGAATGTGTTGGACTACGTTAGTCGCTTTCGTGAGCGCCTACACCAAGCTTGTGCTCTCGCAAAGGAAGCTCTGTCTTCCTCACAGAGGAGCATGAAAAGACAATATGATAAAGAGGCTGTTTCTCGTCCACTACCGCCAGGTGACCAAGTACTGGTGTTATTACCTGTTCCAGGATCTTCACTGTCAGCTCGTTTCTCGGGTCCTTATTTAATTGAAAAGAAAATAAGTGAAACTGACTATGTGCTTCAAACTCCTGATAGACAACGCCAATCTCGTGTGTGTCACATTAACATGTTGAAAGCTTACCACACCCGACCCATCACACAGTTAGAGAGTTCAAAAACAGAGGAAGGTACTGCTGTCTCCTCTGCTACTACTGCTATGATAGTGGACTGTCATATTGATGATGTTGATGGCTTGGAGTTGCGCAATACTCAGCAGCAGTGTGTTAGATTGCCCAACTCAGAAATGCTGCTGTCTATCCAATCCGGTCTGGTTCATTTAACGGATGGACAGGCCAATGATATTGTGAGGCTACTACACAGTTTTCCATGTCTCTTTAATGACGTTCCTACTCGCACAAATGTGTTGGAACATGACATTAATGTTGGAAATGCTACACCTATCAAGCAACACCCATATCGTATCAACGCTTCCAAGAGGAAGATAATGAGGGATGAGGTGAGATATTTGTTGGAGAATGACCTGGCTAAGCCAAGTTCAAGCCCTTGGAGTTCTCCTTGCATTTTGGTTCCTAAACCTGATGGTACGTCCAGGTTATGTACGGATTATCGAAAGGTAAATTCTGTCACTATGCCAGATTCGTTCCCGTTACCCCGACTGGACGACTGTATCGACACTATTGGTGCTGCTAAGTATGTAACTAAGTTAGACCTCTTAAAAGGTTACTGGCAGGTTCCGTTAACTTCACGTGCTTCTGAGATTTCTGCCTTTGTGACCCCAGACAACTTCCTACAGTACTCAGTCATGGCTTTTGGGATGCGAAATGCACCAGCCACCTTCCAATGACTGGTTAACTCCGTATTAGCTGGCGTTCCTAATTGTAGTGCATACCTTGATGACCTAGTTATTTATTCGTCTGAGTGGTCAGATCATGTTGACTCGATAAGGGTAGTATGTGAACGGTTGGCAGCTGCTTCTCTAACCGTGAACTTGGCAAAGTGCGAGTTTGGGAAGGCTACTGTTACCTATCTCGGTAAAGAGGTTGGCCATGGACAGGTGCGGCTTGTTAATGCCAAGTTCTTGGCTATAACTGCATTCCCTGCACCTACCACCAGACGAGAGCTACGCCGCTTTTTAGGGATGGTTGGCTACTACCGTAGCTTCTGTAAAAATTTCTCTGCGGTAGTTGCTCCATTGACCGATTTGCTTAGTCCGGCTAGATCATTTGTGTGGTCCCCTGATTGTAAGAGAGCTTTTGAATCAGCGAAAGCACTCTTATGTAGTACACCTGTACTTGCTGCTCCTGATTTTGAATGTTTTGCAAGGTTGTTGCTTTGTTGGGATTATTCATTGAAATACTGTAGTCGCAACCCCTAGGGTTGCTCTTTTAAGGGTGGGAGTGTTACGGATACAGTTATCCTGTGTGTGTGTGTATCCTGTGTGTGTGTTTCTTTTCTCTCCTTCTCCCCTCACAGGTGAAAATCATCACTCCCCAATCAGTCAACAACCAATCATCAATCAGAAGACACACCTCCAATTTCCTGACCTATCACAGTTCCTTCCCCATGGTTTAAAAACCCCATTTGTTTGTTCTAGAGCCCAGCTCAGCTCAGCTCAATCTCTCTGTAAATGCCATGTCTGTAGGTCTCTGTGTTTCACTCTCGCTTTGTGTCGTAACCTCTCTTTTGTTTAAGCACCTCATAGCACTTTGTCATCACCTGTGAGTATTGTTTTTGGTTATGGTGTTTGTGTTTGATTGCTGGTGGAAAAGGGGGAAACCAAGACAAGTCGCCCATGGGCATACACTACCCGTAGGTGAACTTTGTTAAATACACTAGTTAGAACTGGGCGGACCACCCACTGTATTTTTGGTTAGTTAGTTAGCTGTTGTTAAAGTAGGCTAGTCTAGCTTAGGGGTGTTTTTGAATACTTATTGTTTCTTTCCTTGGGTCCAGCCCAGCCCCTTTTCCTGCTCCCCCCATTACCTTGTGTTTATAAATAAACCTAGAGTTTGACGGTAGATTTGTTGTCGTGCTTATTTCGTTCACACTTTTCCTTTGTCACAATAATAATTTGCATGAGTTATGTTACGAGTCTCATTACCATCCCCCCTAGACTGTCGGGCCAAAAGGGATTCGTAACACTTGGCATTTTGGCCAAGCAGTTCAATCTTGGTTTCATCAGACCGTAGAATCTTGTTTCTATGGTCCTTTCAGCGCTTTTTGGCAAACTCCAAGCGGGCTGTTATGAGCCTTTTATTGAGGAGCAGCTTCTGTCTGGCCACTCTACCATAAAGGCTTGATTGGTGGAGTGCTGCAGAGATTGTTGTCCTTCTGGAAGGTTCTCCCACCTCCACAGAGGAACTCTGTCAGAGTGACCATCGGGTTCTTGGTCACCTCCCTTACAATAGGCCTTTCCCCCGTGATTGCTCAATTTGGCTGGGTGGCCAGCTCTAGGAAGAGTCTTGGGGGTTCCAAATTTCTTCCAGTCAAGAATGATGGAGGACACTGTTTTTGGAGACCTTCAATGCTGCAGAAATGTTATGGTACCCTTCTCCAGATCTGTCCCTTGACACACAATCCTGTCTCAAGCTTTACGGACAAGTCCTTCGACCTCATGGCTTGGTGTTTGCGCTGACATACACTGTCAACTGTGGGACCTTATATAGATAGGTGTGTGCATTACCAAATCATGTCCAATCAATTTATCACAAGTTGTAGAAACATCAAGGATGATCAATGGAAACAGGATGCACTGGAGCTCAATTTCGAGTCTTATAGCAAAGGGTCTAAATACTTACAGTACCCGTCTAAAGTTTGGACACACATACTCATTCAAATCAGTCTGGGTAGCCATTTGATTAGCTGTTCAGGTGTCTTACGGCTTGGGGGTAGAAGCCTCTTGGACCTAAACTTGGCGCTCTGGTACCGCTTGACGTGAAGTAGCAGAGAGAACAGACTAAGGTGGCTGGAGTCTGACAATTTTTAGGGCCTTCCTCTGACACCTGGTATAGGAGGTCCTGGATGGCAGGAGGTTTGGCCCCGGTGATGTACTGGGCTGTAAGCACTACCCTCTGTAGCGCCTTGCGGTCGGAGGCCAAGCAGTTGCCATACCAGGCAGTGATCCAACCCATCAGGATGCTCTCGATGGTGCAGCTGTAAAACCTTTTGAGGATCTGAGGACCCATGCTAAATATTTTCAGTTTCCTTAGGGGGAATAGGTTTTATCGTGCCCTCTTCACAACTGTCTTGGTATGCTTGGACCATGTTTGTGACCTCTTCATGACCGTCTTGGTGTGTTTCGACCATGTTAGTTTGTTGGTGATGTGGACACCAAGGAACTTGGCCATCTCAACCTGCTCCCTACAGCCCCGTCGATGAGAATGGGGGCGTGCTCGGTCCTCCTTCTCCTGTAGTCCACAATCATCTCCTTTGTCTTGATCACGTTGAGGGAGAGGTTGTTGTTCTTGCATCACACGGGCAGGTCTCTGACCTCCCTATAAACTGTCTCATTATTGTCGATTAGGCCCACCACTGTTGTGTCATCAGCAAACTTAATGATGGTGTTGGAGGGGACTGAGCACACACCCCTGAGGGGCTCCCGTGTTGAGAAGCAGTGTGGCGGATGTGTTGTTACCTACCCTTACCACCTGGGGGCGGCCCGTCAGAAAGTACAAGATCCAGTTGCAGAGGGAGGTGTTTAGTCCCAGTTTCCTTATCTTAGAGATGAGATTTGAAGACACTATGGTGTTGAACGCTGAGCTGTAGTCAATGAATAGCATTTTCACATAGGTGTTCCATTTGTCCAGGTGTGAAAGGGCAGTGTGGAGTGCAATAGAGATTGCATCATCTGTGAATCTGTTGGTACGGTATGCAAATTGGAGTGGGTCTAGGATAATGGTGTTTGAGCCATGACCAGCCTTTCAACGCATTTCATGGCTACAGACGTGAGTGCTACGGGTCGGTAGTCATTTAGGCAGGTTACTTTAGTGATCTTGGGCACAGGGACTATGGTGGTCTGCTTGAACCATGTTATTACAGACTCAAACAGGGAGAGGTTGAAAATGTCAGTGAAGACACTTGCCAGTTGGTCAGCGCATGCTCGGAGTACACATCCTGGTACTCCGCCTGGCTCTGCGGCCTTGTGAATGTCGACCTATTTTAAAAAGGTCTTACTCACGTTGGCTGCGGAGAGCGTGATGACACAGTCATCCGGAACAGCTGATGCTCTCATACATGTTTCATTGTTACTTGCCTCGAAGCGAGCATAGAAGTTATTTAGCTCGTCTGGTGGGCTCGTGTCACTGGGCAGCTCTCGGCTATGCTTCCCTTTGTAGTCTGTAATATAGTTTGCAAGCCTTGCCACACCCGACGAGCATCGGAGCTGGTGTAGTACGATTCGATCTTAGTCCTGTACTGACGCTGGCCTGTTTGATGGTTCATCGGAGGGCATAGCGGGATTTCTTATAAGCTTCCGGGTCAGAGTCCCCTCCTTGAAAGCTGCAGCTCTACCCTTTAGCTACATATTGGGTTTTCAATTTTCTTTATTTTTACAAATTTCTACATTGTTGAATAATAGTGAAGACATCAACATTTTTCGTTATGTTAATGTACAATTTATTTATTTAAATATATATCTCATCTTTAAATCCTTCACGTGGTGTAGAAAATATTAAGGATGAAGAGAATGTTTGTGACGATTGGATTGTGATTTTATTTCTCTAACGAGATCATAGTAATTAGGATACTTTTCCTCGTAACTAGCCACGCCCCAGGGAGCCCAGAGAGCGTGTCTGCAAGACGAAAATGAGCTCTTTTCACCCGAGGGGATAAAAAGATTGAGTTAAGAATTAAACAGACTAAAACGGACCACAAGCTGCAGCTTGGTCCACATTGGTCACGACACCGAAAACTGCAAAACAATGTTGAAGAAGACAAAATAACCTCTTAACAATCAATGCTACGGTTGAGTAGCTGTTATCTATGAAGGTGAATTTAAGTAGGACCATCCGGTTCTTTTCTTCAAATCATCGTGTGCTACACTGCTTTCATCACCACTCTGGGATCATCGACATGGCTGATTAGCAGTCCACAGAAGACCACTCTTCCAGAACGAGTACAAGTAAACAGACAACTAAGAAGGACATTGTGACCTCTTGTCGACAGAGACTTACAACTGAGAATGACGAAGGCCTAATCGAACCCTTCTCACAAAGCGGAACCCTTTCCACGAAGGGCCCAACAGAGATCCTTGACGAAGACCTTCAACACGAGCGGCAGTTCTGGGCAAGATATTAGGGTTACTGTGAGCGTAGTTCCCAAATGTATCCAAGTGTTGCTTCTCTTTCTCTCTCTCGCTTTTTCTCTAACTCCATCTTGTTTAACAAGTGTCATATTGTGTTAGTCCGCTGGGGACCTGTTGTCACCGTATGAACTTTCTAATCCACAACCTATACTGTGTGTGTGTGTGTGTGTGTGTGTGTATCCTATGTTATCATTTAGTTTGTTGGTAAATGAATAACCAAATAAATGTGTGGACAGAATGATAAGACTCGGGTTTGTGCAGATTCCCAAAGTCTGCGACGTTCAGAATGAGACTGACAAGGAAATGATTCATTAGTGACTTACACTACCATTCAAAAGTTTGGGGTCACTTAGAAATGTCCTTTTTGAAAGAAAAGCTAATTTCTTGTCCATTAAAATAACAACAAATTGATCATAAATACAGTGACATTGTTAATGTTGTAAATGACTATTGTAGCTGGAAATGGCAGATTTTTAAAATGGAATATCTACATAAGCCCATTATCAGCAACCATCACTCCTGTGTTCCAATGGCACGTTATTAGCTAATCCAAGTTTATCATTTTAAAAGTCTAATTGATTATTAGAAACCCCTTTTGCAATTGTTAGCAAGCTGAAAACTGTTGTTCTGATTAAAGAAGCAATAAAACTGGACTTGGAGAGTTGGAGGTCCCCGGTGCACAACTGAGCAAGAGGACAAGTACATTAGTGTCTCGTTTGAGAAACAGACACCTCACACGTCTTCAACTGGCAGCTTCATTAAACCAGCAAAACACCAGTCTCAACGTCAGCAGTAAAGAGGCAACTCCGGGAGGCTGGCCTTCTAGGCAGAGTTCCTCTGTCCAGTCTCTGTGTTCTTTTGTCCATCTTAATATTTAATTTTTATTGGCCAGACTGAGATATGGATTTTTCTTAGCAACTCTGCCTAGAAGCCCAGCATCCCGGAGTCGCCTCTTCACTATTGACATTGAATCTAAATAGTACCCGCAAAATACCAGACTCCATGTCAACAGTAGTTTATTTAGTCTTTTGTTAAAGCAGGCTAACGTTAGCAAGCTAACATTTAACCATGTGGTTTAACTTCTTTGGGACAGGGGGCAGTATTGAGTAGCTTGGATAAAAAGGTGCCCAGAGTAAACTGTCTGTGACTCAGTCCTAAAAGCTAGAATAAGCATATAATTAGTAGTTTTGGACACTGAAGTTTCTAAAACTGTTTGAATGATGTCTGTGAGTATAACAGAACTCATATGGTAGGCAAAAACCTGATAAAAAAATCCAACCAGGAAATGGGAAATCTGAAGTTTTCAACTCAGCCCCCATTGAAGATACAGTGGGATATTAGTTATGTTTCACTTCCCAAGGCTTCCACTAGATGTCAACAGTATTTAGAACATGTTAAGGGATTCTACTCTAAAGGAGGGGCTCATAAGGGCTCTTTGAGTGAGTGGTCTGGCAGAGTGCCACAGCCTCGGTCTGGCAGAGTGCCACAGCCTCGGTCTGGCAGAGTGCCACAGCCTCGGTCTGGCAGAGTGCCACAGCCTCGGTCTGGCGCGCTCACGTGAAAGGTAGCTACGTTCCACTTCATTTGTACAGACAAAGGAATTGTCCGGTTGGAACATTAGTGAAGTTTTGTGTTAAAAACATCCTAAAGATTGATTCCATACTTAGTTTGGCATGTTTCTACGGGCTGTAACGGAACTTTAACTTTTCGTCCGACGTTCGGCGCGGCCTGAACGCGCAATTGGATTTGTTTACCAAACGCTAGCGGAACCCCAGTCCTAGACAGGATATTATCGAACAAATCAAACATTTATTGTGGAACTGGGATTCCTGGGAGTGCATTCTGATGAAGAACAAAGGCAAGTGAATATTTATAATGCTATTTCTGACTTGACTCCACAACATGGCAGATATCCGTATAGCTTGTTTTGTTGTCTGAGCGCTGTACTCAGGTTATTGCATGGTAAAGCTTTTTTGAAATCTGACACAGCAGTTGAATTAAAGGAGAAGTGGATCTAAAATTCCATGCATAACACTTGTATCTTTTAGCAATGTTTATTATGAGTATTTCTGTAAATTGATGTGGCTCTCTGCCTCAGGAAACTAAAAAGATTTGGCATGGGTCCTAAGATCCTCAAAAGGTTCAACAGCTGCAACATCGAGAGCATCACTGCAAAAAGGCTTCAACAGTTTTTACCCCCAAGCCATAAGACACCCAAACAGGTAACCAATGGCTACCCGGACTATTTGCAATGTGTGCCTCCCCCAATCCCGCTATTCTCTGTTTAGCTTCTTTTTTAATTTTTTTTTATTTGACCTTTATATAAACAGGCAAGTCAGTTAAGAACAAATTCTTATTTTCAATGACGGCCTGGGAACAGTGGGTTAACTGCCTGTTCAGGGGCAGAACGACAGATTTGTACGTTGTCAGCTCGGGGATTTGAACTCGCAATGTTCCGGTTACTAGTCCAACGCTCTAACCACTAGGCTACCCTTTAACTATACATTCAAGTACATACTACCTCAATTGGCCCATCCAACCAGTGCTCCCGCACATTGGCTCACCGGGCTATCTGCATTGTGTCCCACCACCCGCCAACCCCTCTTTTTACGCTTCTGCTACTCTGTTCATCATATATGCAGTCACTTTAACGATACCTACATGTACATACTACCTCAATAAGCCTGACTAAACAGGTGTCTGTATATAGCCTTTCTACTCTTTTTTCAAATGTCTTTCTGTTGCTTTATTTCTCTACTTATCCCACACACACACTTTTTTTGGGAGCATTGGTTAGAGCCTGTAAGTAAGCATTTCACTGTAAAGGTTTACACCTGTTATATTCGGCGCACGTGACAAATAAACTTTGATTTAATTTGATTTGCAAAATCACCGGATGTTTTGGAACTATTGAACATAACGCACCAATGTAAACTGAGATTTTTGGATATAAATATAACATTTATTGAACAAAACATGTATGTATTGTGTAACATGAAGTCCTATGAGTGTCATCTGATGAAGATCAAAGGTTAGTGATTAATTTTCTCTCTATTTCTGCTTTTTGTGACTCCTCTCTTTGGCTGGAAAAATGGCTGGGTTTTTCTGTGACAAGGCACTGACCTAACAATCGTTGTGTGCTTTCGTCATAAAGCCTTTTTGAAATCGGACACTGTGGCTGGATTTACAACAAGTTTATCTTTAAAATGGTGTAAAATACTTGTATGTTTGAGGAATTTTAATTGTGGGATTTCTGTTGTATTGAATTTGGCGCCCTGTAATTTCACTGGCTGTTGTTGAGGTGGGACACTAGCGTCCCAAATATTCCAGAGGGGTTAACCAAAGCCAAGTTGGTTTTGTTTTCTATATAGTCTCTGGTTTAACTAAGAGCATTGTACCTATGTCGAGGAGTTTTTTTTTTTTAGTAGAGTACTTGGAAGATCAGCATGACTGGGTGGCAGAAGAGGGGGGAGAGGCAGCGTGAGAATAGACAGGGAAGACCCTCACTGGGGAAGAGGTCAGTGATTGAGGAGGGGGAGCCATGAGGTCATTCTCCGAACCAAATAATATCCAATATTGTGAACCACTAACAGCATACTTTGAGATACAGTTTGATTGAAATAAAAGACCTTTTACTCTGTCAGTTTTGGTGCGGGTACAATACATGAATGACTTCTCTCCATCCCTCTGTCACTAATATGTGGTGGTGAAGTTCTCTGCTCAGCTGACAGAGACAGGAGATACAGTCCATTCTGTTCCAACTAGGTAACCTTTGCTCTCCTCTATGCACATCACTCTGGGGACTTCCTGCAGGTAACCATGACTTCCACCAATCACCCCTGTAATTTAAACATTAGTGGTACTGAGAGTTCCTCTAATTTCTTTGATGCTGTATGAAGGCATTGTGCCATAGGATATTTGACACGTAGAGAGGATGATGACCTGCTGCTGTCTATTGGTTAGAAAGATGGTTCTATACTGAATGTATGTGACAGTCATTGCTAAACAATATGATTAGTGTAGGTAAGGGATGAAGTGAGAACCTATAGAAGGATAGCTCTCCTCGAGGTGGGTTGGGCATGACAGCAGGCTGTTCAATACTGAGCCATGCTAACTGACAAGTGGTGTTGATTGGAAGAGGGCAAATTTCATTTATTTGACTAAATGACTATCCATAGTTGCCTCTTGATACAGCCACGGCAGTCTTAAAATGGACTGTTACCTTGAAATGCAACTTTAAGATGTTTTTTTAACATTTGAACTCCAATTGAACTCTGACATTTCCTGACATCTTTCTTCTCCATCACGACAGTTATTCTCAGGAGACCGGTCAGTGTGTGTAGAGGGAGACCGGTCAGTGTGTGTCGAGGGAGACCGGTCAGTGTGTGTAGAGGGAGACCGGTCAGTGTGTGTAGAGGGAGACCGGTCAGTGTGTGTGGAGGGAGACCGGTCAGTGTGTGTAGAGGGAGACCGGTCAGTGTGTGTAGAGGGAGACCGGTCAGTGTGTGTAGAGGGAGACCGGTCAGTGTGTGTAGAGGGAGACCGGTCAGTGTGTGTAGAGGGAGACCGGTCAGTGTGTGTAGAGGGAGACAGGTCAGTGTGTGTAGAGGGAGACAGGTCAGTGTGTGTAGAGGGAGACAGGTCAGTGTGTGTAGAGGGAGACAGGTCAGTGTGTGTAGAGGGAGACAGGTCAGTGTGTGTAGAGGGAGACAGGTCAGTGTGTGTAGAGGGAGACAGGTCAGTGTGTGTAGAGGGAGACAGGTCAGTGTGTGTAGAGGGAGACAGGTCAGTGTGTGTAGAGGGAGACAGGTCAGTGTGTGTAGAGGGAGACAGGTCAGTGTGTGTAGAGGGAACACGGTTTGACCAGGTGGAGTCAAACTTCTACTTCATCGCCCTGGACCACTATACCAACAAGGCAGAGGACGCCAAGTTTGGACCAATGAGTCACCAACTTGTTTTATGCCTTACACAGTTCCGACACATATCGCTCCACCTTCGTCAAACTCCAGTGCCCTACTTTTGTTTACCATTTTACCAATGTCTATGGATTGTACAAGGATTTGAATTTGGGACATTGACTCCATACTAAATCTAATTCCATACCCTATACTGTTCTGGCTTCTCTATAGATTATGCTGATGCCCTGTTGTAAGAACCTTGAGATCTTCAATGTTTCTGAGGGAGGTGACCACAAACAGTGCCTGGGACACCTTCGAATGCTACTGCTGTCTGGAGAAGAGGGTGGTCAAGACATCTGCTGCAACTTCATCTTTAGTGTGTCAGCTCTGCTGCACCTGGGAGCTGAAGGTATGGCACCGCATTGCCAACAGTCATGTATGCTAAAACATATCCGTGTGCTCATTTATGCGTTTCTTAAAGAACAAAGTGGATCTCCCAGCCATGTTTCAGTAAAAAGCTGCGGGATGGGGCTGGAGAAATTTAACCCCCCTCTAATTCATAGACAGAGCTATGGATGCAAGAACCGACCATCACGCATCCTTCAATATTTATTTATTTTTGTTGGAGGAGACGACCCAAGGTTTCTCCTCCAAAGGATTTTGAGAATGATGCGAGGGGTTAAGGAGAGATGAATTGGGACAGAGCTCACTTATTCTGTTTGCACTGATATCTTTGTTCTACTTGTGCCGTTTCCACAGATGGCCCTGGTTTGCTGATGACATCTGATCCGACTCTTCCTGCAATTTGACTCCTGCATTACAAACTTTATTCAATAAAACTTCCAATGCCAAACGTCCAATGCCAAATTTAATTGAGATTGGGAACTACCATTGTAATTTATAGACAATCAGACAATTAAAATCGGTTTTCCTCAGTGCAATGTTTGATGAATGCATGGTGTCGTTTTGTCCTCAGTCCTCCTTTGAACGCTGTGTGTACTGATTCAGTTCTAAAACAACCATCAAGTCCATCCTCATCTCCAACGGCTTGTCCGGTCTGCTGAGGGTCATTTGCTGCCACCTGCCCTCCATAGAGGTCCTGCACGACTCCAGGGCAAGGAAGAGATCGCCGCCGACCCCTTCTACCCTCTCTTTGGATGAGTCCTCTCTGGCAAAACCCTGTCACCTTGAACAGTTTCTTCCCTCGGTGGCGTGGCCCTCAGCAACCGGCCAGCTCGGCCACGACGATCCTCTCATCCATGGACTTCGCACTATTCATCCACAGATTACACACCCTACACTATCATCCCTGAACTGCACATCTCTTGCATGCATTATTTATAATGTAGCTTATAAATGTTCATATAAGCTACATTGCACGTGTGGATCCGTGGAAATTCTGCATCTATATTCTGTTTATTGTACTGGATGAACTGTAGCAGATTCTGCCCTTTGTGTTGTTCTGCTGTCCCCCTCTGCCAGGACCCGTCCTCTGCTCACTCGACCACATTTCTCGACTCAGTGTTTGCTTGCGCAATGACGCTTCATCTTCACGTGCGCCATCTCGTACACGTTCAACTTTTTAATTGGATTTGACAACATACACCTAGTGGGTGATAGAGGACAACAATGTTTAGCTTGAGTGGACATGTGATAGCATGGAATTCAAGTAAGGAGATGGACAGGTGAGAGCCTCAGAAGAGAGAATCTCCATTTAGAAAAAATGTGTACCCCCTGTGCCACCACTGCGACGACCATATGACTGAGAAAACGTAGTCAGATTAAGAGAGCTGCTCTTTGGGGCGATCCATGTCTCCGTCAGGGTCAAAAAGTAAAGGGACTGAAGGGCAGCATAGACTGAGACGAACTCGGCGTTCCTGACCACAGATGAGCTGTTCCAAACAACACCAGAGACCAGAAATTTCACGTGGTTTGTGCGCACAGGGTACACTAAATTAGAATGGTTGCAGTCAAAAGGGTGGAGAGCATCTGTAAAGCCTACAGCGAGAAGAGCGAACTGGGATAGGAAACAGTTTCCAAAGCTACAAAAGAGTAAAATGAGAGAATCTGAAAATAACTACAGGTAGGTAAAAATACTCAATTGACAGAGTGGTGTGGAGCCTTGCCCTCTTTCCTTCCTCAAATATATTTCTTTATTTTACTTTTAGATGTGTAATTCTTCAGAATTTTGATACTAGTGTACTGTCGGAGCTAGGAGCACAAGCATTCCGCTACACACGCAATAACATCTGCTAAATATGTATATGTGACCAATACAATTAGACTTGATTTAACACAGCAGAACAGTCTATTTTGGCAATAGCCTTAGTTGAGATGAATCTGCCAATTACAGCTGCTGAGAAAACAGGAGACTGAAGTACTAATGGCCTTGCAAAAGGTGAAGAGCACACCTCCCGGAACTAATTGCTGATTGCCTGGGTTGATATGTCAATCATCTGCAAGTTAACAGCAGTCTGCACACCAAGTAGGCAGCACTTAATGTAGACGGCCCTAGCGAGCAAAGATACATTACTAAACAACAGATAGAAATTATACTTACCACTCCTGGAGATATCAGGAGTCTTTATGTTAACCTTACTTTACCAGGTACGTTAACGGAGCACACATTCTCATTTATAGCAACGAGGGAATACTTACAGGGAAGAGGAAGGGGGATGAATGAGCCAGTTGGAAGCTGGGGATGATTAGGTGGCCATGATGGTATGAGGGCCCGATTGGGAATTTAGCCAGGACACCGGGGTCAACACCCCTACTTTTACGATAAGTGCCATGGGATCTTTAGTGACCACAGAGTCAGGACATCCGGTTAACGTCCCATCCGTTAGACGGCACCCTGTGAGTTGAGCGGTTGGAAATCTTTGCGCCGGGGCTCTACGTCCTTTCCAACCAGTCACTCACAGGAAAAAAACTAAAAACTGCCACTCCAGTCATTAAAAAAAATCACAATTTAACCATCTATTTTTCTGACTACATGGACCTACCATTTGGTTTTAAAGTATTGAAACCAAACCATGTGAAAAGTATTTTAATAAAACATGACTAAGGTGCTCATAATTTCAAATAGGCTACGACATATTAATATCGCCTATTTTATCGATAATAGAACAAAAAAGTATCCATTTATAAAAAAAGTTTCAGTTTATAAATACTTTGCTACAATGACAGTTATCTACACAGCTCGTTCCTTTATTTTAGCATGTGCACGTAGTAAGTACACCATCATGCTTTCGGGATACGTGTCTTTTCAGATTCCAAAATGATTCTTTAGGTTGTGGACAGTACATCACTGCAGCCCCTCCCTTGCTCTTAATCTTTGTAAGTCACCTTGATTTTGTGCATTTTATCAGTTTCTTTATGAAAATATTTAGCAAACTCAATGACAGTAACTAAAGCAAGGGGCTATTAGCAGCACACAGCCTACGACTGCATGCAGGGCCTGGCATTCCCTGATCTGGTGAAGTGAGCGCTACTGGAGCGGGCAGATGCTCCAGCCTTTGGGGATCACGCTCAGCTCTCCAGCTCCGCTCACATGGTCTGCACAGGGCAATGTCCCCAATTACTGCCCTGGGATATTTTGGGGGTGACCAGAGGATAGAGTGCCTCCTACTAGCCCTCCAACACCATCTGGTATCCCATTCAGGGACCAACCAGGACCAAACCTGCTTAGCTTCAGAGACAAGCCAGCAGTGGGGTGCAGGGTGGTATGCTGCTGGCTATAGAATGATAAGTATAGTCAGATAAACTGATACCTGACACGGACATGTTAGCGTGGCGGGAAGATCATGAACCAAGAGGGTACCATGAACCAAGAGGGTACCATGAACCAAGAGGGTACCATGAACCAAGAGGGTACCATGAACCAAGAGGGTACCATGAACCAAGAAGTTGTGAGTACAAATTCCAGGTGAGGACATTCTGCTCAACCTTAGTAATGCTTGTGTACTGAAACAGTCTTAAAACCTATGCATTAGTTTCTTTGACCATTTGAACCAAATTCAGAAAAAGTGTGTGCACGCATTAATAAGAGGCCTGTTATAACATTTCTGTGTATGTAGAATGACTCCATGATGTCTGGGCACTCAGCCAATACTTGACAGAAACTAACTAGTTCCTCTTAAGTTAACTGGAAACAGAGTAAAGGTTATATCCTGCACACCAATGATAAAGCTATTGTTCTGTCTGGAGCCTGTTTCTGGGCCAATGAAGCATGTTTTGTGTGTGACCAGTACGACCATACATGATCTGGGCCGACAGTCAAAGGCACTTGAGCTACTGTTAGAGGAGGTATGCCTGGAGTGACTTCCTGTCATTCTGGCCACTATTGCCCTCACCGAGTTGTGACAGACCGAGGCAACCTTTTCACCCAGTCCAATCACACACATACACAAGGTCACGTGTTTTGCAGATGCTTGCATGGGGTAGCTGGACTGCATAAATGCTCCTGTACTCTTTGTACAGGAGGCTCTCACTCCAGCTCACCTGCGTGGGTGGGGCGACCAGCCTCCTCATCATGAAAGTAATACTTTTTGATTTGCCTCTACTCGTTATTAGTTAAAGGTGGAATTTCCACAACAATGTTCAATAATATTTCCCTTTATAAATTAACATGCACAATGTAATCATCTACGACTCTACGTCAAAGTGTCTTAAATATGTACATTGAAAATACTATGCTAAAAGCACTGTGTGGGAGTATCCTTAACCTTGCCAACAGAAAAAAATAGAGCCATGAATGGATTAATGGTTCACCAATCAGGGCCTTGATTGGCTCGGCAACAAGGAAAGATATGTAATGAGAACAACATTTGGGGGAGAAGGTTTTTGGAACCATCAGGTGACATCCTGCCAACCGATAAATAAAAACGTTTTTTTTATTTCACCTTTATTTAACTAGGCAAGTCAGTTCTTATTTTCAATGACGGCCTAGGAACAGTGGGTTAAGTGCCTTGTTCAGGAGCAAAAAACTACAGATTTGTACCTTGTCAGCTCGAGGATTTGAACTTGCAACCTGTCGGTCAAACCACTAGGCTACCCTGCCGTATTCTTGTAACGTTCCCATGAAAACGTGTCTAGAACTTTAATATATTACATTCCGAGATCACGGTAACCACGTTCTGGGTAAGTTCTATTTGACGTGGGAATGGAAAAATTCCTATGAAAACGTTAGTTAATGACCTAATGAGACTCTTAAAGGAACATTCTCAAAGCTCCTCCTGGAAGGAGCTTTGAATTGGTCAGTAGCCTACAGAGTGGTCTGCTTCTGCATCTTTTATCTGTCTGTAGTTATTGAACTCTGCCTCCTGGACCCATGGGTTGAGGCACACTGGCATATCCAGGATGGAGTGTCATGCACGCCACCCCTCGTGCCTGCACCTGTCCATAACATAGATGGAAAGGACTTCATCACCCACTGGAGAGTTGAATATAGAACCTCACCCAGAGAGCTGTGCAGGTCAGTGTGTGGTTAAATAGACGTGATTGGGGAGTCCCACAGGGCGGCACACAATTGGCGCAGCGTCGTCCAGGTTTGGCCGACGTAGGCCGTCATTGGAAATAAGAACTTGTTCTTACCCGACTTGCCTAGTTAAATAAAGGTTGAATGAATTAGAATGCCATTCTAGTTCTGGTTAGACTCAACTAGCAAATACAAATAGGTTTTGTGTAAAGTGTAGACATACTGTCTTTATAAGCACATCAATATATTTACAAATGTTTTGTTTTTGTAACACGAACACACCCATAGATTTTTGTTGCTAAATGCATCTACGCTCAAGCTGGGCAATGTTTGTGCAATGCTATCATATAGCCTACCCCTGTAGGGATATTAGTCGTTTTGGGATTTCTCCCCCAGGAAAAATATCAGTCGACATAAGAGACAAAACTAGCCAGTTATAGAATATTGTGTTGTATGACAGCCGAGCTGACTGAAGACCACAGGCATTCAACTTGCAGTTGATATTGTTACCATGGTAACATGTCTTTACATGCAATGATGAAACTTTGAAAAGTTTCAAGATTGGTTCTACAACGCCTTGCTAAGAAAGTGTGTCTTATAAAACACATTCTAGATCCTCGTTCTTGCTATCTTGGCATAACTTTGATTTGACAGAGAAATATCTGCAGCTGGCTAGCCTATCTATCCCCAACCTATGCTAGCTAACTGCTGTCAGCATGGCAAAACACAAGGTCAGCGCAGGCTTTAGCCTACATAGAACTCAATTAGCTGACCATCGAGATGACGAGTCAGTCAGAATGGGAAAAGTCCTCAACTTCAAAACTTCTTTCCATAGCAAAGCTACCTCCTCATTTGGGTGCACCCTGCTTATCCACTCTGGGGGGGCTCGGAGCTCTGGGTCCCAGCTGACGATCACCCCGATCATGTGACCATTCCGCTCCATGACGACATCACCCACACGCAGGAAGACAAAGGGGGGGCGCGGCCTACGGACCGACCGGGAAGCTGGGGGTATAAAGAGAGGATATGTGGTAAAGTAGGATGAGAGAAGAAAAAGGAGAGGAGAAAGGAGAGGTTCACACCAATCAGACCAGTACAGTAACAGGAAGTAAATCCAGACTGGTTCTGCAGGGTTTCTCCCCTTCATTCCTGACTGGCAGACACACCAAGAACAAACACACACACCTCCAAAGAAGCCCAGGTCGTTGTCTTGCAGCATGACCTCCAGAGCAGGAGACTCTCCAGGAACCTCTCCCTCCTCTTCCCCTCCCACCAGCACCCTGGGAGTTAGAGACAGACAGTGTTACCATGGTTGCTTCCAAAATGGCCTGTGGGGCCTGGGTCAGTCTGCAGGTAGCGGATACTATCAGCTGGTGTATAATGTAACGAGAGTGGGGTAAATTTAGACTTTTTATGCATCACTCCGTTAAGGGAATAGTGTTCTAACAAAGATAATATACATCTAGTTCAGGATGTTGTGTATCCCTGGTAATAATCAGAATGAATGTAATCACTACCATTTTGAAAACATAACTTGTCCCAAAAAAAGAAAAAAAAGTGGTCTCGTGGCACAACTTACCAGGTATGCAAAGTTTGTATTTTTATTATTTTTTAAACAGGCCCGGTTGTTAGCTCATATCCCAGCGATAATGCCTTGCTTTACGCCTGGGAAGAATACACTTTTATTTGCTCAACTTGCTATTGACTCAACTTACCAAGGCAAACACTGACTATATTAGCCCACACAGCTACAATGATGCACTTTAATGCTAGTTTTAGGAACTCATATTGAAGCTTAGAGACCAACTAATGTATAAAATTATATACAAGCATCATGAAACCTCCAACATAATCATTCATTTGACTTTCTTACCTAACTTAGCACTTTCCCATGTTTTGTTTCCTTCAGACTTCATGAAATGATTGCCTCTTCCTAAATATTTGGTGAAATTATGAATTGTGTGTGTGTTTCCTAGAAACATGGGTGGCTCAACTTACCCCACTCACCCCTACAGCAGGGGGATCAAACTACATTTCTGGACAACCGAGTGTCTGCTGGTTTCTGTTTTTTCCCTTTGTGTCCAATTAAGACCCAGACAAGGTGAGGTCCTAACTAATCAATTACTTTAATTTATCAAATAAGTACAAGGGAGCAGTGAAAACCCACAGACACACAGCCCTCCAACAAAGAGTTTGACACCTCTGCTATAAGGAGTAATGCTGTAGAATTACTAGAGGTAAATGTGACGTACGTGATTCTATCCATAAGGTCTGCGATCCACTCTGTCCAGACAGTGGTGTTCAGGTAGGACTTCCTCCACTCACCCCACATACCCAACAACCTGGTCGAGACAGACACATTAATAACCCGAACCCCGGCCTAACTCAGTCCAGGTGGCAGTGTTCAGGTAGGACTTCTTCAACTCAACCTAGATACCCTGGAGCCAGGTAGAGACAGACATACATTATAATAACCATAACCCTGACCTCTAACCCCTGATCACAGACACCCAGCAAACTGCAGTAAAAACAGAAACATTATTAACCCTAACCCCACACCCTGCAGTCAGATATTTCACTTGTAATATTAGGAGAATAATCGTAAAAGAAAAGCTCTCATATGCTGTGCCATGTTTGTTGCTAGATTTAGAGAGGTGGTGGCTCTCAGAATGGTGAAGGGGTGTGCTTGCAGATGAATGAGTGCCATGCCATTAGGGGGTCTGAGCGGACCGTTACCGTTTGGTGGCGTGGTAGCGCTGCGCTACGGACGCTCCGGTCCACCGGGAGATGAGGTACTGGGCTGGTAGTGCGGAGAGCAGTAGGGTGAGCTGCAGGATGGTTGCCACTGTTAACTGGGGCATCATGACACCTGGCCTTACCAGAGAACAGGACAGAATTATCAGTAGGCTAAAACGGTTGGTGCCAGCAGGTAGGTATGCCTGCCGTAGGCTATATAAATAAATCAAATCATTTGAGCATAAGTTACATTGAGTTTTATAGTCTGTTTTCTTTCATAAATTTCAACTTAACAAAGCAGGCCATGACTATGAAAACTGTGTATTCTGAATCAGGTGGGGATGTAAAATGTTTTTTTTTTTTAAATGGAAAAATAAAAATGTAAATACAAGATTTCAGATCTTCAATAGCTAATTTGACAGGCTGTTTGGCTCATTTCAGTGACAAAGACGAATAACTTAGCAGACGTTTCTGATTAATAAACAATGCCATGCTGGTGGGTGGTAACTAGGCTTGGGCGGTATCCAGATGATCATACCAACCTTGTGCCATACCGGGATAGTCGGTAATACCAGCACTGAAGACAAGGGTTGTTATTTTCTAACCCCCCCAGCCTCTAATGCAAAAGGTTAGCAATGCTATAAAGTGCATGTAATATCCCATAGAGAATGCTAACTAAATACTAATGAGCGCATTGCGAACATTTTATACAGTCTAACAATTTTCAGGACAGACAAACCAGCTCAAAAAGTTATACAAGTAACTCAAACACACTACTCACAAATATTAGCCAGCAAGGCTCTTGATTCAGGAGGGGATTCTCTGCTGCTACCAAACTAAGCTTGATTTTGAAAGAAGCTTACCACTTAGCTAAATGCTACTAAATTAGCAAACCAAAATGCACAACTGCAGAGAATTTAGCACATTTTAGTAAGTTATCTAGCTGGCAAACATTTACTTGCAAATTCCATACTGTAACTAGATCACCAGGCGTGTGTGTGCTGCACAACTGAGTGACTCACAAGGCACCATTCTCTCGTCATTGTGTGTTTGTAAACAACCACCACATGACTTCAAAATGAAAAATTGTGACGAGAAATGAAGAACGAGATCTTTATCGCCTAACATATTGCATGTTGACTGCAGGGATTTACTTAAGATGTAGCTACAAATATTCACATTTATTTAAAAAACTGCAACAAATTAGTTTAAATGATATTGAAAGAGCCTGTGGAAATGTCCAAATATACTGTATACCGCCCTAGCCTAGAGGTAACATTAAAGTGAAACCCAGCCCTTCTTTATTTATGCTTTATTTTACTAGGCAAGTCAGTTAAGAACAAATTCTTATATAATGCTGGCCTAGGAACAGTGGGTTAACTGCCTGTTCAGGGGCAGAACGACATATTTTGTACCTTTTCAGCTCGGGGATTTGAACTTGCAACCTTTCGGTTACTAGTCCAATGCTCTAACTACTAGGCTACACTGCCGCCAAAACTAAAATGTAGGTTGAAAACAATTTGTATGTCATATAATAGGAAAAGAAAGCGCAGTCACATGGATTTGCATGAAGTGGGCAGTTCAGATTTATCATACTGATCAATAAGTCATCATTTTGTCATTGTGCAACATCAGGGAAAGCACTGGCAATAGTTTAACACGAAAAAGTTGATCCCTACTGTTGTGGGCATTTATGGCTTTATTCATCAGCCACCTGCTTCAGAATACACAAAACATTAACACTTGCTCCTTCCACGACAGACTATCCAGGTGAATCCAGCTACAACCCCTTATTGGTGTTACTTAAATACACTTCAAATTAGAGTAGATGACGGGAGGAGACCAGTAAAAGAAGAATTTTGTATGTGTGCCATTCAGAGGGTGAATGTGCAAGACAAAATCTTTAAGTGCCCCCCCAATGTTCTCTGTCCACCCCTGATTCAGGAGACAACATTTTCAGTCATGGCAAGCTTGGTTCAATAGCTATTGGCCAGAGAACACCGAATATCCAATATAAAACTAATTTGACTTAGGTGCTCATGGTCCGTTTTTTATTGATTACATTGTTACAGCTCAACTGCCATATGGAAACATAAAACATAGTCCTATTCTATATGTAAAAACTTTTTACGGTTATCCACTAAAATCAAATTTTATTGGGTCACATACACATGGTTAGCCGATGCTTGTAAACCCATAACGCATTTTTTTCCATTTAGAAAATAACTCACACACTTATGTTATAATGACACAAACCAACTGACAGCTTTCTAAACCTAGCAGACATATTGAAACCCTTATCTTACCGTGATTACAAGAAATCCCAAGTCAAATAAACTTTTAAATAACTATCTGTTTGACATCGTTCCTGAGGAAGTCAACTAGTAAGGTCTGTTGACAGCAGTTGTGCGGGACAAGCCATGGCGCGAGGAGAAACAGCTCAGTGGTTTCGGTGCCCCTCGGTAGTTATATTTACATAAATACACTCTGTGTCCGGCAAGCGCACCTGCATATTTACATTTACAAAATTGTCAATATCGCGTGTCCAATCGCTGCAGTCCACGAAATACCGGCGCGCCTCGCCACGTCAGGAATGCAGGAACCAATGGGATGCTGGAGGGAGGGGCGTTCCTGCATGTGAAACAGGAAGTCTGTCAGAAACTTGAGACATGCTTCACAAGGCTACACTTCAAAATCATGGGCAAACTGTCAATCTTTTTGTTTGTTCTTTCATTTTACACCATTGTCAACGTAGGTAAGATGGACTACTAACTTTCTCTCAAACTCATTGAATGACTCTTATGTCATAAAATGTTAACGGTCCACAACGGTGTATAATGTCACTCTTTTCACAGGTTCAGGATCACATTCTCTGTGGGCACTTGCAACATACATAATCGGAGAGACACCTTTCCCTGAGTTTACAGTTGTGTTGATGTTGGATGATGTTCAAATAGGTTACTATGACTCCAACATTAAACAGTCTGTCTACAGGGGTTACCATATTACAGACCAAATGAATGACGAAGCTCAGGATGGAACTTACGTACTTGGAACTATGTACCACCACATGAAAGAGAGATCATTTCGCCTAAAGCACCACTTAAATCTCACGGAAGGTGTTCATGTTCAGCAAAGAATCGGTGGCTGTGAGATGCTGCACAATGGTGAACCAGCCCTGATCATGACAAAGAACTCTTTTAATGGAATTTTTGCAGATTATGCGGTATATTACAACATGACACATTTTACATATGATTCTGGGCAACTCCTACTAGGATATAATTGGATGAGGCAAGCAACTGAAAGAACACTTTATGCTAATGTTTGGCTTCCTATTTGCATCAACACACTGAAAAAATGCCTGAACAGAGAGAAGAACTTTGTGATGCGGAGAGTGCCTCCCAGACTCAGGTTGATAAAGAAAGAGGTTTCTGGAGACCTCCAGGTGATCTGCCTGGCGTTTGGTTTCTACCCCCGCCACATCAACTTGACCCTGCTGAGAGATGGCCATCCAGTGGCAGAACAGGATCTGACAGGGGGGGAGGTTCTGCCTAGTGGAGACGGGACCTACCAGCTGAGGAAGAGTATATATGTCAGTACTGAGGAGCTAAGGGAGAAACACAACTACACCTGCACTGCCTCTCACCTCAGTCTGAACAACAAGCTGGATGTCATTTGGGAGTCTGGGGCAGAGAGACTTCACCTATCCATCCTCTCAGGTCCACTGGTGATGGCGCTGATTGTTATTCTGTTCTGCATTTTAATTTGCCTCGCAAGGAGGATACGCGCCGCATCGCAGAATTTGTTGCAACGAGCCAGCATTGATGCATTAGAGGCAGATGAAAGGAAGCTGTCATCAGATTCTGAGATCTAATATTTTGGGGGACACTGATGCAACTTTGTCAATTCACAATGACACCTATGACTATGAGAGCAGACACAAAATGTGCCAATCATTATTTTATTATTGGTTGATTTCCCAACCCCACAACAAACAACTATTAAAGGATCAAGTTGTGGAGACTGTTGAAAATTACAAATATCTGGGCATTGGTCCAGATTTGCATGTATATATTTTACATTAACAAAAGTAATCTTTTAATCATTATTTCAAATCATGATTTTTCATTAATTACACAATACACTTTATATCTGTTGTATTTCCTGATATCCAGTATCTAAACCAGGAGACAGTGGTGTGTATTCATGGGTGCCAAGGGAAGCCGGGCATCCCCAAAGAATTTACAAAGAAAAAAACATTCAATCATTTATATTTCGTCTCTCTGTGTTTCATTTTTTTTTTCAGTTCTTAATTTGATGAATGTATCTCACCAGAGAAATCATCCGAGCGAGCAAAACAGCCCCTCTCTATATCTATTTCTATATAAAAATAAAAAATAAATATATGTTTGTGTAGTCCATCTATCTAATGCTGTCTGGTCAAAAGAGTATAATATTGTTGCCACCAATAACATTGAACACAATTCAGTGCCGGGTTGTTTAGCAAGGATACTGCAGGAGTCTCTATGGATTCGACAGACCCTTCCACCGGTGCAAACAAAAGACTGGAGCCACGCGCTCGCTACTGTGCCGCATCTTGAGAGTTTCATCTGCCAGGGTCTATACACTGTGACATTTTCTTTCAAGAACGTTTACTCTTAAATTCGGTTGATTTAAGACTAAAATTAACAAGGATGAGTTTTGTCTGATATCTGCCCATGACGGTGACTTTAGTTTAAACGTGTAAAAGTATTTAGTCAGCCGCCACCAATTGTGCAAGTTCTCCCACTTAAAAAGATGAGAGAGGCCTGTAATTTATCATATGTACACTTCAACTATGACAGACAAAATGAGAAGGAAAAAATCCAGAAAATCACATTGTAGGATTATTTTATGAATTTATCTGCAAATTAAGGTGGAAAATAAGTATTTGGTCAATAACAAAAGTTTCTCTCATTACTTTGTTATATACCCTTTGTTGGCAATGAGAGGTCAAACGTTTTCTGTAAGTCTTCACAAGGTTTTCACACACTGTTGCTGGTATTTTGGCCCATTCCTCCATGCAGATCTCCTCTAGAGCACTGATGTTTTGGGGCTGTTGCTCACGATACATGGCCCCATTCATTCTTTCCTTTACGCGGATCAGTCGTCCTGGTCCCTTTGCAGAAAAACAGCCCCAAAGCATGATGTTTCCACCCCCATTCTTCACAGTAGGTATAGTGTTCTTTGGATGCAACTCAGCATTCTTTGTCCTCCAAACACGACGAGTTGAGTTTTTACCAAAAAGTTATATTTTGGTTTCATCTGACCATATGACATTCTCCCAATCTTCTTCTGGATCATCCAAATGCTCTCTAGCAAACTTCAGACGGGCCTGGACATGTACTGGCTTAAGCAGGGGGACACGTCTGGCACTGCAGGATTTGAGTCCCTGGCGGCGTAGTGTGTTACTGATGGTAGGCTTTGTTACTTTGGTCCCAGCTCTCAGCAGGTAATTCACTAGGTCCCCCTGTGTGGTTCTGGGATTTTTGCTCACCGTTCTTGTGATTATTTCGACCCCACGGGGTGAGATCTTGCGTGGAGCCCCAGATCGAGGGAGATTATCAGTGGTATGTCTTCCATTCCCTAATAATTGCTCCCACAGTTGATTTCTTCAAACCAAGCTGCTTACCTCTTGCAGATTCAGTCTTCCCAGCCTGGTGCAGGTCTACAATTTTGTTTCTGGTGTCCTTTGACAGCTCTTTGGTCTTGGCCATAGTGGAGTTTGGAGTGTGACTGTTTGAGGTTGTGGACAGGTGTCTTTTATACTGATAACAAGTTCAAACATGTGCCATTAATACAGGTAACGAGTGGAGGACAGAGGAGCCTCTTAAAGAAGAAGTTACAGGTCTGTGAGAGCCAGAAATCTTGCTTGTTTGTAGGTGACCAAATACTTATTTTCCACCATAATTTGCAAATAAATTCATTTAAAATCCTACAATGTGATTTTCTGGATTTTTTCCCCCTCGTTTTGTCTGTCATAGTTGAAGTGTACCTATGATGAAAATTACAGGCCTCATCTTTTTAAGTGGGAGAACTTGCACAATTGGTGGCTGACTAAATAGTTTTTTGCCCCACTGTATATAGCCAAGCTATCATTGACTTGGTACTGGTACCCCATGTATATAGCCAAGCTATCATTGACTTGGTACTGGTACCCCATGTATATAGCCAAGCTATCATTGACTTGATACTGGTACCCCATGTATATAGCCAAGCTATCATTGACTTGATACTGGTACCCCATGTATATAGCCAAGCTATCATTGACTTGATACTGGTACCCCATGTATATAGCCAAGCTATCATTGACTTGATACTGGTACCTCATGTATATAGCCAAGCTATCATTGCTTATTGTGTATTTATTCCTCGTGTTACTATTTTTGTTTCTATTAATATTATTTAATTTGTTATTGTATTCTGTGTGGAAGGGCCCGTATGTAAACATTTCACTTTTAGTGTACACCTGTTTTTTATTACAATTAAAATGTGATTTGATTGTGTTCCACCCCCACAAAAGAAACGAAAGGAACAAACACCCGCTGACCTGCTGGATGCTGGTAGAGCTAAATCAAGCACACTTCAGTGTTCAGCATGTACTTTGGTCCACTTTTGGTTCCACGTGCACAATCACCCAAACATTTTGTGTCAAGTGTAGTTAATTGCTATTGTCTCCAAGTGCTACCTGTTAGTGGCAGGGCTTTCCTGTTTATTTATCCAGGGTTTCTCTGTCCAGCATATCTCATTTTTATGTGTAATTAGTTGGTGTGCACTGGGAGGATGAGAGTGATGACAGTGTGGCCTAGTCCAAATTCAGTGGAACAAGTTGGTGCCTGCCAATTTCCCTATAGATCCGCTCTCCTTCTCTCTGGGTACGCTGTCCTCAATTATTTGTAATCCTTGATATTTATTGCAAAACTAACATTGAATATTATTATTGGATAGCTTATTGTATGAGCGACAGCACTGAAGATGATGTTTGATATGTGTTAAGGAATTTCTGTTAATGACTTAATAAAGACAACCTGTTGCTAACTCACTACACTACTGACATGGTATGGCTGCAGTTCCACTGCCTATACACAGGAGGGAGCAGAAGCATGCCAATCAGAGAGTCTCTCTCTCTCTTTCAATTCAATGGGCTTTATTGGCATGGGAAACATATGTTGCAAGTGAAATATATAATAAACCAAAGTGAAATAAAGAATGAACAGAAAACATTACTCACAAAAGTTCAGAAAGAATAAATACATCAAATGTCATTATGTCTATATAAAGTGTTGTAACGATTTTCAAATAGTTAAAGTACAAAAGTAAAAAATAAATAAATATGGGTTGTATTTACATTGGTGTTTGTTCTTCACCCGTTGCCCTTTTCTTGTGGCATCAGGTCACAAGTCATGCTGCTGTAGTTGCAGACTGTGGTGTTTCACCCAATAGACATGGGAGTTAATCAAAATTGGATTTGTTTTCTAATTCCTTGTGGGTCTGTGTTATCTGCGGGAAATATATGTCTCTAATATGTTCATTCATCTGGCAGGAGGTTAGGAAGTGCCGCTCAGTTTCCATCTCATTTTGTGGGAAGTGTGCTCATAGCCTGTCTTCTCTTGAGTGCCCGGTCTGCCTACGGTGGCCTTTCTCAATAGCAAGGCTATAATCACTGAGTCTGTACATAGTCTAAGCTTTCCTTAAGTTTGGGTCAGTTACAGTGGTCAGGTATTCTGCCACTGTGTACTCTCTGTTTAGGGCCAAAAAGCAGTCTAGTTTGCTTTGTTTTTTTGTTAATTCTTTCCAATGTGTCAAGTAATTCTCTTTTTTTTCTCTTGATTTGGTTGGGTCTACTTGTGTTGCTGTCCTGGGGCTCTGTTCACAAACACAAACAAACCCCACAGAGCCCCAGGACAGCAACACAAGTAGACCCAACCAAATCAAGAGAAAAAAAAGAGAATTACTTGACACACATTCCAGGTTCATCTCTCTGTAGTTGATGGCTTTGTTATGGAAGGTTTGGGAATCTCTTCCTTTTAGGTGGTTGTAGAATTTAATGGATCTTTTCTGGATTTTGCTCATTAGCGGGTAGCAGGCTAATTCTGCACTGCATGCATTATTTGGTGTTTTATGTTGTACACTGAGGATATTTATGCAGAATTCTTCATGCAGAGTCTCAGTTTGGTGTTTGTCCTATTTTGTGAATTCTTGGTTGATGAGCAGACCCAAAACCTCACAACCATAAAGGGCAATGGGTTATATAACTGATTCAATTACTTTTAGCCAGATCCTAATGGTTATGTCGAATTTTATGTTCCTTTTGATGGCATAAAGGACCTTCTTGCCTTGTCTCTCAGATCGTTCACAGCTTTGTGAAAGTAACTTGTGATGCTGATGTTTAGGCCCAGGTATGTATCATTTTTTGTGTGTTCTAGTGCACTAGTGCTCTAGTGTCTAGTTGGAATTTGTGTAAATTAAATTACTATTTAAGGTCTTTATTGGCATGGGGCAACATATGTTTACCATGCTAAATAAAGTGAAATAGATAATATCTCTCTTTCTCCCCCTCTCTCTCTCTCTAAAGTGAAATAGAGAGAGATCTCTCACAATTCAATTCAAAGGGGCTCTCATTTCCACCCTTCACACACTCTCTCTCTCTCTCCTCTCTCTCTCTCTCTCTCTCTCTCTCACCGTCACACTCTCTCTCTCACTTCTACCCTTCACACACGGTCCAGTCTAGTCATCCTCCCAACTTTAAGGTTCCATATATCAAAAAAATAGCTTTTTGGTTTGAATTTAAGGTTAGAGTTAGGCATAAGGTTAGCAGTGGGGTTAGGGTAAGGTTTAAATCAGATTTTAAGAAGCTAAATTGTAGAACTAGGTGGGGTTTATGTCTTTGTGGCTGTGTTAACTAGTGACAACCAACTTTAACTCACCATCTGTATGCTACATTGATAAATTTAGATAATTGTTTGCCACAAAGATTGTGACTTGATTTTGCCCACATGCAGGCTACTGGGCCGTTAGTGTGTGAAGTGTGCAAAAAATGCGTGCAATGCTCAGCTTTCATGATGCAACAAAGAGGATTTTTTTTTCATGATGACTTCAATGGAGACACCAGATCACCTGAAAGGGGAGATGGGTGTAACTGCATAGATAATGTCCCAAATGCATCACTTTCTCATAAGGTTCTGAGTCAATTCCCACTTTGATCTCCACATCATATTTCTATAGAAATTTGAGAAACTTGGTCAGTAGGAGAGCCACTTGTTTCTATGTAACCTTAATTATGAAAAGAAAATACACACACCGGTAGCCTACTTGAAAATGATGGATATTTAAACATTGTAGGTTTTAAACCATAGGAGTCAACATTTTGCCAGTGTTTGATGCCCTTGCTTAAGAGCCTAGGGGCCCTCCAATACGTATCATTCCAGGTTGAAAGGGTGAATACCTGAGCTTATAAGCAGGTAACGTCACAGAACCTTTCTTGGAGATTTCTGAGAGTCCTGTGTGAAAGGGCTTATTCACATGGACACCCTTCATTTTAAACAATTCCAGAGTCAAAGAACAAGATTACATTTTGAGGTGGGTGGCATCAAAGTGACCAAATAGTAGGGCCGCTCCAGCCTTTTGGGGTCCCGAAGCGATATTTGGTTAGGGGCCCCCCCACCAAGCAGGGATTTTTTGGAATGCCTCCCACTACGACTCAGGAAACCATGCAGCTTATTAGGCTAAAGATGAAATTAGTCATGATGAACTTTACAGGGTGGTGAAAGTGTAACCAGTGTGAAATGGCTAGCTAGTTAGCGGGGTGCGCGCTAATAGCGTTTCAATCGGTGACGTCACTTGCCCTGAGACCTTGAAATAGTTGTTCCCCTTGCTCTGCAAGGGCCACGGATTTTGTGGAGCGATGGGTAATGATGCTTTGTGGGAGGCCGTTGTTGATGTGTGCAAAGGGTCAATGGTTTGAGCCCAGGTAGGGGAGAGGAGAGGGAATCAGAACACTGTTTGCTGTGGAAATGGATGAGGTCAAAAGGGGAGTGACTGTAACCGTGTGAAATGGCTAGCTAGTTAGCGGGGTGCGCGCTAATAGTGTTTCAATTGGTGACGTCACTTGCTCTGAGACCTTTAAGTAGTTGTCCCCTTGACAAATACAGATATAGATATTATTGCTCTTAGGCTATCCATAATAATGTCATCATGCAGACTAGCCTACCTGCACTGTATCTGTGAGCTATTTGCTAGAGCACACGTGCCAAGACCATAGCAGGCCATAACAGATTTTGTGACAAAACTATCGGTATACTTGAAAATGGGTTGGAAACACATTGAACTTCTGATTTTTATGAGGTAGAAGAAAACTTAAGAGAAAAAATAAACGTGTGCACTACAATGTTTTCCCCAGAAGTCAGTTAGTTGGAAACACACTACTGGTGGGAAAATGCGCATATTTTCTTTCTGCGTTTTTTAACCGTTCCCATGAAAATCTGTCACCAATCGAAACCTAGCAAGTGACTGACAAAACAAAAGAAAAACTGCATAACCAAATTTGAACTTACAACTTGTGTATTCTACTATTTCGAGCTCGGCAGTAAATTGAGTCCCCGTAAAAACTAAATCAGGGGGCCCTAAGCAACTGCTTATGTCGCTTATGCATGGAACCAGTGTTGTGCCGAAAATGTCCCCCCTGCCAGAATCCCCCCTCCTCCCCCCATTCGCGTTCTTCATTGCTGCGACTTGCTTGCTAGTTGAGATTTCTGCTCTTCACTCTGTTGTCAGTTTAGCCTACATTTCACTGAACTTAGTAGCAGAAAGCATTTTTGTCTGCAGTTTTCAGTTTGGCTATTTGTTTCAAGTGTATGTGGCAGTTCTAGCTTGTATGGCGCCCTGGGCGAACCCCCCCTTCAGTGCTCGAGCACGCCCCAGCCCGCACCGGTGGGCGCCCAGTTCCGCCCCTGGCCCATGTCGCCTGTACCTACAGTTGAAGTCTGAAGTTTACATACACTTAGTGTGGAGACACTAAAACTCGTTTTTCAACTACTCAAATGTCTTGTTAACAAACTATAGTTTTGGCAAGTCGGTTAGGACATCTACATTGTTCATGAACAAAGTAATTTTTCCAAGAATTGTTAACAGATAGATTATTTCACTTATAATTCACTGTATCACAATTCCAGTGGGTCAGAAGTTTACATACACTAAGTTGACTGTGCCTTTAAACAGCTTGGAAAATTTCAGAAAATTGTGTCATGGCTTTAGAAGATTCTGATAGACTAATTGACATAATTTGAGTCAATTGGAGGTGTACCTGTGGATGTATTTCAAGGACTACCTAAACTCAGTGCCTCTTTGCTTGACATCATGGGAAAATCAGAAGAAATCAGCCAAGATTTAGAAAATAAATTGTAGACCTCCTCAAGTCTGGTTCAAGCCTGAAGGTACCACGTTCATCTGTACAAACAATAGTATGCAAGTATAAACACCATGGGACCACACAGCCGCCATACTGCTCAGGAAGGAGACGCGTTCTGTCTCCTAGAGATGAACATACTTTGGTGGGAAAAGTGCAAACCAATCCCAGAACAACAATAAAGGACCTTGTGAAGATGCTGGAGGAAACAGGTACAAAAGTATCTATATCCACAATAAAACGAGTCCTATATTGACATAACCTGAAAGGCCGCTCAGCAAGGAAGAAGCCACTGCTCCAAAACCGCCATAGAAAAGCCAGACTGTGGTTTGCGACTGCACATGGGGAGAAAGATCATAATTTTTGGTCTGATGAAACAAAAATAGAACTGTTTGGCCATAATGACCATCGTTATGTTTGGAGGAAAAAGGGGGAGGCTTGCAAGCCGAAGAACACCATACCAACCGTGAAGCACGGGGGTGGCAGCATCATGTTGTGGGGGTGCTTTGCTGCAGGAGGGACTGGATAATTAAGTGGATATATTGAAGCAACATCTCAAGACATCAGTCAGGAAGTTAAAGTTTGGTCATAAATGGGTCTTCCAGATGGACAATGACCCTACGCATACTTCCAAAGTTGGGGCAAAATAATTTAAGGACAACAAAGTCAAGGTATTGGAGTGGCCATCACAAAGCCCTGACCTCAATCCCATAGAAAATGTGTGGGCAGAACTGAAAAAGCGTGTGCGAGCAAGGACGCCTACAAACCTGACTCAGTTACACCTGCCCTGTCAGGAGGAATGGGCCAGTATTCACCCAACTTATTGTGGGAAGCTTGTGGAAGGCTACCTGAAACGTTTGACCGGAGTTAGGCAATGCTACACTCAATTAATATTTGGTATGTAAACTTCTGACCCACTAGGAATGTGATGAAAGAAATAAAAGCTGAAATAAATCATTCTCTCTACTATTATTCTGACATTTCACATTCTTAAAATAAAGTGGTGATCCTAACTGACCTAAGACTGAGAATGTTTACTAGGATTAAATGTCAGGAATTGTGAAAAACAGAGATTAAATGTATTTGGCTAAGGTGTATGTAAACTTCCAACTTCAACTGTAAATCCGCTACTGAATTTTTGTAGTAGTCCATATATAAATCTATTCATCATCTCGTCATCTCTCTCGTGTCTTATTCGACTTGTATTTTTATAAGGATAAAAATTCAGCCATAGTTGATCGGAAATGTTTATTGCTTGCCAACATTTTACTCCCTCCTCTATGTTTAATAACACACATACATTAATGATTAATTTCGGTTGCCTATCTTGACGTGAAGTTTGTTCTATATAAAGTATTTGACTCATCTGTGTCACAGAAAGTATTTGACTCTAGCCACAAAATTAAGGAAATTAGAAGGGGGATAATTCTGGCAGGGGGAAACATTTCGGCACAACACAGGACCTGCCAAATAGCCTACTAACTTTCTGCCAACCAACTTCAGCAGTGGTCTCTCAATAGCTGTAGGTAGGCTGCTACGGGCCACAGCCCCACCTTGCAGGGAACACTACTCCGTCTCGGACTTCACAGATAACAACATTCTGAGTCAGACGGCTCAACCTCCAGTCTGAACAGATAGTCTTCATGGACTAGAGGGGATGGCTGCGCGACCGAGACTATTTTACCTACTCACAACTTTATTCCTGTTTTTTAACTACTACTCTGCATTACCGGCGACTGGCACCAAGAAAGGAAACTCGGATAAATGCAACTATAAGGTAAAAATCATCAAACGTAGCCTATCGTCGTGTTTAGAAGTTATGTAGGTGCGTGTCAAGTCTTGTTCAAAAGACTTGAGTTATTCTGACGTCAATTTTGACGTTGTTTGTAACCTAGCTGTGGAAATTATAGCTATTTAGATATTTTTATCTAAATAATTTGGGCGAATAAAAAACGTAACAAGAAGATACTTCAAGAAATAAGAAACTTTTGGTTTAAATATGCAGTATTATTGTAGATTAGTGATATTTTATAATAAAGCCCATGACGGATCCACACAACCATGTTACATTAATATGGAAGAATAGAACAAAATGTAGCCAGTACTGGACAGAATAGAACAAAATGTAGCCAATACTAGACAGTTTGTACCACGACCGGAAACTGTAGAAGGTAAAACTTGTTGCAAGTGAGAAGTGGTGTGACAGGTTTGCCCAAACTCGGTCCGGTCCTGGGCGCGCGTTTTGGTTTTTAAACTAGCACTGCACAGCTAATTACAATAATCAAAGTATCATCAAGTTTTGATTATTTGAATCAGCTGTGTAGTGTTAGGGCAAAAATCTAAACGTACACGGGGTCAGAACCGAGTTTGGGAAACCGTGGTCTATTAGATACCCAGCAATGTTTGACCTGAGCAAGTTACATTTCACTCGCCAATTGTCATTATAATGTTGTGAGAGTAGACATGGACTCAGTAGAGGAAGCTGATAAGAATTTAAAATGGATGAGTAAAATGGCCCAATTGTATTATTTATAAAATAGGCTGAGTATTATCTCTTGCTTTTGTTTGTTGTCTTTTCCTCAGCAGTGGCTGCTTCTTTGTTGTGTGATTGACTGATGTGCTATTGAGTGAGAGATTGACCCGTAATGCATTGTCTGTGTTAGGGGCCCGGTGGCCTTTGAAGTGATTTCCTATAGGAAGTCAGGCCACTGTTTGCTCGATTAAAATTTCTTGGCATTTCCTCTTTGCAAGCACAGGCCATCTCCCCTCAACAGCTGCTTCAAACAACTCTTAGGATGCAAGTCCTCAATCAACAGTTGCCAAAAGAAACACTTGAAGTTTTAAATACACAAACCTACAGGTGTCAGGTAGTTTTTTATTCAAAGGGACTGTAAAAGTCTACATATTTTATGCCAACATGATAGAACACTCCTCCACTTGTCGTCTATTTTTGAGGAACCCACACTGGCTTTAGTTTTCATTATAATATGCATTTGAACTTTTCTTCTATTGATACAACATAAACCTCCACATGATTGTCTACTTAAAAGCTCAAACCTTTTACATAATATTGGCAACAAAGTGATTGGACATAGGAGTGTGTATAGCCTACACGCAAAATGAGTTTTCAACACTGATCCAGGCTGTATCACAACCGGCTGTGATTGGGAGTCCCATAGGATGGTGTACAATTGGCCCAGCTTCGTCCAGGTTTGGCCGGTGAAGACCGTCATTGTAAATTAGAATTTGTTCTTAACTGACTTGCCTAGGTTAAATAAAAAAATAAAATGAGGATCAGGCAGGATACTGTTATGTGGATGTTGAGGTTGGCGTAGAGTTTTAATTCAGTGGAGCTTCTCTCCCATTGAGAGGGCAGCAGAAGTCTGCTGGAGGTCCCGTGGGACAGAGGTTGGCTCGGGATTAAAGTGCTTATACTCCGGAACTCTGCTCCTTCCTTACCTCCCTCCATCCCTCACTCCCTGCCTCTCAGCGGTATTCTGTCACAGCCTCACCAAGGGGCTCGCTAAGAATGAAGATTACTCATTTATATTTTTCAAAATGAGCCAAAATTTCCATCCATCCCATTTCTCTCTAGAGGAGATTTGCTTGGATGTTTTTGTAATACACACTACACTTCGTTCATATTCCACATTTCTGTAATAACAAGAGAGAGGAAAAAGAGAATATCGACTCAAGCCAGGTTTCCTTATTGGATGGATATTACCAGCTGTGTAATCCTTTTAATCAAATGCCATTCGCATACATCTGGTAAAGTTATGATTATAGTTCGTGGAATTGGAGCCACTGTGATATCAGCCAAACTACGAAACATATTAGTTTGAAAGAGCCAGTTGGAGATCGCAACTTCTTCTCAACAGATTTATCTGGGAATTGCATCCTATCAGAGGAAGTCTGGAGGACCAATGCAATCAATAAAGTTTATAACAGGTCTCTTGGACAAATTCTGAGACTGGTGTTGTGTGCCAAATAGCACCCTATTCCCTATATAGTGCACTACGTTTGACCAGAAAATAGTGCACTAAAAACGGATTAGTGTTCCATTTGGGACGCACTCAGGTGAAATCACCCGTATTGGTTTCCCCTGGTGCTTACAACCACATAAAATTTTACTCCACCACCTGGGACAATGACCTAGTTGTTTGCCTTGCCTCTATGGGCCGGTTAAAACGCTTCAAAATCCAGCATAGAACACACACTTTGCATGAACGTTTCTCAGAACTAAATGAAATAAGGAAAATAGGTTAGTCTATTTGAAGAGTAAACGGTCTGCACATGATTGATATGTTTCATTCATTGGAATAACAAATAATAGTGTTCTGTTTGTGATTTGGTAGATTTTTATTATTGGTTTCAATGTTCTGCCGTATTTCCTAATATGTGGATACTCATGCGATCAGAGGAAACAATAACATTGATAGCAGCACCACTAATCACAGTACTACTCTGTTTTAAACCTCAGACATACTGGTAGGATTGTCAAACGTTTCCCTTCCAACGGTACTTAGCACCTGAATCTCTTTTGTGTTCACACAGCAAAGACCTTGGAAATTGTCAGCCACTCAGCCTTGTTAAAATACTCCAAACCAGAAGGTGGCAGTAGCATTGTTTGACACTGAATGTTTGTGTGTGTTGATTAGTTTATGGTCTAGATTCCAATGTAAACTAGGTAGCTATCTGCGCTGATGTTGCTATTTTGTAGAAAGCCCTGGTTGATACTAGCCAGGTGGCCACAGCTAGATAACTACCTAGCAAGATGACGAAGAAACAATTTAAATCCCTCTCCAAATCCCGCCAGCCCATAGCCACATTTTTTGCTAGCTAGCTAACATTAGCATATTTGCTAGCTAGCGCAACATAACTAGCTAGCTAAGGACACTGCCTTGACTTTGCAGCTAACACAGGCAGCTGTTTCATGGAAATTAGCTTATCCATTGTGAGTTAATTATAATGTTAACACTAGTGGTTAGCTTGCCAGGGGGAATTATTTAGTGTTGTGTGCATTGCGTCTGTGAACTTAGCTAGCAACCATCACATAGCTTACATTGCATATGAAGTGTGACTGCTTCATCCTTGGATGTGTGGAGAAAATGCCCTATTTTTTGGGTTGGCTCCCCCACGTGGTGGTTCGTGCTCTCTGATTGGCTCAAAATCAAGTCAAAATTGTTAGGTTTGTCACTACCAGGTTGGCACGCAGCAGGTGCCGCTTTTGTTCTAGCAAGATTAGGAACGGCCTCCCACAGTGGTGGAACGCTACAGGAGTGTGTTTTGCACCAACTGTCATTGTCCCAATGATTCCCAGTCATGCCTTGATATACAAATGGATGGAAAGAAAAAAAGAAAGGACAGTGTTTTACAATGTCCCTAGACATACACAAACAGTGGCCTGGCCAAGTCTTTTATAGTGGTGGCCCTGGGATGCCTTACCAGTCCTGGCTTGACTGCACGTGTGGGACACCTTTTCCTTTCATCCACTTTCGCTTTAAGGTTACTCAAAGGAAAGAAGCACCCTCTTGTTCCCCCTTTTTCTTATGGCTGTAACATCTGGCTGCAGATGAATGATATCAGGGATGGTGCGCTTGTTTCGTAGTGTTGACAGTCTGTGAAGCGAGGGAGAGAGAGAGAGAGAGTGTGTGTGTGTGTGTGTGTGTGCGCGCACACGCGAATGGTGCACATGCGCATGTGCACGATTCACGTGTGTGTGTGTGTGTGTGTGTGTGTGTGTGTGTGTGTGTGTGTGTGTCAGGGTAACAAGGTTTAGAGTTATTCCTCTCCACCTCTTTGAGGGAGCATTGAAAACCATCCAACCAGCTCGTAACCTTGTAGGCAGTTTTGTCTCTGTTCTGTGGGAAAGTCCCTGGTTGGCTAGCTCTGAATCGGGACAGAGCCGTCGCCCTGGAGCTTTTCTCAATGAGGCCGGGGTCTTTCAGATGCACGACTGCCTGCCTTTGATTGTCAGGGAGGGAGGGAGTCCTGCTGCTAGGGAAGAATGGCTGTTTGGCCCTGATAAGCGGGAGGTATGTTAAAAGTGAATTAGAAGTCCAGTATGTCTGTTCACCTCCCCAGGGTACTGCACTGCAGTGTTGATCGGCCGGTCAGAGTCTAGCTGTTGTTGTGCCTGGTCTGGTCTTATACAATACATTTATAAATTAATTTTTATTCAATAAATACATGAATGAACGGTCAGACTTAGAAATACTGTAAGTCAGCTTCCGTGTGGAATTGTTTGGACACACGTGCCGTCACACACAGAACCCCCCCCACACACACACACATATATACACAGAACCCCCCCCCCCCCACACACACACACACAGAACCCCCCCCCCCCCCCCCACACACACACACACACAGAACCCCCCCCCCCACACACACACACACAGAACCCCACCCCACACACACACACATACACACAGAACCCCCCCCCCCACACACACACACACATACACACAGAACCCACCCCCACATACACACATATACACACAGAACCCCCCCCCCACATACACACATATACACACAGTACCCGCCCACACATACACACAGAACCCCCCCCCACATACACACATATACACACAGTACCCCCCCCACACACACACACATATACACACAGAACCCCCCCCCCCCACACACACACACACACACAGAACCCCCACACCCACACACATATACACACAGAACCCCCCCCCCCCCCACACACACACACACATATACACACAAATACACACAGAACCCCCCCCCCACACACACACACACACATATACACACACATACACACAGAACCCCCCCCACACACACACACACACACATACACACACATACACGCAGAACCCCCCCACAAACACACACATATACAATCAAATACACACAGACCCCCCCCCCCCACACACACACACACACACACAATTTTAATGACTGTGTCTGAATGACAGACTGAAGTGATTACTATCAATTATCTGCTCTTTTCTCTTTACCTCATCAGTGATCTGATATCCAGGGGAAAGTTCCCACTTCCTGCCAAAGACTCAGACCCCAGCGTGAGATTACACAGTGTTCTCTTCAAAGGCTCAAGAGTCAGATAAATGGTTACGGTACAAGGCAGTCCCCTTCCTGTGTTTCAATGTGACCCGACTGACCAGTCATTTTATTATGACTACTACGACACGAAGGCTCAGAGCCCAGAGTGAGATTACACCACGGTGGTCTGCTTTCTTGTGCTCATTGTCACTGTGTTCACTAAGCAGTTGGTGGCTCGACGGAGTTGGTGGCTCGACGGAGTTGGTGGCTCGACGGAGTTGGTGGCTCGAAGGAGTTGGTGGCTCGACGGAGTTGGTGGCTCAATGTCTATTTTTATTTAGTTGAGTTAAACAATTAGGTTTACATATCGTTAGTTCATTGTAAGTAGGGAAGAGATGTGGGTGCATTTACATGCACATTAGTTACAATGTCATCCCTGCCTTTAGTCATTACGGCATCAATGCCAGGGCTTCCATGAAGAGAGGAACAGCCGATGTCTCGGTCATTATCCTGGATGCCGGATCCTGGTTGGGATAGAGGTCCCAGGGTAGCACAGAGCATTCTTACAGCGTGAAGCACAACACTGCATATACCAACAAGCACTCTCCCTCACCATACAGACGTTTGCTTGCTCTGTCTCTGTATGTCTGTCGGTGCGTCTGTAATGTGATCAGCTCTTTCTCAGCTGAACCTGGCTGGTCAGGACTAGAACAGACTGGAAGCCTTCAGTTCTTCAAATGGCTTCATTTGAATGCCATTCATATCCATAATTATGTGGATCAGGATCATTTGGATGACTCAGTTGTCCCGCCTTTAGAAAAACACCTTTGGATTTATTTCTTACTACTGTTGTTCATTGTCTTAGGATCGGATATCTTTTAGCCCACCTCAAGGCTATGTCTTCCAAGAGTCATTGAGTCCAAGAGTCTTCCAATAGTCTTCGATATTGTCCTGAAATTCCAAGACTTCACATATGATAAGGAAATGTGTTCTTCTTTTTCATCTATAAAAGGAAATTAAATGTAGTTTTATTGTTGTGTCGTTGCCCTTTCTTTATGGCTTCCTCCCTTTGAAAGGCCTGTTTGAACTTGACACAGGTTCAAACTCTTTGATTGAATGGCAAATGCAAGTTGCTCAAAGCAATGTAAAATTAGGAAATATATTATCATATTCATCAAATTCTTGGAGGGAACATTGTATGGTTTATTAAGGAAATACCTGTAGTTTAGTGACGTAAAGCTGTTAAATCCATTTGTAAATCCATTGTTAAATTTATTGTTAAATCCATTGCTAAATCATTTGTTAAATCCATTGCATTAATAGCTTTCTAACAGTGGATCAATGAGAGCCAGGTAATAAATTGTACAGAATTGATACCATAGCAATTGATCTATACAGCAGCTGTACCCTTTTTATAAGTGAATTCTTACTCTGTCAGTCAAATCTAAACCATTATATGTCTATACAGCAACTACAGTCATACATTTTTCTTCTCTCTTAACCTCAATCAAATATAAATCAACATTCTTAAATGGAGCAGAATACCGTAGTAAGTGAATGTCTTCCAGACATGAGGTTTCTCCCTCTCTGCTCCTTCTTGCCATGGAAAACAGAATAAATATCCCACTGGGAGGATGTGTTCATTTGTCTCAGCCTCTGCCCTCTGCCCCTGTCTGCTGTGTTTTCTAGAGTGTCAGCCCTGCTCTACCATGGTCTGTGTATCTACAAGGGGGGTCAGCCACCCTCTGTCCCCGTCTGTGTATCTACAAGGGGGTCAGCCACCCTCTGTCTCCGTCTGTGTATCTACAAGGGGGGTCAGCCACCCTCTGTCCCCGTCTGTGTATCTACAAGGGGGGTCAGCCACCCTCTGTCCCCGTCTGTGTATCTACAAGGGGGTCAGCCACCCTCTGTCCCCGTCTGTGTATCTACAAGGGGGGTCAGCCACCCTCTGTCCCCGTCTGTGTATCTACAAGGGGGTCAGCCACCCTCTGTCCCCGTCTGTGTATCTACAAGGGGGTCAGCCACCCTCTGTCCCCGTCTGTGTATCTACAAGGGGGGTCAGCCACCCTCTGTCCCCGTCTGTGTATCTACAAGGAGGTCAGCCACCCTCTGTCCCCGTCTGTGTATCTACAAGGGGGGTTAGCCACCCTCTGTCCCCGTCTGTGTATCTACAAGGGGGGTCAGCCACCCTCTGTCCCCGTCTGTGTATCTACAAGGGGGGTCAGCCACCCTCTGTCCCCGTCTGTGTATCTACAAGGGGGGTCAGCCACCCTCTGTCCCTGTCTGTTTGATGGACCGGGGGGTTCGGCAGACATGCTCTGCCCGTCTGCTAGGTAGGACTTTGGGTCAGCGACCGTCTGCTATGTGTGCTGGACTGTGAAGGTCAACTGTACAGGAGCTTCCTAAATCCATTTAACGTGTGTGTGTGAGTGTGTGAGTGTGTGAGTGTGTGAGTGGGGGGGGGTGTGTGGGAGAGGTAGTGAGAGGGAGTGAGGGGGGGGGTGTGTGTGAGAGAGGTAGTGAGTGTAAGAGGGAGTGGGGGGGGGTGTGAGAGGGAGGTAGGGAGTGTGTGGTTTACGTGAGGGAGAGGAGGGGAAGGTTTCAAAGCTGGAAAAGCCATCAGCTTTACAGAGAAGCTCCAGCTTTCATGGAAGGATAGGACTGTGCCTTGTAAAGGCCTGAGTGTTAAACGCATGTGTTCACTTGGCATCCCTCCTCCTGAGGGTAGGTAGGGAATTATTCACTGCTGCAGGGATTTGTCTTTCACTGACACCAAGGAGGCCCACATGTTGTTCAGTGTGTGTGCTCATTCCTCCGTGTCTAAGCGCATGTTTTCTCATGTGTGTTTGTGTGAGAAACCTGGCCTCCCCTCGGGTAAAAAACAGGCCCTCTGTTTACGAAAAAGATCCAATGAGTTCTTGCTCAGTAATGTCATAGCATATGGTAGTATTTCAGACTGAGAGGCAGGCCTGCGACAAATGGCTCCTGTCCCAAATGGCACCCTATTCCCAGTACAGTGCACTACTTTTGACCAGGGCCTATAAGTGCTCTGGTTAAAAGTAGTGCAGTATGTAGGGAAAAGGGTGCCATTTGGGATAAAGACATTGTGATGGGAGTGAAACAGGAAAGGCATTAAGGAAAACAAAGCTAGGGAAGGATGAACGTCAAGCCGTACTTAGGTTGCGTTCCAAATGGCACACTATTCTCTACATAGTGCACTACTTATAACTAGAGCACTATAGGTCCTGGTCAAAAGTAGTGTACTATATAGGGAATATGGTGCCATTTGGGGCTCAGACAGACTGCCTGGCCTGCAGCATTTGATCAATGGCTGTGGAGCAGAGGCCCCTCATCAGACTAGTGCTCTCTGTGCCCCCACGTACCTCCCATCATACCCCTCTGGGGTTTCTCTGTGTACACACCAGTCACAGACTGAGGCACAAGTCACAAGAAAGTAGTCCATGATCAGATAGGTTTTACTCCGATATTCAAATAACTGAAATGAGAGTTGTGCAACGTTTACATAGTTTGGAGTGCAATACAGTTACTGCATGTTTATAGTTTTATTTAATTAAATACAGTATATTTGCCAAACATACAAGCCTGTGATTTTTCTGTTTTGCTTGTTTTTCTCTAATTACGAAAACCGTCAGGAGGAGTCATAGCTTGATACTCAGTTTTTGTGTGTGCGCACGTCCGCCCGCCCTCCCGCCTACGCGTGTACAAGACTTACGTGTGTGACAGAACTCCTCCACAAAGCGACCTTTTATAGTCCCAAACGTGCATTAAACATCAGCACTTCCCCTGTTTCCTCATCAGGCTGACTCAGAGGCTTTTTGATCTCTCTCATGTTTGAAAGGACGTCCACATTTTCAGGGTGTTTCTAATTGCCTCCCTTCACATTAAAACACTCGCTCCGGGAGAAGTATAATTGCACAAATTTGGGAAACTGATACCTGGATCATTGATTCCATGTGGGCACCTTAGGCTAGATGGGGCTGACTGCGGAACCAAACAGCAACTTAACAACTACATGACCAATCAATTGGAATATTAATGCATTTGTCTTCTATTGTGAATATTAATGCATTTGTCTTCTATTGTGAATATTAATGCATTTGTCTTCTATTGTGAATATTAATGCATTTGTCTTCTATTGTGAATATTAATGCATTTGTCTTCTATTGTGAATATTAATGCTAGGCTCCAATGGAAATAGGACATTATTCCTGAAAACCAGAGACAAGTTAGTCTGGATTTCATGTGATAAATGCCTATTCAGGTTCTTACATCCACACAGGATGAAATTCACAAAAAAAGTAGAAAATTAGAATGTATCCTCTCAGAAAATGAATGTGACGTTTACGACCTCCATTAAATTGCCATTAAGGCTGGTCTGTCAGTGAGGGGAATGTATGGAGGTTTGACAGGGGTCTACGGAGCGGTTTCTTAAACCAGAGGAGCAAACTGGGCCTCCTGTGAAGCATATTCCAGGAGGGAACACACATACAGTTGAAGTCGGAAGTTTACATACAATTCCTGACATTTAATCCTAGTAAACATTCCCTGTTTTAGGTCATTTAGGATCACCACCTTATTTTAAGAATGTGAAATGTCATAATAATAGTAAAGAGTGATTTTATTTCAGCTTTTATTTCTTTCATCACGTTCCCAGTGGGTCAGAAGTTCTCAAACACTCAATTAGTATTTAGTAGCATTGCCTTTAAATTGTTTAACTTGGGTCAAACATTTTGGGAAGCCTTCCACAAGCTTCCCACAATAAGTTGAGTGAATATTGGCCCATTCCTCCTGAGAGAGAGCTGGTGTAACTGAGTCGGGTTTGTAGGCCTCCTTGCTCGCACACACTTTTTCAGTTCTGCCCACAAATTTTCTATGGGATTGAGGTCAGGGCTTTGCGATGGCCGCTCCAATACCTTGACTTTGTTGTCCTTATGCCATTTTGCCACAACTTTGGAAGTATGCTTGGGGTCATTGTCCATTTAGAAGACCCATTTAGAAGACCCATTTATGACCAATCTTTAACTTCCTGACTGATGTCTTGAGATGTTGTTTCAATATATCCACTTAATTTTTCCAGTCCCTCCTGCAGCAAAGCACCCCCACAACATGATGCCTCCACCCCGTGCTTCACGGTTGGGATGGTGTTCTTCGGCTTGCAAGCCTCCCCCTTTTTCCTTCAAACATAACAATGGTCATTTTGGCCAAACAGTTCTATTTTTGTTTCATCAGACCATTCTCCAAAAAGTACGAGGACATTTCTCCAAAAAGTGCAATCTTCGTCCCAATGTGCAGTTGCAAACCGTAGTCTGGGTTATTTCTGGCAGTTTTGGAGGTGTTGCATCTTCCTTGCTGAGAGGTCTTTCAGGTTATGTCGATATGGGACTCGTTTTACTGTGGATATACATGTAGATACTTTTGTACCCGTTTCCTCCAGCATCTTCACAAGGTCCTTTGCTGTTGTTCTGGGATTGATTTGCACTTTTTGCACCAAAGTACGTTCATCTCTAGGAGACAGAACGCGTCTCCTTCCTGAGGGTTTGATGGCTGCGTGGTCCCATTGTGTTTATACTTGCATACTATTGTTTGTACAGATGAACGTGGTAACTATAGACGTTTGGAAATTGCTCCCAAGGATGAACCAGACTTGTGGAGGTCTACAAGAGGTCTACAAGTTTTTCTGAGGTCTTGGCTGATTTCCTATGATTTTTACCATGATGTCATAGCAAAGAGGCACTGAATTTGAAGGTGGGCCTTGAAATAAATCCACAGGTACACCTCCAATTGACTCAAACAATGTCAATTAGCCTATTAGAAGCTTCTAAAGCCATGACATCATTTTCTTGAATATTCAAAGTTGCTTGAAGGCACAGTCAACTTAATGTATGTAAACTGCTGACCTACTGGAATTGTGACACAGTGAATTATAAGTGAAATAGTTTGTAAAAAAAATGTTGGGAAAATTACTTGTGTCATGCACAAAGTAAATGTCCTAACCGACTTGCCAAAACTATAGTTTGTTCACAAGAAATTTGTGGAGTGGTTGCAAAACGAGTTTTAATGACTCCAACCTAACCTCCAACAGATTTCAACTGTACGTATACATAAACACAATCATGCACGCATACACACGCGTGTACATACACACACATACACAGTATTGATTTGGTGGGACCAGAGAGAGAGGAAAAAGAGAAGAGTGAGTTATGATGAATTAGCATTAATAGACCTTGATAAAGGACACAACGGCAATTGTCCCAGAACAAAAGGTTGGGAATGTGAAATGGGAGCCACATGTTGGGGTAATGAGAACAGCATGGTGGGTAGGTACTGGAGAGGAGAACAGGGTACTGATTAGTACAGCCCTGCCCTGTTGGAGGAGATGACCTCATTTCCTTCTGCCCACAGCCTGGGCTGGGGCTGGGGTTAGAGAAAGAACCATGATGGTAGGATAAGGGCTGGGGTTAGAGAAAGAACCATGATGTTAGGATAAGGGCTGGGACTGGGGTTAGGTGAAGAACCATGGTGTTAGGATAAGGGCTGGGGCTGGGGTTAGGTGAAGAACCATGATGGTAGGATAGGGGCTGGGGTTAGGTGAAGAACCATGATGGTAGGATTGGACTGGGGCTGGGGTTAGGTGAAGAACCATGATGGTAGGAAAGAGCTGGGTCTGGGGTTAGAGGAAGAACAATGACGAATAACAGACCACTGGGGTATGGGGTTGGGATGGGGCTAAAATATAGTCAAGGAAGGGTTAGGGGGAGCGCTGAAACCAGCATGGTCATCTATGGTAGGGGCTGGGTTAGGGGTTGTATGGATAGAGTTAGTGGTGGAATTATCATACCGAGACAGCCTGGGTAAATATCTGTTTGAAAGACTCAGTACCAGAAGTATCTACAATGTGTGAACTGTCCACTATTCAGCTTTCAAGCCACATAATCCCAATTTCTCCTCTGGAACTCTTGTTAAGCATCCCATAAGAAGGACCCTTCAGTCCCACCTACCCTCAGGCATAATCTTCTAGGATTATTTATACTAAATAAACACACAGTTTAACCTTCCATTATTTAATCAAACAATCCCAAGTGTGAGAGTAATCAAATGTTGCATGCTCTCGTTCTTTCTCCGTTTGTTGTTTTGTGTTCCCGGTGATTTGTTGAACAAACAGAGCGAAGTGGTGTGGGTTTGTTTGTTTTTCTATGACCAGTTAATTTCAGCCTCTCCCTCTGGGATAACAGTACCACGGTAACTGAGACTGATTTTTCAGAGGGGCTGGGGTTTAACCATTGATTTAACATTGATTTAAAAGTTTCACAAACCACACAACTCAGGGACTACTTTTAACACCAACATATTTACAGAAACACATTTACTGGAAGAACTGTGCAGATGGGAAGTTTGGTAACAGAAGTTTGGTAGTGTCCACGTTCGTGTCCACATTTTCTCAAAACTGTTGCTGTAGATATCTGCTTGATTCAAAGGTTTCTGCCGAAAGAATGGGGTGTCAGCTATGACATCACACACTGACTTTGAAAAAAATCTACACTGAACAAAAATATAAACGCAATGTGTAAAGTGTTGGTCCCATGTTTAATGAGCTGCAAGTAAATGATCCCAGGAATGTTCCATATGCACAAAAAGCTTATTTCTCTCAAATATTTTGCACAAATTAACATTTCTCCTTTGCCAAGATGATCCATCCACCTGATAGGTGTGGCTTATCAAGCAGCTGATTTAAACGGCATGATCATTACACAGGTGCACCTTGTGCTGGGGACAATAAGAGGCCATGTGCAGTTTTGTCACACAACACAATGCCACAGATGAGGGGGCGTACAATTGGCATGCTATTGACATGCTGACTGCAGGAAAGTCCACAGGAAGTCCAAAACAGTACGTCCAACTTGGCCTCACAACCGCAGACCACATGTATGGCATCGTGTGGACGAGCAGTTTGCTGATGTCAACGTTGTGAAAAGAGTGGTGGCATTATGGTATGAGCAGGGATAAGCTACAGACAACGAACACAATTTTAGCGATGTCTGTTTGAATGCACAGAGATACCGTGAATAGATCCTCAGGCCCATTGTCGTGCCATTCATCCGCCACCATCACCTCATGTTTCAGCATGAAAATGCACGGCCCCACGCCGCAAGGACCTCTACACAATTCCTGGAAGTTGAAAATGTCCCAGTCCTTCCATGGCTTGCATACTCACCAGACATGTCACACATTGAGCATTTTTGGGATGCTCTGGATCGACGTGTATGACAGCGTGTTCCAGTTCCAACCAATATACAGCAACTTCACACAGGTATTGAAGCGGAGTGGGTCAACATTCCACAGGCCACAAGCAACAGCCTGATCAACTCTATGTGAAGGAGATGTGTCACGCTGCATGAGGCAAACAGTGGTCACACCAGATACTGACTGGTTTTCTGATCTACAGCCCTACCCTTTTTAAGGTATCTGTGACCAACAGATGCATATCTGTATTCCCAGTCACGTGAAATCCATAGATTAGAACCTAATGAATGTAATTTAGTAAAATCTTTGAAATTGTTGCATTTATTTTTGTTCACAATATTTTGGTTATTGAACTACAGTAAGTGAAGTGGGTTTACACCCGGTCACGGAATTGCAGTGACATAATTTCATCATGTGTCCCTGATTTGTACTATACAGAAATGCATAATTATGGATATGAATGACATTCTCTTCATGGTGATGTGCCCTAAGTAAGTACACAAAGATATAGATGTGCAATATCCTCCTTTGCATATTTGGGTATTATTCTACACACTGGCTATTACAGTGTTCAGTGTTCACACAGTGTTCAGAAAGTATTCACATGATTTTTACTTCTTACACATTTTGCTACAGCCTGAATTTAACATGGATTACATTGAGAATTGTGTCACTGATCTGCACACAATAACCCATCATGTCAAATGAATTTTGTTTGTAGAACATTTTTGAAAGTAATAAATTGATAAATGAATAATACAAATTGCACAACTGAATGCATTCAACAAAAAATATGTCTTCCACATTTAACCCAACCCCTCTAAATCAGAGAGGAGCCTTAATCGACAGCAGTTGTTTTTGCTTAATTAACTTTCTTGCTCATGGGTAGAACAACAGATTTTTACATTTTGCCGGCTTTGGGATTTGAACCAGTGACCTTTTTGGTTACAGGCCCAACACGCTTAACCGCTAGGCTACCTGCCTCTGACAACTTGACATGTCTTGAGTCAATAAGTATTCAACCCCTTCTTTATGGCAAGACTAAATAAGTTCAGGAGTAAGAATGTGCTTAACAAACCACATAAGTTGCATGGACTCATTCTGTGTTCAATAATAGTGGTTAACATTTGTTTTGACTACCCTGTCTCTGTACCGCACACATACAATTATCTGTAAGGTCCCTCAATCGAGTAGTGAACATGGCACTTAAGTAATATTGTGGCACAGAAATGAACTTTTTGTTCAGAATACAAAGTTTTATGTTTGGGTCAAATCCAACACAGCACATCACTGAGTTCCACTCTTCATGGTGGCTGCATCATTTTATGGGTATGCTTGTCATCGACAAGGACTAGGGAGTTTTTTTTTAAATCTTAGAGGAAAACCTGGTTCAGTCTGCTTTCCAACAGACACCGGGATACGAATTCACCTTTCAGCTGGACAATAACCCAAAACACAAGGCCAAACTGGAGTTGCTTACCAAGGCGAATTTTCCTGAGAGACGTAGTTACAGTTTTGACTCAAATCAGCTCAAATCTATGGCAATACATGAAAATGGCTTTCTTGCAATGATCAACAGCCAACTTGACAAAGCTTGAATAATTTCTTAAAGAATAATGAGCAAATATTGTGCAACCCAGGTGTGCAAAGCTCTTAGAGACTTACCCAAAAAGACTCACAGCTATAATCGTTGCCAAATGTGTTTCTAACATGTACTGTCCTTTGGGTGGTGAACAATTCTTGATACACACGGAAACTGCAGTGCTGCAGTTCTTGACACAAATCGGTGCACCTGGCACCTACTACCATACCCCATTCAAAGGCACTTACATTTTTTGTCTTGCTCATTCACCCTCTGAATGACACACATGCACAATCCATGTGTCAATTGTCTCAAGGCTTAAAAATCCTTCTTTTAACCTGTCTCTTCCCCTTCATCTACACTGATTGAAGTGGATTTAACAAGTGACATCAATAAGTGATCACCTGGTCAGTCTATTTCATGGAAAGAGCAGATGTTTTGAATACTCAGTGTATATAAACCTTAATAAATATAATTTCTTTTAATTTGACACCCAATTTGACCTATGAACTATACATGTTGCTCATGGGTCCTTTTGAATGGAAATGACTTCTCTCTCAGCAGACGGATCAGATGATAACACTAAGAATCACAGCCAGGGTTACAGCCCCAGCTGGGCTGTCATTGCTTATATTTTACCTCTAGTTCTTTTTAGAGTGACACAATTTTAATTTGAAAAACATATATAAATCTTTAAATCTCTTTCGATATCCACAACTGTCTAATGCCATGTATAGAGATATTGCTTTGACTGCATTCAAATACATGTTTGATAAGCCGTGTAATTGATATTTCACAGATGCTAAAAAATTGCATTTTATTAATGTTTTTTTTTAACATTTTAAATCTCTTTTGATATGTGTGTTGTCTGTTTTTATTTCTGATAAACAACCATATGTCTCCCACCTGGAATGGTTCCACAAACAAGGTCTTTCCTGTCACTTTTCAAAGGTCGAGGGATTTGTAGCTATAGGTCGAATGGGATTAGTTGAACCTGACAACACATACTACCAAAATGTTAGTGGTTAATTAAGACCAAGTCCCCCCCCCCCCTTTCCTATCTCCCTCCCTACCTCCTTTCTTCCTTCCTTCCTCTCTCTCCTACCTACCCCCTCTCCTCCTATTACCCTCCGTCATTCTCCTTCCTCTCCACCTATTCCGCCCTAGGGGTAAGTTGTAATTTAAGTGTAATTAATCAGTGTTTGGGAAGTCGCAACGAGGTCTGCATTCTATTCATCAAATGACAAATGATGGTGTACATGTATTCTTTTCCCCCAAAAAATGAAAAGGGTGGAAAATTCAGGAGAAGAGAGGGGTGGGTGTAAGGATGAGGGCCAAGGGGGTGTAGAGATGGGGGGCAGAGCAGTGGCGGGGGATCAAACAAATAGTTGCCTTTTTACAGATTTCTTTTAACATTTGTAGCTGGTTTGTGTGGAGTTGTCTCCATATGTTGGGCGGTTAATAGTCTATTTAAAGAGAACTACTTGTAACTCTGCTGGATCTGCTCTGTTCCTCTTCAACTAATTACACATGTTGTGAGGTTATAGGATGCCAGAAAGAAAAACAAGTCTTCTTTGATCATCCTGGCTCCTTTGAACACTTTGAGCAACTGTGACCAACCAACAAACAATGTATCTCTTGGCCATTAACTACACTATAATTTTGGCCAACTAAACTTCAGTCCTAGAGAGTGTATTTAGCATAGGGGCCTGTGTTTAATGAAATTCTATGAGGGTGAGAGACGCACATGTTCCCCAAACCGAACAAGCAACTTGAAAGGTCTTTCTGGGCGGATGGGTTCGGTAAGAAGTCTGGTGTGTGTGTGTGTGTGATGCAGATTATATAATTATTGTTATTATTGAGAGAAGAGCAGGAAGGAACACCTGGTTCAGATATGTCTGGTTCAGGCAGTTGGGCAGGAGGACGCCCATAGCAGACCTGGGTTCAAATTCTATTTGAAATAATTTAAAATACTTCAACTGTGCTTGGTTGAGCTTGTCTGTCGCAGTGGATCAAATAGAAAAGTCTCAAAGCTGCAAACCCTGCCCACCTGCACACTCCAGACAGGCTAAAGCAAATAGTATTTGATATTTGAACCCAGGTCTGGCCCATAGACAGACTGCAGGTCCTGCTCTCTATCTGCTGCTGAGAGGCTGCACACTCCTTATCATTATGCCCTGTACTGGACAAAGGCATACACAGCTCTTCTGCAGCCCACATGTTGTCTGCATGGTGGTGCAGATTGAGTGTAGCATATGTCAAATCAAACTTTATTGGTCACGTACACAGGTTTACAGATGTTATCGCAGGTGCAGCTAAATGATTTTGTTTCTAGCTCCAACATTGCAGTAATACCTTGAACATAATAACAGCTCTCTATCCACCGGATGTTTACCAAACTCACTAAAAGTGGTAGTAATAAAGCCTCTCTTGAAAAAGCCAAACCTTGACCCAGAAAATATTATAAACTATCAGCCTATATTGAATCTCCCATTCCTCTCAAAATTAAAAAAAAGCTGTTGCACAGCAACTCACTGCCTTCCAGAAAACAAACAATGTATAAGAAATGCTTCAGTCTGGTTTTAGACCCCATCATAGCACTGAGACTGCACTTGTGAAGGTGGTAAATGACCTTTTAATGATGTCAGACCGAGGCTCTGCAGCTGTCCTCGTGCCCCTAGACCTTAGTGCTGCTTTTGATACCATCGATCACCACATTCTTTTGGAGTAATTGGAAACCCAAATTGGTCTACACGGACAAGTTCTGGCCTGGTTTAGATCTCATCTGTCGGAAAGATATGTTTGTGTCTGTGGATGGCTTGGTCCTCTGACAAATCGATTGTAAATTTTGGGGGCTTCAAGGCTCAGTTTTAGGACCACTATTGTTTTCATTATATATTTTACCTCTTGATGACATCATTCAGAAACATAATGTTAATTTTTACTGCTATGTGGATGACACACAGCTGGACATTTTGATGAACCATGGTGAAACCCCGAAATTGCCCTCCTTGGAAGCCTGTGTTTCAGAAATAAGGAAGTGGATTGTGGAAAAATGTTCTACTTTTAAACTCGGACAAAACAGCAATGCTTGTTCTAGGTCCCAAGAAACAAAGAGAGCTTCTATTGAATCTGACAATTAATCTTTGTAGTTGTACAGTCGTCTCAAATAAAACTGTGGAGGACCTCGGCATTACTCTGGACCCTGATCTCTCTTTTATATCAAGACTGTTTCAAGGACAGCTTTTTTCCATCTATGTAACATTGCAAAAATCAGAAACTTTCTGTCCAAAAATGATGCAGAAAAATTAATCCATGCTTTTGTCATTTCTAGATTAGACTACTGCAATGCTCTACTTTCCGGCTATCCGGATAAAGCACTAAATAAACTTCAGTTAGTGCTAAACACGGCTGCTAGAATCTTGACTAGAACCAAAAAATATGATCATATTCCTCCAGTGCTAGCCTCTCTACACTGGCTTCCTGTTAAGGCAAGGGTTGATTTCAAGGTTTTACTGATAACCTACAAAGCATTACATGGGCTTGCTCCTACCTATCTTTCCGATTTGGTCCTGCCGTACATACCTACACGTACGCTATGGTCACAAGACGCAGGCCTCCTTACTGTCCCTAGATTTTCTAAGCAAACAGCTGGAGACAGGGCTTTCTCCTATAGAGCTCCATTTTTATGGAATGGTCTGCCTAACCATGTGAGAGACGCAGATTTGGTCTCAACCTATAAGTCTTTATTGAAGACACATCTCTTCGGTATGATCGAATGTAGTCTGGCCCAGGAGTGTGAAGGTGAACGGAAAGACACTGGAGCAACGAGCCGTCCTTGCTGTCTCTGCCTGGCCGGTTCGCCTCTCTCCACTGGGATTCTCTGCCTCTAACCCTATTACAGGGCCTTGGTCACTGGCTTACTGGTGCTCTTCCATGCCGTCCCTAGGAGGGGTGCGTCACTTGAGTGGGTTGAGTCACTGACGTGATCTTCCTGTCTGGGTTGGCGCCCCGACTTGGGTTGTGCCGTGGGGGAGATCTTCGTGGGCTATACTCGGACTTGTCTCAGGATGGTAAGTTGGTGGTTGAAGATATCTCTCTAGTGGTGTGGGGGCTGTGCTTTGGGAAAGTGGGTGGGGCTATATCCTGCCTGTTTGGCCCTGTCCTGGGGTATCGTCGGACGGGGCCACAGTGTCTCCTTACCCCTCCTGTCTCAGCCTCCAGTATTTATGCTGCAGTAGTTTGTGTCGGGGGGCTAGGGGGGAGGGACCATTTCAGGTCTTAATTTATGTGCATGCAGAGGACCTTTAAGCTTTTGACCCTCTCCACTGCTGCCCCATCAATGTGGATGGGAGCGTGCTCTCTCTCTGCTGTCTCCTGTCGTCCACGTGCAGCTCCTTCATTTTGTTGATGCTAAGGGAGAGGTTATTTTCCTGGCACCACTCTGCCAGGGCCCTCACCTCCTCCCTGTAGGCTGTCTCATCACTGTCACATGGGTGAATAGGAAGTACAGGAGGGGGCTGAGTATGCACCCATGTATGGCCCCCGTATTGAGAATCAGTGTGGCGGAGGTGTGGTTGCCTACCTTCACCACTTGGAGTCGGCCCGTCAGGAAGTGCAGGACCCAGTTGCACAGGAGGGATTAAGACCCAGGGCCATGAGCTTAGTGATGAGCTTGGAGGCACTATGGTGTTGAAGGCTGAGCTGTAGTTGATGAACAGCATTCTTACATAGGTATTCTTCTTGTCCCGGTGGAATATGGCAGTGCAATGGCAATGATCTGAAATTGCAACTCAGCTTTGTCCCTGTACTGTTGTTTTGCATCATTGATTGCCTTACGGACGTTGTAGATGGTCTGTTTGTACAGGTCCATGTTCCCAGTCACCTTGCCATGGTCTGTTTGTACAGGTCCATGTTCCCAGTCACCTTGCCATGGTCTGTTTGTACACGTCCATGTTCCCAGTCACCTTGCCATGGTCTGTTTGTACAGGTCCATGTTCTCAGTCACCTTGCCATGGTCTGTTTGTACACGTCCATGTTCCCAGTCACCTTGCCATGGTCTGTTTGTACACGTCCATGTTCCCAGTCACCTTGCCATGGTCTGTTTGTACACGTCCATGTTCCCAGTCACCTTGCCATGGTCTGTTTGTACAGGTCCATGTTCCCAGTCACCTTGCCATGGTCTGTTTGTACAGGTCCATGTTCCCAGTCACCTTGCCATGGTCTGTTTGTACAGGTCCATGTTCCCAGTCACCTTGCCATGGTCTGTTTGTACACGTCCATGTTCCCAGTCACCTTGCCATGGTCTGTTTGTACAGGTCCATGTTCCCAGTCACCTTGCCATGGTCTGTTTGTACAGGTCCATGTTCCCAGTCACCTTGCCATGGTCTGTTTGTACAGGTCCATGTTCCCAGTCACCTTGCCATGGTCTGTTTGTACAGGTCCATGTTCCCAGTCACCTTGCCATGGTCTGTTTGTACAGGTCCATGTTCCCAGTCACCTTGCCATGGTCTGTTTGTACAGGTCCATGTTCCCAGTCACCTTGCCATGGTCTGTTTGTACACGTCCATGTTCCCAGTCACCTTGCCATGGTCTGTTTGTACAGGTCCATGTTCCCAGTCACCTTGCCATGGTCTGTTTGTACAGGTCCATGTTCCCAGTCACCTTGCCATGGTCTGTTTGTACAGGTCCATGTTCCCAGTCACCTTGCCATGGTCTGTTTGTACAGGTCCATGTTCCCAGTCACCTTGCCATGGTCTGTTTGTACAGGTCCATGTTCCCAGTCACCTTGCCATGGTCTGTTTGTACAGGTCCATGTTCCCAGTCACCTTGCCATGGTCTGTTTGTACAGGTCCATGTTCCCAGTCACCTTGCCATGGTCTGTTTGTACACGTCCATGTTCCCAGTCACCTTGCCATGGTCTGTTTGTACAGGTCCATGTTCCCAGTCACCTTGCCATGGTCTGTTTGTACAGGTCCATGTTCCCAGTCACCTTGCCATGGTCTGTTTGTACAGGTCCATGTTCCCAGTCACCTTGCCATGGTCTGTTTGTACAGGTCCATGTTCCCAGTCACCTTGCCATGGTCTGTTTGTAACCGTCCATGTTCCCAGTCACCTTGCCATGGTCTGTTTGTACAGGTCCATGTTCCCAGTCACCTTGCCATGGTCTGTTTGTACAGGTCCATGTTCCCAGTCACCTTGCCATGGTCTGTTTGTACAGGTCCATGTTCCCAGTCACCTTGCCATGGTCTGTTTGTACAGGTCCATGTTCCCAGTCACCTTGCCATGGTCTGTTTGTACAGGTCCATGTTCCCAGTCACCTTGCCATGGTCTGTTTGTACAGGTCCATGTTCCCAGTCACCTTGCCATGGTCTGTTTGTACAGGTCCATCATGTTCCCAGTCACCTTGCCATGGTCTGTTTGTACAGGTCCATGTTCCCAGTCACCTTGCCATGGTCTGTTTGTACAGGTCCATGTTCCCAGTCACCTTGCCATGGTCTGTTTGTACAGGTCCATGTTCCCAGTCACCTTGCCATGGTCTGTTTGTACAGGTCCATGTTCCCAGTCACCTTGCCATGGTCTGTTTGTACAGGTCCATGTTCCCAGTCACCTTGCCATGGTCTGTTTGTACACATCCATGTTCCCAGTCACCTTGCCATGGTCTGTTTGTACAGGTCCATGTTCCCAGTCACCTTGCCATGGTCTGTTTGTACAGGTCCATGTTCCCAGTCACCTTGCCATGGTCTGTTTGTACAGGTCCATGTTCCCAGTCACCTTGCCATGGTCTGTTTGTACACATCCATGTTCCCAGTCACCTTGCCATGGTCTGTTTGTACAGGTCCATGTTCCCAGTCACCTTGCCATGGTCTGTTTGTACAGGTCCATGTTCCCAGTCACCTTGCCATGGTCTGTTTGTACAGGTCCATGTTCCCAGTCACCTTGCCATGGTCTGTTTGTACACGTCCATGTTCCCAGTCACCTTGCCATGGTGTGTTTGTACAGGTCCATGTTCCCAGTCACCTTGCCATGGTCTGTTTGTACACGTCCATGTTCCCAGTCACCTTGCCATGGTCTGTTTGTACAGGTCCATGTTCCCAGTCACCTTGCCATGGTCTGTTTGTACAGGTCCATGTTCCCAGTCACCTTGCCATGGTCTGTTTGTACAGGTCCATGTTCCCAGTCACCTTGCCATGGTCTGTTTGTACACGTCCATGTTCCCAGTCACCTTGCCATGGTCTGTTTGTACAGGTCCATGTTCCCAGTCACCTTGCCATGGTCTGTTTGTACAGGTCCATGTTCCCAGTCACCTTGCCATGGTCTGTTTGTACAGGTCCATGTTCCCAGTCACCTTGCCATGGTCTGTTTGTACACATCCATGTTCCCAGTCACCTTGCCATGGTCTGTTTGTACAGGTCCATGTTCCCAGTCACCTTGCCATGGTCTGTTTGTACACGTCCATGTTCCCAGTCACCTTGCCATGGTCTGTTTGTACAGGTCCATGTTCCCAGTCACCTTGCCATGGTCTGTTTGTACAGGTCCATGTTCCCAGTCACCTTGCCATGGTCTGTTTGTACAGGTCCATGTTCCCAGTCACCTTGCCATGGTCTGTTTGTACAGGTCCATGTTCCCAGTCACCTTGCCATGGTCTGTTTGTACAGGTCCATGTTCCCAGTCACCTTGCCATGGTCTGTTTGTACAGGTCCATGTTCCCAGTCACATTGCCATGGTCTGTTTGTACAGGTCCATGTTCCCAGTCACCTTGCCATGGTCTGTTTGTACAGGTCCATGTTCCCAGTCACCTTGCCATGGTCTGTTTGTACAGGTCCATGTTCCCAGTCACCTTGCCATGGTCTGTTTGTACAGGTCCATGTTCCCAGTCACCTTGCCATGGTCTGTTTGTACAGGTCCATGTTCCCAGTCACCTTGCCATGGTCTGTTTGTACACATCCATGTTCCCAGTCACCTTGCCATGGTCTGTTTGTACACATCCATGTTCCCAGTCACCTTGCCATGGTCTGTTTGTACACATCCATGTTCCCAGTCACCTTGCCATGGTCTGTTTGTACAGGTCCATGTTCTCAGTCACCTTGCCATGGTCTGTTTGTACACATCCATGTTCCCAGTCACCTTGCCATGGTCTGTTTGTACACATCCATGTTCCCAGTCACCTTGCCATGGTCTGTTTGTACAGGTCCATGTTCCCAGTCACCTTGCCATGGTCTGTTTGTACAGGTCCATGTTCCCAGTCACCTTGCCATGGTCTGTTTGTACACATCCATGTTCCCAGTCACCTTGCCATGGTCTGTTTGTACAGGTCCATGTTCCCAGTCACCTTGCCATGGTCTGTTTGTACAGGTCCATGTTCCCAGTCACCTTGCCATGGTCTGTTTGTACAGGTCCATGTTCCCAGTCACCTTGCCATGGTCTGTTTGTACAGGTCCATGTTCCCAGTCACCTTGCCATGGTCTGTTTGTACAGGTCCATGTTCCCAGTCACCTTGCCATGGTGTGTTTGTACAGGTCCATGTTCCCAGTCACCTTGCCATGGTCTGTGTCCATGTTCCCAGTCAGCCATGGTCCATGTTCCCAGTCACCTTGCCATGGTCTGTTTGTACAGGTCCATGTTCCCAGTCACCTTGCCATGGTCTGTTTGTAACCGTCCATGTTCCCAGTCACCTTGCCATGGTCTGTTTGTACAGGTCCATGTTCCCAGTCACCTTGCCATGGTCTGTTTGTACAGGTCCATGTTCCCAGTCACCTTGCCATGGTCTGTTTGTACAGGTCCATGTTCCCAGTCACCTTGCCATGGTCTGTTTGTACAGGTCCATGTTCCCAGTCACCTTGCCATGGTCTGTTTGTAACCGTCCATGTTCCCAGTCACCTTGCCATGGTGTGTTTGTACAGTTCAAACAGGTTCCCGGTCAGGGAAGATTAATTTCTGCTCACATTTGTAGTGATTTCTTCCTGGCTATACGCGGCAGTGTAGCCTAGTGGTTAGAGAATTGGACTAGTAACCGAAAGGTTGCAAGTTCAAATCCCCGAGCTGACAAGGTACAAAATCTGTCGTTCTGCCCCTGAACAGGCAGTTAACCCACTGTTCCTAGGCCGTCATTGAAAATAAGAATTTGTTCTTAACTGACTTGCCTAGTTAAATAAAGGTAAAATAAATATAGGTAATAATACAATAAACATTCTGAGTGAATAATGTAAATCCTGAAAAGTTGTCTTGGAGCTAGAAACATGTCTTTACTTCAATAACACCACCTGCCTGTTTTCTCTCTTAACTCATTCAGTTTATTTAGGAGTCCTCTTTAAGTGGATGACATGGGTCCCACCCCTACACCATGTAAAGTAGTGGGTCCCACCCCTACACCATGTAAAGTAGTGGGTCCCACCCCTACACCATGTAAAGTAGTGGGTCCCACCACTACACCATGTAAAGTAGTCCCACCCTACACCATGTAAAGTAGTGGGTCCCACCCCTACACCATGTAAAGTAGTGGGTCCCACCACTACACCATGTAAAGTAGTGGGTCCCACCCCTACACCATGTAAAGTAGTGGGTCCCACCCCTACACCATGTAAAGTAGTGGGTCCCACCACTACACCATGTAAAGTAGTGGGTCCCACCCCTACACCATGTAAAGTAAACTGCCTGCTACTCAGGCCCAGAAGCTAGGATATGCATATAATTGGTTTGGATAGAGATAGAAAACACTCTGTGAGTATAACAGAACTGAAATGGCAGGCGAAACCCCGAAACCCCTGATGGCTGGCACTTTTATAATAGGGCGGAATTGTGCCAGATTGCAGTTCCTAGGGCTTCCACTAGATGTCAGCAGTCTTTAGAAAGAGTTTCAGGCTGGTTTTTGGAAAAATGAGCCAGAAATGGTAGTTTTTCTAGGTGGCTCCCATTTGGGCTGTAGTGTTTCCAAGCTCGTTAATGAGAGCACGTTCTTTTGTATTTTTCTCCGGTAATGACAATAACGATTCTCCGTCTTAAATTGTATTGTTTATTTGCGTATTAGGGTACCTAAGTTTTTATTATAAACGTCGATTGACTTGTTTGGATAAGTTTATTGGTAACATTTGGGATTCATTTTGTATGCATTTTGAAGGAGGGAAAACGTGTGGATTATTGACTGAAGCGGGCCAGCTAAACTGAGTTTTTATAGATATAAAGAAGGAGTTTATCGAACAAAAGGACCATTTGTAATGTAACTGGGACCTTTTGTAGTGCCAACTGCAGAAGATCTTCAAAGGTGAGGCACATATTATATCGCTATTTCTGACTTTCGTGACGCAACTCCATGGTTGAAAATGATTTGTTATGCATTTGTGTGCTGGGCGCTGTCCTCATAATCGCATGGTTTGCTTTTTTTGCTTCCGTGGTAAGGACTGTTAAACTTTGGTCTGCCTTTTTGACATCTGACCCAGCGTCCGGATTAACAACAAGTTAAGCTTTATTTTGATGTATTGCACTTGTGATTTCATGAAAATATTTGGTGCTCTGCAATTTCACTGGAAGTTGTCGAAATGGGATGCTTGCGTCCCACTGATCCGCAAGAAGTTAAAGAAAGATTTTTAAGCCTTGAGAGAATTAAGACATGGATTGTGTATGTGTGCCATTCCGGAAGCATTGGAGTTAACATGGGCCAGCATCCCTGTGGAACGTTTTCAACACCATGCCCCAACAAATTGAGGCTGTTCTGAGGGCAAAAGGAGGTGCAATTCAAATTTAGGAAGGTGTTCCTAATGTTTTGTACACTCAGTTTTGTACACTCAGTAATAATCATTTTTATTATGATCAGAACTACTTCAGTAGGAAGTGTAGCTAAACTTTACCAGTTGATCCAAGACGACCAAATAACCCCTTCTCCTCTCCTTTCTTCTCCTCTCCTTTCCCTTCCTCTCCTTTCTTCTCCTTTCCTCTCCTCTCATTTCCTCTCCATTCCTTCTTGTCCTCCTCCCCCTCCCAACTCCAGAGAGTATGGTTAATATGTTATTAGTCCTGCCCGGCCGAGGCCCCTGTGTCCTCTATAACCCTATAATATTCAGAGAGCATTGTGACCGAGGCCTGACCCTCCGTCTTCCTCATGCTCAGCCAACAACTTTACTGCCCGTTCATCTGCCACGTGGGATGCAGACAGTTATTGGCACCACACCACCACCACCACCATGCCAGCCCCTCTCACCCGAAACTGTGCATTTGAAGTTTTAAAGATGCTAGTTGACTCTTGAGGCCATTTGACACACGGGGAGAAGAGGGGGAGAGAAGAGGAGAGAGGGGGAGGACATCAGAAGGAAGGGAAGGAGTGCTGGAGTCTTCCCTCTCCCTGGCAGACAGGCACCAAACCAGCATCCTGTAGTAACAGGAACAAAGACCTGGCCTGTATATGGGGGCTGTAAAAGGCCATTGTGTAGGGAGGGAGGGTGGGTGTCGTAGAACTTGTAGCAGGCTTATTAGGAGGTGTTATGTCAACCCCCCTAAACACACACACACACACACACACACACCATGGCCTGTTCCAAAGGTGTGATACTGTGGTCAGGGGGCTTACAGCCTGCTGATTGGATACAGGTGTGGCGGGTGGTGAGGCCCTGTTGCAGGTGTGTGTGTGACCAGCCTCCTGCTGAGAGCAGGGTGTTAAACTCCAGGACGGCAGGCCCGGCAGCCCATTAGTACAAGCTCAAGGCACCGCTTCCGACACTTCATTCCCCTGCTAAATGAGAGATTGGGGAGATCCCGCCTTCCTCTCTGTAGCAGTAAACATTTAGTTTAGTTAGTAGCCAGCTAGGTAACTTCCTCAGAAAATGTGTCTTTTAACACTTTGGAAATGCCTTGAGCAACATTCGTTTGACCCCAAATATTGTCAGGTTTTTGCTCCCTGTAAGTAAGACTAAGGGTGTGTTTTTAGCCCAACGTGTTAGACAGAGAGACGGAAAGGAATAGAGTGGGGGGGAAAAGAGTGTGTTGAAATATGGGAGAACCTGTTTAAGAGAGGAAGGACCGTGTTGTATGACCTCGTGTGATGAATAGGTAATGTTTGGGTTGAAAGCACAGGGAAGTGAGTGATGAGGATGGTGGATACCTCAGCTGATGGTTCCTCCTGTTCATCCATGGTGGTCTAGTCTCTAGCCGCTCCCCCTCTTTCTGCTTCACTTCAAGCACAAACATCTGGAGGTGCAGGTCGGCGACTCGGGCAGGAGAGGTGGGAGTTTGTGTGTGTGTGTTGATGGGGGGAGCGGGGTTTGAACTGGTTGGGGGCCTCATCAATACACATCCTGTGAGGGGGAGAGAAACAGGAAGATTTCACATAAATCACATCCTGTGAGGGGAGAGAAACAGGAAGATTTCACATAAATCACATCCTGTGAGGGGTAGAGAAACAGGCAGATTTCACATAAATCACATCCTGTGAGGGGTAGAGAAACAGGCAGATTTCACATAGATCACATCCTGTGAGGGGTAGAGAAACAGGCAGATTTCACATAAATCACATCCTGTGAGGGGTAGAGAAACAGGCAGATTTCACATAAATCACATCCTGTGAGGGGTAGAGAAACAGGCAGATTTCACATAGATCACATCCTGTGAGGGGTAGAGAAACAGGCAGATTTCACATAAATCACATCCTGCGAGGGGAGAGAAACAGGCAGATTTCAAGACTTTCACATAAATCATGCCTTGACGTCAATGGAAGATTTGAGCAAAAATGAAGTTGCACATGTTGATATCCAGTTAGGACTCAGGTCTTTGTCAATTTGATAGGTGAATAAATAAACCAATGCAAATTCTGCACCATTAAATGTAGTAACACGCGCACAGCAAGCGGTACCGGAGCGCCAAGTCCAGGTCCAAAAGGCTTCTTAACAGCTTCTACCCTCAAGCCATAAGACTCCTGAACAGCTAATCAGAGGGCTACCCAGACAATTTGCATTGCCCCCCCACCCCCTTCTTTTACACTGCTGCTTTTCGCTCTTTATTATCGATGCATAGTCAATGTACCGGTCTTTACCTTCATATACATATTACCTCAATTACCCTGACTAACCGGTACATTGACTCTGTACCGGTACCCCCTGTATATAGCCTCGCTATTGTTTTTTACTGCTGCTCTTTAATTATTTGTTACTTTTATTTCTTAAAACTGCGTTGTTGGTTAAGGGCTTGTAAGCATTTCACTGTAATACCTGTTGTATTCGGCACATGTGACTAAAAACATTTGATTTGAACTCACTCACACGCATCTAGCACTGCGATGCGGTCTAAGCCGGGTTCGATCTCGGGCTGTACAGTATCAGTGTAGCCTAGTGGTTAGAGCGTTGGACTAGGAACTGGAAGGTTGCAAGTTCAAACCCCTGAGCTGACAAGGTACAACTCTGTCATTCTGTAAAATAAGTAAAAAATACTTGGGACATCCAGTCAGCCAGTTATACATCCAGTCAGCCAGTTATACATCCAGTCAGCCAGTTATACATCCAGTCAGCCAGTTATCCAGTCAGCCAGCTATACATCCAGTCAGCCAGTTATCCAGTCAGCCAGCTATACATCCAGTCAGCCAGCTATACATCCAGTCAGCCAGCTATACATCCAGTCAGCCAGTTATACATCCAGTCAGCCAGTTATCCATCCAGTCAGCCAGTTATCCAGTCAGCCAGTTATCCATCCAGTCAGCCAGTTATCCATCCAGTCAGCCAGTTATCCAGTCAACCAGCTATACATCCAGTCAGCCAGCTATACATCCAGTCAGCCAGCTATACAGTTATCCAGTCAGCCATCCAGTCAGCCAGTCCAGTCAGCCAGTTATCCAGTCAGCCAGTTATACATCCAGTCAGCCAGTTATCCAGTCAGCCAGCCAGTCAGCCAGTTATCCAGTCAGCCAGCTATACATCCAGTCAGCCAGTTATCCAGTATACATCCAGTCAGCCAGCTATACATCCAGTCAGTCAGCCAGTTATACATCCAGTCAGCCAGTTATCCAGTCAGCCAGTTATACATCCAGTCAGCCAGTTATCCAGTCAGCCAGTTATACATCCAGTCAGCCAGCTATAGCCAGTCCAGTTACATCAGCCAGTATATCCAGTCAGCCAGTCCAGTCAGCCAGCCATCCAGTCAGCCAGCTATACATCCAGTCAGCCAGTTATCCAGTCAGCCAGTTATACAGTCAGCCAGTTATCCAGTCAGCCAGTTATACATCCAGTCAGCCAGCTATACATCCAGTCAGCCAGTTATCCAGTCAGCCAGTTATACATCCAGTCAGCCAGTTATACATCCAGTCAGCCAGTTATCCAGTCAGCCAGTTATCCAGTCAGCCAGTTATACATCCAGTCAGCCAGTTATACATCCAGTCAGCCAGTTATCCAGTTATCCAGTCAGCCAGTTATCCAGTCAGCCAGTATACATCCAGTCAGCCAGCTATACATCCAGTCAGCCAGTCAGTCAGCCAGTTATACATCCAGTCAGCCAGTTATATCCAGTCAGCCAGTTATCCAGTCAGCCAGTTATACATCCAGTCAGCCAGTTATCCAGTCAGCCAGCTATATCCAGTCAGCCAGTTATCCATCAGTCAGCCAGTTATACATCCAGTCAGCCAGCTATACAGTCAGCCAGTCAGCCAGTATACATCCAGTCAGCCAGTTATCCAGTCAGCCAGTTATACATCCAGTCAGCCAGCTATACATCCAGTCAGCCAGTTATCCAGTCAGCCAGTTATCCAGTCAGCCAGTTATCCAGTCAGCCAGTTATACATCCAGTCAGCCAGCTATACATCCAGTCAGCCAGTTACATCCAGTCAGCCAGTTATACATCCAGTCAGCCAGTTATCCAGTCAGCCAGTTATCCAGTCAGCCAGTTATACATCCAGTCAGCCAGTTATCCAGTCAGCCAGTTATCCAGTCAGCCAGTTATACATCCAGTCAGCCAGTTATACATCCAGTCAGCCAGTTATCCAGTCAGCCAGTTATACATCCAGTCAGCCAGCTATACATCCAGTCAGCCAGCTATACATCCAGTCAGCCAGTTATCCAGTCAGCCAGCTATACATCCAGTCAGCCAGTTATCCAGTCAGCCAGTTATACATCCAGTCAGCCAGCTATACATCCAGTCAGCCAGTTATCCAGTCAGCCAGTTATCCAGTCAGCCAGTTATCCAGTCAGCCAGTTATCCAGTCAGCCAGCTATACATCCAGTCAGCCAGTTATCCAGTCAGCCAGTTATCCAGTCAGCCAGTTATCCAGTCAGCCAGTTATCCAGTCAGCCAGCTATACATCCAGTCAGCCAGCTATCCAGTCAGCCAGTTATCCAGTCAGCCAGTTTCCATCCAGTCAGCCAGCTATACATCCAGTCAGCCAGTTATCCAGTCAGCCAGTTATCCAGTCAGCCAGTTACATCCAGTCAGCCAGTTATCCAGTCAGCCAGTTATCCAGTCAGCCAGTTATCCAGTCAGCCAGCTATACATCCAGTCAGCCAGTTACATCCAGTCAGCCAGCTATACATCCAGTCAGCCAGTTATCCAGTCAGCCAGTTATCCAGTCAGCCAGCTATACAGTCAGTCAGCTATACAGCCAGCTATCCAGCTATATACCCAGCCAGTTATCCAGTCAACCAGCAATATACCCAGCTATCCAGTCAGCCAGCTACAGTGGGGCAAAAAAAGTATTTAGTCAGCCACCAAATGTGCAAGTTCTCCCACTTAAAAAGATGAGAGGCCTGTAATTTTCATCATAGGTACACTTCAACTATGATAGACAAAATATTTGTTAAATACCCTTTGTTGGCAATGACAGAGGTCAAACGTTTTCTGTAAGTCTTGTTGCTGTTGCTGGTAATTTGGCCCATTCCTCCATGCAGATCTCCTCTAGAGCAGTGATGTTTTGGGGCTGTTGCTGGGCAACACGGACTTTCAACTCCCTCCAAAGATTTTCTATGGGGTTGAGATCTGGAGACTGGCTAGGTCACTCCAGGACCTTGAAATGCTTCTTACGAAGCCACTCCTTCGTTGCCCGGGCGGTGTGTTTGGGATCATTGTCATGCTGAAAGACCCAGCCACGTTTCATCTTCAATGCCCTTGCTGATGGAAGGAGGTTTTCACTCAAAATCTCACGATACATGGCCCCATTCATTCTTTCCTTTACACGGATCAGTCGTCCTGGTCCTTTTGCAGGAAAACAGCCCCAAAGCATGATGTTTCCACCCCCATGCTTCACAGTAGGTATGGTGTTCTTTGGATGCAACTCAGCATTCTTTGTCCTCCAAACACGACGAATTGAGTTTTTACCAAAAAGTTATATTTTGGTTTCATCTGACCATATGACATTCTCCCAATCTTCTTCTGGATCATCCAAATGCTCTCTAGCAAACTTCAGACGGGCCTGGACATGTACTGGCTTAAGCAGGGGTACACGTCTGGCACTGCAGGATTTGAGTCCCCGGCGGCGTAGTGTGTTACTGATGGTAGGCTTTGTTACTTTGGTCCCAGCTCTCTACAGGTCATTCACTAGGTCCCCCCGTGTGGTTCTGGGATTTTTGCTCACCGTTCTTGTGATCATTTTGACCCCACGGGGTGAGATCTTGCGTGGAGCCCCAGATCGAGGGAGAGTATCAGTGGTCTTGTGTGTCTTCCATTTCCTAATAATTGCTCCCACAGTTGATTTCTTCAAACCAAGCTGCTTACCTATTACAGATTCAGTCTTCCCAGCCTGGTGCAGGTCTACAATTTTGTTTCTGGTGTCCTTTGACAGCTCTTTGGTCTTGGCCATAGTGGAGTTTGGAGTGTGACTGTTTGAGGTTGTGGACAGGTGTCTTTTATACTGATAAGAAGTTCAAACAGGTGCCGTTAATGCAGGTAATGAGTGGAGGGCAGAGGAGCCTCTTAAAGAAGTTACAGGTCTGTGAGAGCCAGAAATCTTGCTTGTTAAGTGACCATAATTTGCAAATAAATTCATTAAAAATCCTACAATGTGATTTTCTGGATTTTTTTCTAATTTTGTCTGTCATAGTTAGTGTACCTATGATGAAAATTACAGACATCTCTCATCTTTTAAAGTGGGAGAACTTGCACAACAATAAATACTTTTTTGTCCAACTGTATATACCCAGCCAGCCAGCTATCCAGTCAGCCAGCTATACACCCAGCCAACTATACACCCACCCAGCCAACTATACACCCACCCAGCCAGCTATACACCCAGCCAGCCAGCTATACACCCAGCCAGCCAGCTATACAGTCAGCCAGCCAGCTATACAGTCAGCCAGCCAGCTATACAGTCAGCCAGCCAGCTATACAGTCAGCCAGCTAGCTATACAGTCAGCCAGCTAGCTATACAGTCAGCCAGCTATACAGTCAGCCAGCTATACAGTCAGCCAGCCAGCTATACAGTCAGCCAGCTATACACCCAGCCAGCCAGCTATACAGTCAGCCAGCTATCCAGTCAGCCAGCTATACAATCAGCCAGCTATCCAGTCAGCCAGCTATACAATCAGCCAGCTATACACCCAGCCAGCTATACACTCAGCCAGCTATACAGTCAGCCAGCTATACAATCAGCCAGCTATACAATCAGCCAGCTATACAGTCAGCCAGCTATCCAGTCAGCCAGCTATACACCCAGCCAGCTATACAATCAGCCAGCTATCCAGTCAGCCAGCTATACACACCCAGCCAGCCAGCTATACAATCAGCCAGCTATCCAGTCAGCCAGCTATACACCCAGCCAGCTATACAGTCAGCCAGCTATACAGTCAGCCAGCTATCCAGTCAGCCAGCTATACAGTCAGCCAGCTATACAGTCAGCCAGCTATACAATCAGCCAGCTATCCAGTCAGCCAGCTACACCCAGCCAGCAGTCATACAAGTCAGCCAGCTATCCAGTCAGCCAGCTATACAGTCAGCCAGCTATACAATCAGCCAGCTATACAATCAGCCAGCTATACAATCAGCCAGCTATCCAGTCAGCCAGCTAGCTATACACCCACCCACCCAGCCAGCTATACAATCTGCCAGCTATACAATCAGCCAGCTATACAGTCAGCCAGCTATCCAGTCAGCCAGCTAGCTATACACCCACCCACCCAGCCAGCTATACAATCATCCAGCTATACAATCAGCCAGCTATACACCCAGCCAGCTATACACCCAGCCAGCTATACAGTCAGCCAGCTATACAGTCAGCCAGCTACACACACAGCCAGCCAGCCAGCTATACAGTCAGCCAGCTATCCATATAGGTGAAATAAATCAAATAAAAATTCAAATGAACTACCATAGGCCTCACAGTAACAGGGCTTAACTGTGTTATAGTTTCCCAGACTTTGTCTTTTTCCCTAGTTGGGGTTCATTTTGTGGCATCTGAGTGTTGGTAACGTGGTTGTGTTGTATTGATATGTGTCACTGTCTGCCTGTTGTTCTTGTGGTCTTTCCATCCATCCATCCCCCTCTCTCTCTTTTTCTCTCTCTCTCCAGGGGCTCCAGGTTCAGTCAAGTTCTGACGAGAATGGTCGGAAGCTCGGGGTCACATTCCGAACAGACAGTGAGTCTTTCTCACAGCGAAGCCTTGACTAAATGTTATCTCCACATTTAAACAATTATAGAATTGCTACTGTTTACTATTTAACATGTCCTTGCATGAAAACTGCCTTCCCTTTCCATTCCATCCTAAAGTTGCCACTTCTCAGAGTCCCATCCCTGACCAAACTTCTCCCAGCCACCCCCCCCTCACCACCAAGTTAATTTCTCCAGAAGTCAAAGTTTTCTCTCTTGTAGCAAATCCGGATTTTCCCAGCAGTCGGCTGCTATTGTCCTTGACTGTCAGAGGGGAACAGCTTTTCTGAAAAGCGTCTCTGTGGTTTAGCATCACAATCGACTGCAGCTCAGAGCCAGGGGGCGTGTGTGATACAGCCCGCTGCTCCTCTTCCTCTACCTGAGAGAGAGAAGAGAGGACATAGGGATCATTAACAAAAGAGATGGGAGAGGAGGGGAGAGGAGAGGAGGGGATGGGAGGGGAGAAGATGGGAGGAGATGGGGATGGGAGCAGAGAGGAGAGGAGAGGAGAGGAGGGGAGGGGAGGAGATGGGAGAAGAGGGGATGGGAGAGGAGATGGGAGATGGGAGAAGGGGAGGGGAGAGGAGGAGATGGGAGCAGAGAGGATGGGAGCAGAGAGGAGAGGAGGGGATGGGAGGGGATGGGAGCAGAGAGGAGAGGATGGGAGGGGAGGAGATGGGAGAGGAGGGGAGGGGATGGGAGGAGATGGGAGCAGAGCAGAGAGGAGAGGAGGGGATGGGAGGGGATGGGAGCAGAGAGGAGGGGAGAGGAGGGGATGGGAGGGGAGGAGATGGGAGAGAGGAGGGGAGCGGGGAGGAGTGGAGGGTATGGGAGCAGAGGGGACAGCTCCTTGCATGGCTGCACATTCTCTTCCCCAGGCTTGGCTCAGAGAGAATCTCACCCACCACCTGTCCATCAGTCCCACCCAGCCGTTCCCGTCCATCAGTCCCACCCAGGGAGCCCTGTTCTGTTCTAACCTCTCCATCTTAACCACGCTCTCTGTTCTGAACTCTCCATCTTAGCCACGCTCTCTGTTCTGAACTCTCCATCTTAACCACGCTCTCTGTTCTAACCTCTCCATCTTAACTACGCTCTCTGTTCTGACCTCTCCATCTTAACCACGCTCTCTGTTCTGAACTCTCCATCTTAGCCACGCTCTCTGTTCTGAACTCTCCATCTTAACCACGCTCTCTGTTCTAACCTCTCCATCTTAACCACGCTCTCTGTTCTGCTCCATCTTCTGTTCTGACCTCTCCATCTTAACCACGCTCTCTGTTCTGACCTCTCCATCTTAACCACGCTCTCTGTTCTGACCTCTCCATCTTAACCACGCTCTCTGTTCTGACCTCTCCATCTTAACCACGCTCTCTGTTCTGACCTCTCCATCTTAACCACGCTCTCTGTTCTGACCTCTCCATCTTAACCACGCTCTCTGTTCTGACCTCTCCATCTTAACCACGCTCTCTGTTCTGACCTCTCCATCTTAACCACGCTCTCTGTTCTCTGTTCATCTTAACCACTCTCTGTTCTGACCTCTCCATCTTAACCACGCTCTCTGTTCTGACCTCTCCATCTTAACCACGCCATCTTAACCACGCTCTCTGTTCTGACCTCTCCATCTTAACCACGCTCTCTGTTCTGTTCCATGCTCTCTGTTCTGACCTCTCCATCTTAACCACTCCATCTCTGTTCTGACCTCTCCATCTTAACCACGCTCTCTGTTCTGACCTCTCCATCTTAACCACGCTCTCTGTTCTGACCTCTCCATCTTAACCACGCTCTCTGTTCTGACCTCTCCATCTTAACCACGCTCTCTGTTCTGACCTCTCCATCTTAACCACGCTCTCTGTTCTGAACCCTCCATCTTAACCACGCTCTCTGTTCTGAACCCTCCATCTTAACCACGCTCTCTGTTCTGAGCTCTCTGATCCATCCTCATTCTTCTCTTCTCTCTCTGTTGTGATCTGTGGTGTGAGGTGGGTTATCTGTGTGGTAGATGAGGTCGGAAGGGCTTCTGCTTCTTAATAAAGGTTGTTTTGAAATTGAAAAAAGTTTTTGTTTTATCTATGTCCATCAAACTTCTCTCCTCTCTGTCTTTTAACATAGTCTAATTGTGATACGTCCTCTTTCTTCCCTTCTCTGTTCTTCTCTGCCAGATTGCTCTGTGAACTGGAGCCCATTGGGGAAGCATGCCATCTATGAGGTGAACAATGTGACGTTCAGCCACCTCTCCTGTGACAGCCAGGCTGCTGTGGTGGTCCACTGGATGAGCAGCCCTCTAGGTACGTAACCAAGCCGTCTACACCTGCACTGTCTATGGAATCAGAACGTTCACCATGATGAAATAAAGTAGATGCCCAGGACCTCTGGGTATGAGGTATGTACAGCTATGCTCACTGGCATACCTCACACCGCAGCATCCCCCCCGTAAGGCATGAGATTAGCTATAAACCTGCACATTTTCTCTTTGTTTTATGGGAAAATGTGTGGAATTGTATGAAGTTAGCTGTTTTCTAGAGTAGTTATGGACTGGAGATGAAAAAAGTCCCTCTGTGATTAGAGATGAGCAGTCATTCAGGGAGGGAAACATTTCCCATGCAGAAGTTAGTGGTATGCCTACTGTTAAATTGTTTTCGATAGATCACATGACATTTGAGAAACACCATAACATTTCAAAACCTTGGTATGTGCACGTTTGTGTTTGCTTTCTACGCCTGGTGACACACAGGAGTGGTTTATGTTTATCTTCAGTATTTCAGGGCAGGCTGGGTTGAAGGGAGTAGAGTTTGTAGAGGAAAGAGGTTTGAGGAGAGGAGAGGAGAGGAGAGGAGAGGAGAGGAGAGGAGAGGAGAGGAGAGGAGAGGAGAGGAGAGGAGAAGAGAGAAAAGGCTAATCTTCAAAGCCCTGTGTTGTTGTGTTGGGCTTGTCCTGATCACAGACCCAGGTTACCTCCCCCAGCCCTGTGTTGTTGGTACTGATCACAGACCCAGGTTACCTCCCCCAGCCCTGTGTTGTTGTGTTGGGCTTGTCCTGATCACAGACCCAGGTTACCTCCCCAGCCCTGTGTTGTTGGTACTGATCACAGACCCAGGTTACCTCCTCCAGCCCTGTGTTGTTGGTACTGATCACAGACCCAGGTTACCTCCTCCAGCCCTGTGTTGTTGGTACTGATCACAGACCCAGGTTACCTCCTCCAGCCCTGTGTTGTTGGTACTGATCACAGACCCAGGTTACCTCCTCCAGCCCTGTGTTGTTGGTACTGATCACAGACCCAGGTTACCTCCTCCAGCCCTGTGTTGTTGGTACTGATCACAGACCCAGGTTACCTCCTCCAGCCCTGTGTTGTTGGTACTGATCACAGACCCAGGTTACCTCCCCCAGCCCTGTGTTGTTGGTACTGATCACAGACCCAGGTTACCTCCTCCAGCCCTGTGTTGTTGGTACTGATCACAGACCCAGGTTACCTCCTCCAGCCCTGTGTTGTTGGTACTGATTACAGACCCAGGTTACCTCCTCCAGCCCTGTGTTGTTGGTACTGATCACAGACCCAGGTTACCTCCTCCAGCCCTGTGTTGTTGGTACTGATCACAGACCCAGGTTACCTCCTCCAGCCCTGTGTTGTTGGTACTGATCACAGACCCAGGTTACCTCCTCCAGCCCTGTGTTGTTGGTACTGATCACAGACCCAGGTTACCTCCTCCAGCCCTGTGTTGTTGGTACTGATCACAGACCCAGGTTACCTCCTCCAGCCCTGTGTTGTTGGTACTGATCACAGACCCAGGTTACCTCCTCCAGCCCTGTGTTGTTGGTACTGATCACAGACCCAGGTTACCTCCTCCAGCCCTGTGTTGTTGGTACTGATCACAGACCCAGGTTACCTCCTCCAGCCCTGTGTTGTTGGTACTGATCACAGACCCAGGTTACCTCCTCCAGCCCTGTGTTGTTGGTACTGATCACAGACCCAGGTTACCTCCTCCAGCCCTGTGTTGTTGGTACTGATTACAGACCCAGGTTACCTCCTCCAGCCCTGTGTTGTTGGTACTGATCACAGACCCAGGTTACCTCCTCCAGCCCTGTGTTGTTGGTACTGATCACAGACCCAGGTTACCTCCTCCAGCCCTGTGTTGTTGGTACTGATCACAGACCCAGGTTACCTCCTCCAGCCCTGTGTTGTTGGTACTGATCACAGACCCAGGTTACCTCCTCCAGCCCTGTGTTGTTGGTACTGATCACAGACCCAGGTTACCTCCTCCAGCCCTTTGTTGTTGGTACTGATCACAGACCCAGGTTACCTCCTCCAGCCCTGTGTTGTTGGTACTGATCACAGACCCAGGTTACCTCCTCCAGCCCTGTGTTGTTGGTACTGATCACAGACCCAGGTTACCTCCTCCAGCCCTGTGTTGTTGGTACTGATCACAGACCCAGGTTACCTCCTCCAGCCCTGTGTTGTTGGTACTGATCACAGACCCAGTTTACCTCCTCCAGCCCTGTGTTGTTGGTACTGATCACAGACCCAGGTTACCTCCTCCAGCCCTGTGTTGTTGGTACTGATTACAGACCCAGTTTACCTCCTCCAGCCCTGTGTTGTTGGTACTGATCACAGACCCAGGTTACCTCCTCCAGCCCTGTGTTGTTGGTACTGATCACAGACCCAGTTTACCTCCTCCAGCCCTGTGTTGTTGGTACTGATCACAGACCCAGGTTACCTCCTCCAGCCCTGTGTTGTTGGTACTGATCACAGACCCAGGTTACCTCCTCCAGCCCTGTGTTGTTGGTACTGATCACAGACCCAGGTTACCTCCCCAGCCCTGTGTTGTTGGTACTGATCACAGACCCAGGTTACCTCCTCCAGCCCTGTGTTGTTGGTACTGATCACAGACCCAGGTTACCTCCTCCAGCCCTGTGTTGTTGGTACTGATCACAGACCCAGGTTACCTCCTCCAGCCCTGTGTTGTTGGTACTGATCACAGACCCAGGTTACCTCCTCCAGCCCTGTGTTGTTGGTACTGATCACAGACCCAGGTTACCTCCCCCAGCCCTGTGTTGTTGGTACTGATCACAGACCCAGGTTACCTCCTCCAGCCCTGTGTTGTTGGTACTGATCACAGACCCAGGTTACCTCCTCAGCCCTGTGTTGTTGGTACTGATCACAGACCCAGGTTACCTCCCCCAGCCCTGTGTTGTTGGTACTGATCACAGACCCAGGTTACCTCCTCAGCCCTGTGTTGTTGGTACTGATCACAGACCCAGGTTACCTCCCCCAGCCCTGTGTTGTTGGTACTGATCACAGACCCAGGTTACCTCCTCCAGCCCTGTGTTGTTGGTACTGATCACAGACCCAGGTTACCACCTCCAGCCCTGTGTTGTTGGTACTGATCACAGACCCAGGTTACCTCCTCCAGCCCTGTGTTGTTGGTACTGATCACAGACCCAGGTTACCTCCCCCAGCCCTGTGTTGTTGGTACTGATCACAGACCCAGGTTACCTCCCCCAGCCCTGTGTTGTTGGTACTGATCACAGACCCAGGTTACCTCCTCCAGCCCTGTGTTGTTGGTACTGATCACAGACCCAGGTTACCTCCTCCAGCCCTGTGTTGTTGGTACTGATCACAGACCCAGGTTACCTCCTCCAGCCCTGTGTTGTTGGTACTGATCACAGACCCAGGTTACCTCCTCCAGCCCTGTGTTGTTGGTACTGATCACAGACCCAGGTTACCTCCCCAGCCCTGTGTTGTTGGTACTGATCACAGACCCAGGTTACCTCCCCCAGCCCTGTGTTGTTGGTACTGATCACAGACCCAGGTTACCTCCTCCAGCCCTGTGTTGTTGGTACTGATCACAGACCCAGGTTACCTCCTCCAGCCCTGTGTTGTTGGTACTGATCACAGACCCAGGTTACCTCCTCCAGCCCTGTGTTGTTGGTACTGATCACAGACCCAGGTTACCTCCACCAGCCCTGTGTTGTTGGTAGACCCAGGATCACAGACCCAGGTTACCTCCTCCAGCCCTGTGTTGTTGGTACTGATCACAGACCCAGGTTACCTCCTCCAGCCCTGTGTTGTTGGTACTGATCACAGAGCCAGGTTACCTCCCCCAGCCCTGTGTTGTTGGTACTGATCAAAGACCCAGGTTACCTCCCCTAGCAGGCCCCTGACAGGGAAGAGATCCATACCCTACACAACAAAGCTGTGATTTGTCTGTGAAAGAATGTGTGTGTGTTTGTCTTGACTGTCTCTGTTTGCACGCGATCTGTGCCTGTGTGACAGAGAGAGAGCAAGACTAAGAGAAAGGGAGGACTCCTCTGCTTCCGTATGCTGAGGCGCTATTGAACTTGGTAACGCGAAGCCTTGGCTGATCCTCAGGACAATGCAGCTTGTTGTTCTCTGGGGGTTAATCCTTGGGACACTGCTCAGGTAGAGGGTTACACATTGATGGAGGAAAATAAAAGGATAAGAGAGGAAGAAAGGGGGGAGAGAGAGAGAGGAGGGAGGGAGCTGAAGCTTCCGGCCCCAGGACAAAAACATGCCTGGAGACAGACAACCCAACCAGTTCGACAGCTCTTTCTTCCCAGTTCTTTTTTTCTCTCTCTCTCTCTCTCTCTCTCTCTCTGTCTCTCTCTCTGTCTCTGTCTCTCTGTCTCAGCTTGTTGTTCTCTCTGTAATCTCTGGGACTCTGCTCTGTAGAGGGTTACTCTGGAAAATAAAAGGATCTCTGTCTCTCTCTCTCTCTCTCTCTGTCTCTCTCTCTGTCTCTCTCTCTCTGTCTCTCTCTCTCTCTCTCTCTCTGTCTCTCTCTCTCTGGAGACTCTCTCTCTGTCTCTCTCTCTGTCTCTCTCTCTCTGTCTCTCTCTCTCTGTCTCTCTCTCTCTCTCTCTCTCTCTCTCTCTGTCTCTCTCTCTCTGTCTCTCTCTCTCTCTCTCTCTCTGTCTCTCTCTCTGTCTCTGTCTCTCTGTCTCTCTCTGTCTCTGTCTCTCTGTCTCTCTCTCTCTCTGTCTCTCTGTCTCTCTCTCTCCCTCTCTCTCTCTGTCTCTCTCTCTCTCTCTCTCTCTCTCTGTCTCTCTCTCTGTCTCTCTCTCTGTGTGTGTTGACGGTGAGGCTGATGGTATCTGTGTGGAGGTAGAGGAGAGGAGGAGGTGTGTGTTACAGCCACCACAAAGAGGAGGCTCTTTCAGCTCCTCAGCTTGAACACAAATACACGGAGCCTCCGCTCCCCACCGAGGTAACAGGAGCCACAGGGAATGTGTGTTTTCTGCCTCTGCTGTTGCCTCGGACTGATAAAGCAGAAACATAATTAACAGGGAGGTGCGCTGGCACACTTTGAAGGGCACGGGAATGCTCCCTTGGCACGCAGACACCCTCCCTCCTGTCCTCTGCAAACCTGGGTTCAAATGCTATTTCAAATAGATGTATAAAGCGTAGCTTTGCTTGCTTAAGCCTGCCTGTTGCTATGAATCAATTGAGGAGTGCTTAAAGTGCAAATCCTGTCCACCTGGCACTCCAGACAGGCTAAGACACATCACTCTTTCCCTTCTCTTTGTTTTATGTTTCTGTGTCTTCCTGTTGGTAGTCTGGTGGTGTTCTGTTATTTTAATCTCTGTGTCTTCCTGTTGGTAGTCTGGTGGTGTTCTGTTATTTTAATCTCTGTGTCTTCCTGTTGGTAGTCTGGTGGTGTTCTGTTATTTTAATCTCTGTGTCTTCCTGTTGGTAGTCTGGTGGTGTTCTGTTTTTTTAATCTCTGTGTCTTCCTGTTGGTAGTCTGGTGTTCTGCTTTTTTTCCATCTCTGTGTCTTCCTGTTGGTAGTCTGGTGGTGTTCTGTTATTTTAATCTCTGTGTCTTCCTGTTGTTAGTCTGGTGGTGTTCTGTTTTTTTAATCTCTGTGTCTTCCTGTTGTTAGTCTGGTGTTCTGTTTTTTTAATCTCTGTGTCTTCCTGTTGGTAGTCTGGTGGTGTGCTGTTTTTTCATCTGTTTTTTTGTTTGTTTAGTTTCTACAATTGTAAAGCTACTTTGGGTCCTTTCAAAGTGCTATATAAGTCACATATAGTATTATTATTATTATTATTAAAACAAATGCTCAAAGAATTTGAAAGATTGCAAATAGTATTTGAACCCATGTCAAGTACTCTGCCAGGGCACAGACTCTTTCTCCTGCTGGTTCATATTATGGTCTCTCATAAAAAGGAAGAAAAAAGGTCTCGAAATGTGTTTGATGCCTGCCGTGTGTGTGTGTGTGTGTGTGTGTGTGTTACTATTCTTGTGGATTCTGGAAATCACCAAAAGTCCCCACAAGGATAGTAAAACAAGGACAATTCTCCCAAGAGGGGATATTTCCCATATCCCCACGAGGACAAAGCTATTTCAGGGTTATGCTCAGGGGTTAGGGTTAGTGTCACAATTAGTAGTTAGGGTTAGGATTAGTAGTTAGAGTTAGGGTTAGTAGTTAGGGTTATGCTTAGTAGTTAGGATTAGGGGTTAGTAGTTAGGGGTTAGTAGTTGGGGTTAGTAGTTAGGGGTTAGGGTTAGTAGTTGGTTAGTAGTTGGTGTTAGTAGTTGGGGTTAGGAGTTAGTAGTTGGGGTTAGGAGTTAGTAGTTGGGGTTAGGAGTTAGTAGTTGGGGTTAGGAGTTAGTAGTTGGGGTTAGGGGTTAGTAGTTAGGGTTAGTATTTAGGGTTAGGGGTTAGTAGTTAGGGTTAGGGGTTAGGGTTAGTAGTTGGTTAGTAGTTGGGGTTAGAGGTTAGTAGTTAGGGGTTAGTAGTTGGGGTTATGGGTTAGTAGTTGGGGTTAGGGGTTAGTAGTTGGGGTTAGGGGTTAGTAGTTGGGGTTAGTAGTTAGGGGTTAGGGTTAGTAGTTAGGGGTTAGTAGTTGGGGTTAGGGGTTAGTAGTTGGGGTTAGGGGTTAGTAGTTGGGGTTAGTTGTTGGGGTTAGGGGTTAGTAGTTGGTTAGAGGTTGGGGTTAGTAGTTGGGGTTAGAGGTTAGTAGTTAGGGGTTAGTAGTTGGGGCTAGGGTTAGTAGTTAGGGGTTAGGGTTAGTAGTTGAGGTTAGTAGTTGGGGTTAGTAGTTGAGGTTAGTAGTTGGGGTTAGTAGTTTGGGTTAGTAGTTGAGGTTAGTAGTTAGGGGTTAGTAGTTGGGGTTAGTAGTTAGAGGTTAGTAGTTAGGGGTTAGTAGTTAGGGGTTAGTAGTTGGGGTTAGAGGTTAGTAGTTGGGGTTAGAGGTTAGTAGTTGGGGTTAGAGGTTAGTAGTTAGGGGTTAGTAGTTAGGGGTTAGTAGTTAGGGGTTAGTAGTTAGGGGTTAGTAGTTAGGTTTAGGGAAAATAGGACTTTGAATGGAAATAAATGTTAAGACCCCACAGTAAAATGTGTGTATCTTTACATGGTTCTTCACTTTATTTGTGCTGTTATCATGTTTTGGCCCAAATCCCTCATCAGTCAGGTCTTGACTGACCTGTACAACAGACAAGGAGGAGGAAGGTAGAATCCATCCTGTCTGACTGACCTGTACAACAGACAAGGAGGAGAAATGCATCCTGTCTGTCTGACCTGTCTAATATACAACTTGTGAGGAAGGTAGAATCCATTCTCTGACTGTGCCCAGCCCCTACAGCATGAGTTCCATCCTGTCTGACTGTGCCCAGTCCCTACACTATGAGTTCCATCCTGTCTGACTGTGCCCAGCCCCTACACTATGAGTTCCATCCTGTCTGACTGTGCCCAGCCCCTACACTATGAGTTCCATCCTGTCTGACTGTGCCCAGCCCCTACACTATGAGTTCCATCCTGCCTGACTGTGCCCAGCCCCTACACTATGAGTTCCATCCTGTCTGACTGTGCCCAGCCCCTACAGCATGAGTTCCATCCTGTCTGACTGTGCCCAGTCCCTACACTATGAGTTCCATCCTGTCTGACTGTGCCCAGCCCCTACACTATGAGTTCCATCCTGTCTGACTGTGCCCAGCCCCTACACTATGAGTTCCATCCTGTCTGACTGTGCCCAGCCCCTACACTATGAGTTCCATCCTGTCTGACTGTGCCCAGCCCCTACACTATGAGTTCCATCCTGTCTGACTGTGCCCAGCCCTTACACTATGAGTTCCATCCTGTCTGACTGTGCCCAGCCCCTACACTATGAGTTCCATCCTGTCTGACTGTGCCCAGCCCCTACAGCATGAGTTCCATCCTGTCTGACTGTGCCCAGCCCCTACACTATGAGTTCCATCCTGTCTGACTGTGCCCAGCCCCTACACTATGAGTTCCATCCTGTCTGACCATGCCCAGCCCCTACACTATGAGTTCCATCCTGTCTGACTGTGCCCAGCCCCTACACTATGAGTTCCATCCTGTCTGACTGTGCCCAGCCCCTACACTATGAGTTCCATCCTGTCTGACTGTGCCCAGCCCCTACACTATGAGTTCCATCCTGTCTGACTGTGCCCAGCCCCTACACTATGAGTTCCATCCTGTCTGACTGTGCCCAGTCCCTACACTATGAGTTCCATCCTGTCTGTCTGTGCCCAGCCCCTACACTATGAGTTCCATCCTGTCTGTCTGTGCCCAGCCCCTACACTATGAGTTCCATCCTGTCTGACTGTGCCCAGCCCCTACACTATGAGTTCCATCCTGTCTGACTGTGCCCAGCCCCTACACTATGAGTTCCATCCTGTCTGTCTGACTGTGCCCAGCCCCTACACTATGAGTTCCATCCTGTCTGACCATGCCCAGCCCCTACACTATGAGTTCCATCCTGTCTGACTGTGCCCAGCCCCTACACTATGAGTTCCATCCTGTCTGACTGTGCCCAGCCCCTACACTATGAGTTCCATCCTGTCTGACTGTGCCCAGCCCCTACACTATGAGTTCCATCCTGCCTGACTGTGCCCAGCCCCTACACTATGAGTTCCATCCTGTCTGACTGTGCCCAGTCCCTACACTATGAGTTCCATCCTGTCTGACTGTGCCCAGCCCCTACACTATGAGTTCCATCCTGTCTGACTGTGCCCAGCCCCTACACTATGAGTTCCATCCTGTCTGACTGTGCCCAGCCCCTACACTATGAGTTCCATCCTGTCTGACTGTGCCCAGCCCCTACACTATGAGTTCCATCCTGTCTGACTGTGCCCAGCCCCTACACTATGAGTTCCATCCTGTCTGACTGACTGTGCCCAGTCCCTACACTATGAGTTCCATCCTGTCTGACTGTGCCCAGCCCCTACACTATGAATTCCATCCTGTCTGACTGACTGTGCCCAGTCCCTACACTATGAGTTCCATCCTGCCTGACTGTGCCCAGCCCCTACACTATGAGTTCCATCCTGTCTGACTGTGCCCAGCCCCTACACTATGAGTTCCATCCTGCCTGACTGTGCCCAGCCCCTACAGCATGAGTTCCAGGTCTTACCCTCTGGCTCCCTGTTTAGATTCCCCACTGTTTCGACTAACAGGTGCAAGCACTCCTTCACCACTATGGCCATTGCCCTTTTAAATACAGGGAAGAGAAGGAAGAAGGCTAGGAATGATGATGTTGATGCTGGTGATGTTTTTTGTTTTTGTCAGCACATTGTTGATATGTTGCAGACAAGATACAGAGAACTTAACTTATTAGACAACTATGGCTTGCTTAGTGCTGCCTCTAAAGTGGACTACTAGTAGGCTTACTGTGTATAGTAGTATTGATGGCTGTCAGCCCTAGGACTTGATGGACTAGGTCATTGTATTCACTAGGACTTGATGGACTAGCTCATTGTATTCACTAGGACTTGATGGACTAGCTCATTGTATTCACTAGGACTTGATGGACTAGCTCATTGTATTCACTAGGACTTGATGGACTAGCTCATTGTATTCACTAGGACTTGATGGACTAGCTCATTGTATTCACTAGGACTTGATGGACTAGCTCATTGTATTCACTAGGACTTGATGGACTAGCTCATTGTATTCACTAGGACTTGATGGACTAGCTCATTGTATTCACTAGGACTTGATGGACTAGCTCATTGTATTCACTAGGACTTGATGGACTAGCTCATTGTATTCACTAGGACTTGATGGACTAGCTCATTGTATTCACTAGGACTTGATGGACTAGCTCATTGTATTCACTAGGACTTGATGGACTAGCTCATTGTATTCACTAGGACTTGATGGACTAGCTCATTGTATTCACTAGGACTTGATGGACTAGCTCATTGTATTCACTAGGACTTGATGGACTAGCTCATTGTATTCACTAGGACTTGATGGACTAGCTCATTGTATTCACTAGGACTTGATGGACTAGCTCATTGTATTCACTAGGACTTGATGGACTAGCTCATTGTATTCACTAGGCCTTGATGGACTAGCTCATTGTATTCACTAGGACTTGATGGACTAGCTCATTGTATTCCACTAGGACTTGATGGACTAGCTCATTTTATTCACTAGGACTTGATGGACTAGCTCATTGTATTCCACTAGGACTTGATGGACTAGCTCATTGTATTCACTAGGACTTGATGGACTAGCTCATTGTATTCACTAGGCCTTGACGGACTAGCTCATTGTATTCACTAGGACTTGACGGACTAGCTCATTGTATTCACTAGGACTTGACGGACTAGCTCATTGTATTCACTAGGACTTGACGGACTAGCTCATTGTATTCACTAGGACTTGACGGACTAGCTCATTGTATTCCACTAGGACTTGACGGACTAGCTCATTGTATTCACTAGGACTTGACGGACTAGCTCATTGTTTTCACTAGGACTTTGTGGACTAGCTCATTGTTTTCACTAGGACTTTATGGACTACCTTATTGTATTCACTTGGACTGTGTGTCGTTGTGATCTATGTGTATTTTATGTGTTGTTTTTATGCTCCTTTCCTGCGAAACCAATTGCTCTCTGGGTCAAATAAAGTTGAACTTGTTGTTGCGTCCAGATATTGAAGGTGTATATTATTGTGTCTAGGTATAGAGCATGTGAAGGGCTTCAGAGTTTACCTGGAGGATAAGGACCCAGAGGGGAAGCAGTGTCAGCACATGATCCTCAAAGACCCACGACAGCTCAACTTTTCTTACAGCAATGTGGTAAGTTACAGCACAGACTCAGCCAACAGGGTTTACATTCTTTGTGCACCTGGAAGGTGTGTGAACTAGCTTGGTATAATATAACATGCATAATAACTAAAGCTCAACTTTCCAAGTAATGTAAGTAAGCATTTGGGTGCTGTAGCCCTTACAAGACTTGATGACCGAAACACATCCATTTTGACTGCTTATAATAAATCAAAGTAATAATTTATTTAGTAAGTGCTGGCTGACTGAAGTATACCTTCACCTTGTTATTTCCTGATAGAAGATGAACTCTCAGCCCTTCCCTGGCCTGGCCTTTGAGACGGACTACATGGTCCGGATTGTTCCTTTCCCCACCTTCATGAATGACAGCTTCTTTCCTCCGTCCTTCCTGCGCACCAACTGTAAGAGAAACACTCCCCGAACTGCCGGCCCCAGTTGTAGACCGTCAACACAGTTTAATCACGACAGGCAACTTTAAGTGGAATCAGACAGTGCCAGTGGTTTTACCTGGCCACATAACCTGACTGAGGAAAATCTTCAGGCCCTCATTTTGGAAAAACTCCTAGCCCTAGTGATGATCTTGTGAATTGGTAAAGTCGTGTAACTAGTGCAACAATAGTGTAACTAGTGCAACAGTCGTGTAACTAGTGGAACAGTCGTGTAACTAGTGCAACAGTCGTGTAACTAGTGCAACAGTCGTGTAACTGTAGTGTGACATTTGTGTTATTGTCGTGCAACAGTCGTGTAACTAGTGCAGCAGTCGTGCAACATTAGTGTAACTGTAGTGTAACTGTTGATGAAGACTCCTGTTGTAATTTATTGTTTTTGCTGTGTGTTTGTTCTCAGCCTGTGAAGTGCTTCTGGGACCCGACAACCTCGTCTGCAAACCATGTGAGTCTCCGTTGTACATCTACTTGCTCTTGTACTTGTGTGATGCTGTAAGCATGCTATTAACAACACTTTATTAACACATAACAACATAGTATTAACATATTTTACATAGTAAATAGCCTACTAATGTCCTTATAATTGCATAGTAATGGAGTTGAGTGTAAGGCATTGTGTTTAATTGCAATGATATAGACATTCCTCTATTTTCTCATATACATACCTTTCTTTCTGTCTGGTGGTTGTGATCAGTCTGGAAGCCCAAGACCCTCAACATCTCTCAGCGGGGCACCAACCTCCATGTTGTCTTTGACCACGCCCCCTCCACCTTCGGCTTCACCGTTTACTACCTGTACTACAAACTAAGACAGGAGGGACCCTTCAGGCTCAAACGCTGCAAACCGGTAAGGAAGGAAATGATGTTATAAGTATGCTCCAGAGCCTGAAAGATTTTCCTGGTTAGATCGTGTGGTCAGGAAAATCTCAGGGCCTTTCTTATGAGCAGTGATAATTAAGCAATGATGAGCTGCATCTTAGCCTGCATTTATCAAGCTCATCAGAGTAGAAGTGCCGATGATCTAGGATCAGTTTTGCCTTATGCTTACACTAAAAAAAACATTTTTATATTTGACAGTTTTAACCTTTAATTAACTAGGCAAGTCATTTAAGAAGAAATTCTTATTTACAAGGACGGCCTACCCCGGCCAAAGCCAGATGACGCTGGGCCAATTGTGCGCCGCCCTATGGGACTCCCAATCACGGCCGGATGTGATACAACCTGGATACAGGAAATGGAAATGGGAGGACCTGGTCATAGTTCAGCTCTCCTAGTCTAAGACTCTTTTTATGAATACTGCTCCTAATGTGTTTCCCAGACACTGAGGAGGATGTAGTATGGATACTGCTCCCAGACACTGAGGAGGATGTAGTATGGATACTGCTCCTAGACACTGAGGAGGATGTAGTATGGATACTGCTCCCAGACACTGAGGAGGATGTAGTATGGATACTGCTCCCAGACACTGAGGAGGATGTAGTATGGATACTGCTCCCAGACACTGAGGAGGATGTAGTATGGATACTGCTCCTAACTGATGTAGTATGGGCTCCTAATGTGTTTCCCAGACACTGAGGAGGATGTAGTATCCCAGACACTGAGGAGGATGTAGTATGGATACTGCTCCCAGACACTGAGGAGGATGTAGTATGGATACTGCTCCCAGACACTGAGGAGGATGTAGTATGGATACTGCTCCTAATGTGTTTCCCAGACACTGAGGAGGATGTAGTATGGATACTGCTCCCAGACACTGAGGAGGATGTAGTATGGATACTGCTCCTAGACACTGAGGAGGATGTAGTGTGAATACTGCTCCCAGACACTGAGGAGGATGTTGTATGGATACGCTGTGTTGGCGTGTCTGCTGCCTTGGGCTCCTCTCCCAGGCCTCTGCCTGCTGGGCCTCTTTCTCTCTCTCTGACAATCTATGGCCTCCTGGGAGACATCCATGAACTTATCATACTTTCTCTCTCTCTCCCTCTCCCTCGCTCTCTCGCTCTCTCTTTTGCTCTCTGGTGCTCTCTCTTTCGCTCTCTCGCTCTCTCTCTCTCTCTCTCTCTCTCTGTCTCTCTCTCTTTTTTTCTTTCTCTCTGTCAGTGACACGAAGAACAACTCTGAGGCAGACCTGTATTCTAATAGCATTTGACATTTATTTCAAATACTTTGAGCATATGCTTTAACCTGTTGGAGTGCCAGGTCTGGTCAGAGCCA